>NC_040903.2:70628903-70942201 GCF_004126475.2 Phyllostomus discolor
ACATCTATGACATTCTTCTTTCTGCTGGGAGAGAGTTTGCTTTCAGTACTTGATTTAACAATCAGATGTGTTTAGCGGGGGTTGCCGGCTGGAAGCAGTGGTGGTAGAGGGACCCCAGGAGCACAAACACCTGACCCAGGCTCTGTTCAATCCCGAACATCTGTGACTGCAAGGATGCAATCCTATTTATTGTTTTGGAAGCACAGCAAGGACTTTTTATTCCGCTTGTCTTCGCATCAAAGGGCAGACTTGTAATGTGCTGGTGATCCTGCCATAATGTTCAGAGCTGTGAATGCAGCTTCGTGTTGAGGTGCAGGTCTTCCAGGGGGGTGAATGATCAGCTGCTCTTACAGAAAGTGAAGCTGGCAGCTAGGCACCAGGGTGGTTTCTATGTGGTTGCTAGGGATGCCACATTAAGTATCCCAATGCTCTGTGCTTGAAATGAGGAAAAACTGACACTCTGACTTCCCATACGAGAGTGGAATATGTGATTCACAGTCCTTCTGCAGCATTAATCAAGCCTTGTTTACATGGAAAGAAGCCAAAAGAGTCAGAGCCAAAGAGGTGTGTTTGGAAAGCCGGGTGATGATGTCATCTGGGCAGAGCAGCCCCAACAAGCCACTGAGCTGGCTTAGGTGCCTTGTATTCAGCCGTGGAGAAAATCCCAGTTAAGTGTTAGAGGAACACCATGGTGTTTGGCCACGTTCTTGGGATTTACATGGTTGTATTATGGTTTGTTTATTAAATAGTGTAACATCATCATTTGTTAGCATCTCAAGTGAGAAACTGCCTGATCTACTGGTAACATAGCAAGAAGAGAGTTCTAAACCCTTGCAGGGAAAGTGCTTATGTGTACAGACGCACACTCAAAACATAAAGGGAAAAATACCGTTGGTCCTGGCAAGAAGGTGCTTTGTTAGTCATTTCCTTCTTTTGAGATATGTGTTAGGATGAGCCACACACTCATCCTATGACAGAATTACTTTTACTGTACCACCAAAGAATTTCAGAGGGCACTCCTTCAGGATTGAGATCTCTGAATTTACCGTGAAATTCAGGCATTACAAATAGACCACCACTGCTCATGGCATCTTCTGAGGGCGTTTAACCAAATATGACACTGAACATGATTGAGGAATACTTATGCTCTTCATTACTTGACATCATCATTTTGAAACAACTCAAAAATAAGTAGACACTTCTTTTCCAATGGAGATGTCAGACTTCTTTAAAGATGAGTGAAGAGAACTTTGGTTTTGGATTGATTGATGTGCTACCTTGCTTGTGCAGCTCCAGCCCCTGGTGATTATTAGGGGCCCACCATAAAATTTGTCCTTAGGGTACTACAGGACCCCATTATGGGTCAAGCTGAATTAGGTGTTGTGACCACACTGGTGGATGCGATGGTTGTGGTTCTTGTCTTAATGCAATTTAGTGATTTCCATCACTCTATATGGTAGAGTTTCTCTGAGAAACAAGGTGAAATTTAGCCATTTTAGTGTAATCCTACAATGCCTGAATTATAGGCATTGCTTTTTTTTTAGGAGGCTCCAGAGATAGCTATTTTGGATGAAAATCAAATACAAATTAGAGATTTTGTTCATTTTTAAAGAATTCATAAAATAATTAAAGTGAAAGATTTTTTAAAAAGTAAGTAACACAGACAAACAAACAAACAAACACCCCCACAAAGGGTCAGATTAATCTAGAAATGGACAAATAGTTCTTGAATAATTAGTTAATTTTATTCTATGTTTTATATAAGACTTAGGATATCCTGTGTAAAGAGAGCAAAACAGGTATTTGAACTTTTTATTTTCCCAATAACTCAATCCAAAGGAGAATTGTATTACTTTTGTCTAAAGGCATATATAAAGAGTTTGGCAGGTTCCTCATGGTGCTATAGGGGCTACACTGGATATTCAGTAGAGAAAGAACTTGAATAAAATAATGATAGAGTCTACAAAGACTTATGGGACCACACAGGTCCTTATAAGATAATTCTTGGAGAAAAGTTTGCTTTCTGGGTTAGATAAATGACAAGGCAGGCCTGAAATAACTTGACTTCTTGGAAGCAGAGATTCTACTTTCTGATAGGAACTGACACAACACTTAATCTTCTGAGGCAGAAAAAATGGAGTTTCATCCAATTTAGGAGACTTTCAGGACACATCTTTAAAACTAAGGCCCTGTCTCCTTTGGCTTTAGATGTCAACCCATGGTAGCTTTGGGTCTGTTTTGGTCTCCCCAAGCCAGGATTTGATTTTGACTTCTTCTGTGTATTACAAAATTTCCTAGTATTACATGCTTATCCACCTAACTTCCCAGTTACACAACATAGCAATTTAGCCCAATTCCTTTAACAGAAAAAGTGGGCAGTTCCCCTATATCTTGAAAATGTATTTGCCAGCTACCTACCCAAGAGGTATCTGGCATTTTGGTGGAGAAAGATGTGATTTGTTCAAGAAACTTGACCATAAGCCTGCTTTGTAAATACCATATCATTATATGCAAAAAATATTTTCTATTGCCTTCTTCTGTCAGAGAGTATCAATTGCAAACCAGTGTACATTGAGGAAAGTTGTGAACTGTGGTTGCTAACCACTCAAGCCTCAAACACTTTTTTTTCACTTGTTTCAAGTAGTATATATTTCATCCTTTCCTTATTAACATTGAAATGTGTCTACATTATGTAAATTGTAGTTTGGCAATTAATGAGCCACATAAATTAATCAATGAAGGTGATAAAACCACTAACGATTAAGATTCAAAGAGCAACTTTTTGGCATCTGTATGTGCAAAATTAAAGGGAATATTGCTAAACATTTTTCACTTTAGGCTACAGTATGTGTGGTCATATAACATTTTTTAAGGAAAATATCTTCATTTTTGGAACAACTAGTAATATGACTACAATCAGCAATCATACATGCTGAATTCATATGTATAATTGTAAATGAAGGGGAAAAAACTCTCTTTCTTAGACATAATTATGGAGTAGGCAGCTTACTTAACTTTGAAATTCTTTTATTGTCACAAGGAACTGTTTGAATGACCATTATGGAGACTTTCAAATTACACCATGTGACTTTTTCAAAGACCTGTATGCATAGTGCATCCTTTGAATCATTCACTCTTAAGATGCTGGCTTCCTATAGTTGGAACAAAGCATTGGTTTTTGCGATGCTCTTGGTGTTGCTCAGTTTGGCAATCTACAAAAGATTTGCAAATTTAAAATAATACTGAACTGAGTTAGAATTTCCCAAAATATCACCTCTGCTGGCAATTGCCAGTCCCACCCTTCCCCTTGACTAAATATCTATAGGCCCTCCTGTTGATTCTTACATCGCTGAGCAGAGGCAGATGGCATTTGAGGGCAGCAAAGGAGGAGCTCCCACACCCAGCCACAAACTGCCATGAGAACTTAACCCAAATTCCTCTCTACACGTGGTTTTAATATCTGACTTGGGTTAGTTTACAAGTGCCCCATGTTGGGGAAGATGACAATAGGCAGGGCTTGGGGTCAACTTTTTCAGCCCTGTTGTCCTGTAGAGTGAGGGTGCCAATATTGTTATTGACCAAAAGCCTCAAATTAACAAATGAGAAACAAAATGTTAGGTGTAACAAATACTTGTGATTTGAATAGTCAAGGGAGAAGTCATCTGTCCTTTGAGGTTTGTATTGTTCTTGGATTTAGCTCTTCTCACAGCTATTAGAAACCACAGGTACAGCATGAAGTAGTCCAGTTCTTTTTCTTCTGGTGTGGGTGTCAGGAGCAGACTGTGGTTAAGGTCTAGAGTGAGTTGTGTCTCATTCAATTGTGTAGGCTTTCCCTATTTTCCTTTTTTGTGTCCTTTTGTCTTAGGGGTGGAGGTACTGCCCCCATAATGCTTACTGTAGCATTTGAATCAGGCTGACTCTGCCTTGACATCTCCAGAATATTAAGATGCAGGAACATGTAGATAAAGGAGGCTGCCTTTTAGAGGGCAGTAGCTTTTGTAGACTGTAAATCACTTCACAAATACAGCAGGAAAGCAGATGCAGGAAGCCTGTACTGGAGAGCCATTCATTTGAAAATTATAGGTCAGAGGGTCAAATTTTTGGAGTTTTTTTTCTTATGGACCCTCTAAATGTAAATTTAGGATGCTGATTTGGATGATTCTTTCACATCGAGCAGAGCTTCTTTGACCTATATTGCAATTTAGGAAAGTTTCCCAAAGGAATGGAAAAGCAATGAATGAAATAGAAAGAGGAAATGCATGACTTAAGATGGACATATGACATGTTCATCTTTTCAGCATTTTCCTATACATTTTAAAGTCATGTTATTAAGGTCCCCCCCCCACAGAATATCCTGTGGGGACTTTTTATTGTAATTATTCCGATCCATAGATTTATTAATAAGAGGAGAAATGACATTGTTGCAACACCGAGTCTTTTATTTTTTGAATGTGTTATATTCACGCATTTATCTAAGCCTTTAAAAGATTATATCCTAAGAATCCTGAAACACCAATACAAAAGAACCTATGCACCCCAATGTTCATAGCAGCACAATTTACAATAGCCAAGTGCTGGAAGCAGCCTAGGTGTCCATCAGTAAATGAATGGATCAAAAAACTATGGTATATTTACACAATGGAATACTATGCAGCAGAAAGAAAGAAGGAGCTTCTACCCTTTGTGACAGCATGGATGGAACTGGAAAGCATTATGCTAAGTGAAATAAGCCAGGTGGTGAAAGACAAATACCAAATGACCTCACCTTTAACAGGAACCTAATCAACAAAACAAACAAACAAGCAAAATATAACCACAGACACTGAAATAAAGAACAGGCTAACAGTGACCAGAGAGGGGAGGGGAGGGAATTTCAGGGGAGAAGGAAAAAAGTTTAGAGGAACAAGTATAAAGGACAACTGGACAAAAACAAGGTGGGAGAGTGGAAACAGGAGGGAGGTGGGGAGGGCTGGGGGGTGGGCTGGAATGGGAGTAAAAAGCAGAAAACTGTACTTGAACAACAATTAAAATAAAAAAATAATATAGTATTTCAACCATGGTATATAGTATAGATAATGAATATATATTAGTTTTATATATTAGCTTTATTCCTAGGTATTTTGTATTTTTGTGCTACTACAAATAGTGTCTTTAACAGTTCAATTTCCTAATCATTTGGGTTTTTTTTTTTTTGGTTTAAAGAAATACAAATGATTTTGTGTATTAGTGCGGTCTACTGACCTCCAGCAGTTCTGCCAAATTAGCAATTCTAATAATTTACTTGAAGATTGTTTTCAATTTTCTACACACCAAATCTTATTATCTGTAATAAATGACATTTTAAACATTTCCTTCTAATCATCATACCTTTATTTATTTTCCTTGCCTTATTGCATTGGTTAAAATATTCAGTACAAGATGTAACAAAACTAGTAATAGTGGGCACTTCCATCTTAAAAAGAAAGTGATCTCAAAAAGAAAGATTCTAGTTTTCCTTTACTCTATTTTTTTTGTATAAATTATCAGATTGAGAAAGTTTCCTTCTATACCTCTTTTACTAAGAGATTTTAATTATGAATGAACATTGGCTTTTATGAGACATTTTCTCCTTTTTTTCTGAAAAAAAATGGGGAATTACAGTGGTTAACTCTTTGAGTGTTAAACCAATTTTGCAATCTTAAAATTAACCCTACTTGATTGTAATGTATTATTTTTCACAAAATAGCTACAGATTTTCCTTGCTAATATTCTGTTTGGGATGTTTATATCTTGGCCATAAGTAGATTTCCCTTCTTGTAATGTCCTGGCTAGGCTTTGGTTCCAGTGTGTTATGCTGACAAAATGAGTCTGGGAATGTTTCCTCTTCTATTTTCATGCAATTTAAGTAAATTGACTTTATTTCTTCCTTTTGAGGTGCTTTATGGGCCTGGCATTTCTCAAATTACAGATCCTGTTTCTGCAATGGGACATTAACATTTTCTGTTCCTTTTTTTGTCCATTTTGCAAAGTTGTATTTTTTAAGAATTTATTTTACTTAGATTTTCAAATTTTTGTGGCATAAAATTGTTCATATCCTTTTATTATTATCCTTTCAAGGTTTGCAGAATCTGTAATGGCCCCTCCTTTTTAGGTTCATAATATATTTTTAGAACTTCTCTCTTTTTCTCTTACTTTTGCCAATTTTTTTGAATTTATTAGTCTTTTCAAAGAACTAAGTTTTGGTTTTGTTGATTTTTTTCTATTATATGCTTGTTTCTATTTCATAACTCTTTTCTATGATCTTTATTATTTTTATTCTATGTTCTTTGAATTTTATTTGCCTTTACTTGTCTAATTTCTTGATCTTTTCAGCTCTTTTCTCTTTTCTAATATATTTATTTAAATTTAGAAATTTTTCATAAACACAAGCTTTGGTTTTATCCCAATATATAGTATTTTCTAATTTTTATTGTTGTTTATTTTTAAGTATGAGTTATATTTCTGAATTTCCAATTATTGTGCATTTTCTGTTAATATGTAAGGATTTTTTTGTTATTGATTTCCAGCCTAACTAGGTTATGGTCAGAATATGAGGTCTGACCAGAAAGTATCTGGCTACTGACTTTTAAAAAGTAGAGACATTTATTGAAGAAGCTACAAGATCCAAGAAACACTACATAGGTCAATGACACCTCAGTCCAATTCAAAGTAGGCAACTTGGAACCTCACATAGTTTTCCCAGTGCTCTTCCATTGTTCAAAACACTGCAAAATTCCTTGTTGGAGTTTTCATCAGCTGTCCTGTCATACTTTCCTGAATCTCATTGACAGTCTGAAATCTTTTCCCTTTTAAAAGTGATTTTAGTTTTGGGAAAAGCCAGAAGTTGCAGGGTGCCAAATCTGGTTTGAGTCAAGCCACTAGTAACTATAGCATGATGCTCCTTCTTCTCTGGTGTAGAATCCATAGAACAAATTTTACCACGACATGTGTCATGATAGGATCTTGGTTGAAATCTTGAACACAGTTGTTTTTGGAATCCCCAGATGAGCTTCTAGTTCTTGCACTGTCAGTTGCCAATCTTAGCTGATTGTAACCTGTACATGTTCAAAATTCTCAGGTGTTCTGCTCGTTGCAGGCCTTCCAGAACATGGATCACTTTCAATAGATTCTCAACTATCTTTGAAGTGTTTGTGTCAAACTTTTATTTGAGCAGTACTCATTGTATCATCTATGAAAGCTTTCAGAATCATCTGAATAGTTTCAGTGGAGGAATGTTCAAGCTTAATGCAAAATTTGATGCAGATTCCTTGCTCTATTTGCTCAGTCATTTTGAATGTGACAACCACACAGTACACATGCTCACTCAATGGCACCTACTACCCCCACTGACTAGTATAGTGAAGTTGTCATTGCTCAAGCATGCCCATTCAAGCCCACTCTCCTTGGCTGGTTTTACCAATGTCCTGCAAATTGTTTTCCTTATATTAACAATGGCTGGACTTTTTCCAGACAGACCTCATATATATTCAGCATAATTTCAATCTATTACAATTAATTAAGACTTGCTTTATAGTAGAACATATGGTCAGTTTTAGAAAAAGTTCAATATGTGCTGGAAAATATAGTATAGTTGCAGTTATGGAGTACAGTGTCTTCTGTAGGTTCATTGGAGCAAGTTTACAAATTATGTTGTTCAAATCTGTATACTTATTGATTTTTTGTCTGCTTTTTCTGTCAGTTACTGAGAAAATTTCTTAAAATCTCTTACAATTATTAGGAGTTGTCTACTTATCATTGCAGTTCTGCCAATTTTTGATTTGTTCTGAAATAATATTTAGAAATTTATTTCCACCTCTACCGGATAACAGTACATCAGAAGCAATATACCAAACTCAAGCTGTGCGGATTTATCATTATGAAGATTTCTTTAATTAAATAAGACTAATAAGCCTAAAACTGGATTAATTTTAAAATCATCACATTGTATCATATCATAACATCATGTTGATAGGAGTGAATATGTACTTCATTGGCATAAAAAGAATAATCTCAGGTGTGTTACACATATATTCTCCAGGGTCTAACTGAGAATCTGCTTGTGTTCTACATGTGAGTTCCAACTAACAATCAATGTATAAATATTTATTGATCATTTTTTATGTACTCAACACTTATCTGGGTACTTGGGGATATGGAGGCTGGTAACTCAATTCTTAAACAACTTTCAATGTGCTGTGCATCTAAGACGTGAAATTGTACCTCCACGTGTAACAAATGACTGATCTGTCTTGTACTGTATAATATGGGAGCCATCAGCTAGTTACCTGTGGCTACTGAGTTCTTAAAATCTGGCTAGCCTGCATTGAAATCTACTATAAATGTAAAATATACATCAGATTTTGAGTATTTAATAGAACAAAGAAATGTAAAATATCTCATTAACAATTTTTTATTTTTATTACAGAATTTTGCTAAGAAGTTAGATACAGATAAGCAGTGACTTTGATGATTAGTCTTCTGGTGTTGAATTGGAGTTTCTTAAATAATCTCAACCATTTGAATGATGTTATATTCCCCTGAATCACATCAGCTCTTTCAACTTTATTTCTTTGTATAGGTGGTTCCCTGTTCATAGAATATCTTTCTCATACTTATACCTGGCGAGTCCCTTTTTTCCTTTAAAATTAATCTTTTTGGTCCCTTCTTCTGGAAAGACTCCTCTAATACTTTCCCCTACTTAAAAGAAGGAATCCTCCCACAGCATTTTGTATTAGTGACTTCTCACTCTATATTATAAAACATTGTTTATTTTCTGTCTTCACCATAAGATTGTAAGCTCCATGACTTATTTATATGTGTTTATATCTCCTGTAGTTGGCATATGTCTGGTATATTAGAGGTGTTCAATAAATTGCTGAGTGAATGAATACTTTGTGGTTCACAGTGCGTCTTAAACCCTGTGAATTCATATTGTTAGCTCAAGAAGGATCAAGAAATCAAAAGTTCTGCTCATCCCTCGCCAGGTGACTGAATTGGTTGGAGCATCACACTGTGTACCAAAATGTTGCAGATTCAATCCCCGGTCAGGGTGCTTATGGGAGGCAACAGATCAATGTTTCTCTCTCCTATCCATGTTTGTGCCTCTCTCTCCCTCTTCCTCTGTCTCTAAAACCAACAGATATTTAAAAAAAGTTCTGCTTAGTCTGCTTGCTCTGTAACTCTAAACTCAGTTTCCCTCTTCTCTGAAAAAGATTATTTCTATTTATTTCATACCTTGTTATGAAGATTAAGTAAAACAATTCAGGTAAAGCATTTTGTGTTGTATCTACCGGGCATATAATAACAACTCAAAAATATTAACTATTATTTTTAATGAAGAAAGAAGTTCCTCTTTCCATGATGTCTTCTTAACATTTCTACTTTCTTACCTGAAAATTTTAGATATTTTGTATAAATAGTTATCTAGAATAGAGTGGGATTATAGTAAATGCCACAAAGTAATTATTTTTTTCTTTCTTCTTCTACTTAAATTTGTAAAATCTGCTCATCCTTGTTCCCAGTCCATGTTAAATACTTGTCAAAGCTTTCAGATCACTCTTGAATTTCTGTGGCACTTTGGGCTAACATCATCATTGGTACTCAGCATATACTACCTTTGACTCAGATAATCATTCATCCCTTCTTGGGTGGCTGTTCTACATATTAGGTTCAAAGGCTCCATGTGGGCTGTTCTTGTATCTGTACAGTGAAGATACTTCACTGTATCTTCAGTGACATAACTTTTTGCTTACAGTGAATTCAGTGAATATTTGTTGATGGATTAATTGTCTAGGCTGAAGTAAGCTATAGTCTGATGAAGATCAACCATTAATTGATTCATAATAATTGAGTACATAAGCACTAATGCTTTTATATTGTCACTTTAATGGATTAATAAATTTACCTTCATTTAATTGATATATATAATGAAAACTATGTATAAGTGGATTTTTTAAAATTATATTTTATTGATTATGCTATTACAGTTGTCCTAATTTTCTCCCTTTGCCTATCTCCACCCTGCACACCCCACACCCTCAGGCAATCCACACAACATTGTTTATGTCCATGGGTCATTCATATAAGATCTTTGGCTACTCCATTTTCTATTACTGTACTTTACATCTCTATGGCTATTCTGTAAATACCTATTTGTACTTCTTCACCCATTACCCCACACCTCTTCCCATCTGGCAACCATCAAAATGCTCTCTGTACCCATGATTCTGTCTCTGTTCTTCTTGTTTGCTTAGTTTGTTTTTTAGATTCAATTATAAATATGTACTTTTGCAATTTTTGGTTCATAGTTTTGATCTTCTTTTTTTAGATAAGTCCCTTTAACATTTCATATAATAATGGTTTGGTAATGATGAACTCCTTTAGATTTTTTCTTGTCTGGGAAGCTCTTTGTCTGCTGTTTGATTTTAAATGATATCTTTGCTGGATAGAGTAATCTTGGCTGTAGGTCCCTGCTTTTCATGACTTTGACTATTTCTTGAAGTTTTCTTTCATTATTTTTTCAATTAGATTTCCAATTTCTTGCTGTTTCTTTTTTTCTCATAGCACCCCTATGATGTGAATGTTGGAATGCTTGACATTGTCCCAGGGGCTGCTTACACTATACATATTTTTTGGATTCTTTTTCCTTCTTGCTGTTCTGATTGATAATTTTTTCACTTCCTTATGTTCCATATCATTGATTTGATTCTTGTCTTCATCCATTTTACTGTTGTTTTCCTATACATTTTTCTTTATTTCAATTAGTATATCCTTCATTTCTGACTGGATCTTTTTTATGCTGTTGAGGTCCTCAATAAGTTCCTTAAGCATCCTTATAACTAGTGTTTTGAACACTAGTTATACAGATAACTCTGTATCTGATAGATTGCTTATCTCCATTTTGTTTAGTTCTTTTTCTGGAATTTCAGTCTGTTCTTTCATTTGTGCCATGTTTCTTTGTCTCCTCATTTTGGCTGATTCCCTGTTGTTTGTTTCTATATATTAGGTAGAACTGCTATGACTTTCTGTCTTGGTAGAGTGGCCTAATGTAGTAGGTTTCCTGTAGGAGCCAGTGGCACAGCCTTTCATATCACCCATGCTTGGTATTTGAGGTGTGCTCTTCATGTAGGCTGAGTATACCCTCCTTTGATTACTGTTGGCAGATCAATGGGAGGGATTTACCCAGGCCAGTCAGTTGCAAGGACTGGCTGTGATCACTCACCACCAACCTCTGCCCTCCCTGGAAGATGGGCTGTGCAGCAGCAGGATGGTGCTCTGACATGGTCTGCAGCTGTCCACTGGGTGCATAGGCTCTGGGGTTTTCTGGGTGGTGCAGGCCACAGTCAGCACCCACCTGTGTTCTGCTTCAGACCACCCTGCATAAGCTATAAAGCAATCTGAGATGGCTGCTACTTGTACTGGGCTTGGAGATTCCCAGGTGAAGCCAAGCTATGATTCTAGGCCAAGCCTGGGGTCACTTAGCAAGAGATGGGAAGGAGGTAGGGGCTCACTGAGGCCAGCTTTAGTTTTTTGTTTGAGAGGATTTAGGAGTTGTGATGCTTGAACCAAGACCAGCCATTCGTACACAAAATTCACTATTAACAGTTTGGTTGGGTCAATAAACTGGGTGGAACAGAGCCTCAGGGGATCTCCAGGGCAGGGCAAATAGTGTTAGTCAGGGTGTTACTCAGATGTGGCACCCATCTGCTGGCCCTGTGGCTCTGTGGCACTGGAATCCTGGGCTGGGGGGCCTGGCGTAGGGCCAAGACTCCTCACTTCTGAGATATCCCTCCCCAATTTTTATCCCCCACACATGGATGTGAGACCATCACCATTCCTCATCTCCACCCCTTCTACCAGTCTGGATGAATGTGATTTCTTTAATTTTGTAGCTGTCAGACTTTCATTCAACTCAATTTCTGATGGTTCTGAGTGGTGGTTGTTCTATATTTTAGTTGTAATTTTGATGTGGTCACATGTGGAGGCAAGTGGTGTTTACCTACGCCACCATCTTGACTAGAAGTCTCCATAAGTAGAATTTTGCAAGTAGTATCTTCTCTAAACCATTCTCTATGTTAATACTTAACGAATACACACTGATTATCCTGGGTTAAAATAGGACTTTTATTTTTAAAGTACAAATGTCATTGAAAACCATCCAAAGTTGATTAAATTATATTTTGTAATAATCCATACAAAGCATCTTTACTTTGTGTAGTGTTCATGTTTGGAAATACCACTGGGTGTGTGGCTTTATGCAGGTGAGGCTGAAAAGCCCTGCATGGTTCCCAGTTGTTGTTTCCACCCTGTGCCCATATGAGGACTTGCTTTTGGTTTGTGGTTTTAACCCAAGAGCATAGAGACTATGGTCCTTTCTTTTATGGCCTGCATAATCTGTTAGCTCTAAATAGTCATGTCATCTTCAATTGCTATTTCTTAACCTGGCCAGCCAGTTGCTTCTGCTGTTTTCTTTCAGCCACATGGTTTGCGATTATAAGCTGGTATCCTTGGGCCCTCTTTTAAAAGAGATTTAGTTTGAATAACACTTAGTGAATACCTATGATGTGCCAGGTTATTGTATAAAATATATTTCATTGCTTCCCTATTCCAAAGATAAGAAAACTAAGGCTCAAAGAGCCTAAGGGACTTCTGCAAAATAGCTAAGCTAGAAAGTAGAGGAACCAGGATTCATATTCAAGCTCTCCGAATCCCTCATTTTGTGTTCTTTCCAAGGAGTAACCCTGATTCCGACTGTCAGTGGCAATTCCACTTTAGTTTTATATGAGTAAAATATTAAAAACAGCACATTATTTATACACATATGACTTTTATTTGATGGCTTCTAATCAGTGACCAAGTCCAAAATTCGACTTCTTCACTGCCTCTCCTCTGCAGTGCATTCCAGCTCTATTTGCTATAGCTTTATTTTAGACTCTCATCATTTATTATCTGGAACATTGTGATGGCTTCAGTAACACCTTCCACCCAGCACTAGGGGGGTCATTTACTAATAACTATCGGATCACTTTTGTCCCCCAACTTAAAACCCTTTAATGACTGTCTGTTGACTGCTGGAAGAAGTCTATCTAGGTTTCTTAATGCAGCACATCAGGCAAGCCCTTCATAGTCTCTTTCATCTTGTCTTTGCTATGGTCTCTTTTACACTGTAAATACCACCAGGATCCACCCAATATGCAATTTCATATCTCTGGGTCATTACTTACTTTTTCACTTTGTTTGGTGATCCCTACTCAACCCTCAAGATCCATTTCAATTGTCACCATTTTGAAATATTTTTCCAGTACCCCTGTGTGAATTAACTGCTCCTTCCTCTGTGCCTCTACTACATTCTGTTTTGAATTGTGTTAAAGCACTCATTATATTTATGGATAGTTTATTTTTCACTGTAAATATCTCTTGGGCTTTAATCTTCACTTATTTTTAAAAATTATTTATTTATTTTTAGAGAGAGGGGAAGGGAGGGAGAAAGAGAGGGAGAGAAACATTAATGTGTGGTTGACTCTCATGCGCCCCCCACTGGGGACCTGGCCCACAGCCCCAGCAAGTGTCCTGGACTGGGAATCGAACTGGTGACCCTTTGGTTTGCAGGCCTGTGCAAAATCCACTGAGCTACACCACCCAGTGTGGCTTTAATCTTCTAGAGACCAAAAATGATATCCTACATGTCATTGTGTGGTGGTGCCCAACAGAGTACCTGCACACTAGCTTTTAATAAATGTTTGCTGAAATATGTAATTAACACTCTTAAAAGATTTTATAAACACATAATACAGTTTTTTGAATCCCAGAAAAAACTGCTTATTGGTGAGATAAGACAAAGCAAACACAAAGAAAAAATAACCTTATCACATATTTGGTATTTTGAAATTTGGCATTTTAAATTTGCTGTGTGTTGAAAGAGGAGAAAGTGAAAAAAGATGGGATTTGGGTGAAGGTTAACCAGCAAGGGGTGAAAAGTTCTAAAGGACTGAGTTCAAGGGGAGGGGAGAGACGTTTAATGACAAGGAAAAGATCTGATTGGGCAATTATTGAATTTAACACAGGGTCATGTAATAAAAAAGTAGTTAGTTTATTTTAATTTTTACCATTTCTATTACATGGTAAGAGAATACAAAGCTATCAGTGTTAGTCCTGGCCTGAGAAATTTCATGGTGTGAATTAGGAAGAGTGAGGGGATATATGTAGAAGAGAGGAAGACACTAGAATATAAAGATTGTCCAGAGACTTCTTTTTAGCTAGGTTTTTACAAAGAAAGAATGAAAACAAATCTAAAAATACCTCCAAACCCCTCTTTTCTGATCTAATCAATGTTTTAGTTAATTTACTAATTATTTATTTCATAGGAAATCCAGTAACATTTCCACTGCTTTCTAGACTTTCATCTGCTGCATTTGGCTTTCATGAAATATCCTACAAATTCGCCACAATTAACTTAATTAATTGTATTTTATGACTTTGGGTCAGAATGCCAGAATTTCTGTGCCAGTTTCATTGTACTCATTGAAACCTCAAGAGTATCTTTCAGATATTGGCTTTCAGACCTTTCTTTTTGAATACGTTGCTATTTACTTACTATGTGCCAAAGCCACCATGTCAATGTAATTGAAAACAAGCAAGAAAGAGACTGGATGGCTCAGATGAATGGAAATGTGATACAGACCCTTCCACCCACAACCCATTGGCTGGAATCCAGGCGAGGCTGATGGGGACTAAAAGTAATTACCATCTGATGGCTGGACAATGGTCTGTGTGAAATGAGCTGGTTATCTCAAGTCTAGTTCCTCATGGACAGGTGTTCATATTGCAGTTTCCACCTTCAGTGACAGCAGCCCAGGGACTGAATGAGTCAGAGAGACCAAAACTCACTTCTCTCTCATTTGAGACTGGATGCCTATTTGCAATACAAGAAAACTTATGACTCCTGCCTTCAGCTTTTTAATAGATAAGCTCAGAATGCAAATGTGAATGTCTAATCAAGTTTCTTTTTTTTCATGAGTGTAAAAGTTATTTGTAAAACAAGGACAAATGTTAGGCATTTTTCATTTGTCTATTTAATTAAAATTTATGCTATATTACCAAAGGAAAAATGCAATATTGGAAAAATGAGAACAATATGATTTTTTTAGCACTATAATAATGTTCCCTGAGCCCTTGAAATTCCAGTCTTGCTTTATAAACCACTGAGGAATAATAATAATGAGAACTCATTCCCCACATCTGTTATTAAAGTCATAGGAAACAAGCAAATTCAGTATCAATATTATTATCCATTCTGCCAAAGCTGAAGATTATTTCCCCCATTCATTTAAGCAAAAGATTTTCCAAACTTTATAAATATTGTTATGTCTCTCAAATGCATTACCTCACAGGTCTCTTCTGAAAGGTATCCAAATTCTACATTAAGGCACTTGTGGGAAAAGTAGAAAAAATAAATGGTTTACTTTAAATGGGATTTGGAAAGGGTATGATTACGGTCTGAAACGTATCGCACTGACATAGTAAAACTGAACTTCCTAATGGATTCTTAAATTTTGAGTAAGCAAGCATTAAATCCATTTATTGAACTCCTTTCTGTAGGTCTAAAACTTACAATAAATACATGTATATTTTTCCCTGATGGACTTTCTGCAGTGAAGGACGTCATACATTAGTTGTGAGGGCTGTGCTTAAAGAATGCTGAGGGCATAGAGCTGAGTACCGAACTTACAGAGAAGGAGAAAGCCAAAATATTTTCTGAGTGAACAATTAAGTATGTGAATAGAGAGAGATTTGCTTCACCACATAAAGAAGAATTTCTAAAATACACACAGCAAAATGTCTTTCAATAGACTTACAAATGGATGCCGTCTCTACCTGCAGTGTCTCTATGTCATCAGGTAAACAGAGCTGAAATGTGTCCAGAAACACATTAGATCTTGCACTTCGGTGGTGCCAGGCAGAAAAATACACAGAAGGACACACAATGGCAAAATTCAAACATGAATAGAGAGCTGGATTTTCATTGTTTGCTCACAATACCTCTTGGGTGGAAGGAAGGAAATAGGCTGTATTGCCTAATATCTCGAAATGCCCCAGAGAAAGAAAAACAGACAGATCCCCATTTTGGTTGGTGCACTAACTCGTGTGGCCAGCAGTTCTTGGTGATAAGTTTGTTAAGGGTTATTTTGCAGATCCTGCTCCAATTCTAAAGCCATAAAGCATCCATGTAGTCAATGAGTCTGTCTAGCCGTGAGGGACACAGGGTATGATTTACAATCTCTGCCAAGGAGACATCTAGATGGGAAAGTCTGCTAATGCACTGCATATGAAAGAAATCCTAGGATGGAAGAATGGTGACAAGCTATTGTTTCTCTGCTTGATTAGTTAAATAGAAAAACAATATTTTGAGCTTGTAAATGTTATATTTGTGCTCTTGGCACAGAATCTAATAGGGATAAATTTACGTTTTGGCATTTGGTCAATAAGAGCAATAAAACCAGAGCTTTAAGATAAAGGAGAGTAGAAGTCATGTAACCTAAAAGCATGCAGACATGCAGATAAAGGCTAAGTGATACGAAGAAAGTAAAATACTGCCTTAGAAGGCGTCTACTCTCAGAACTTGATGACAGACCAAAACAAGACCATGTGTGAAGGTCATTCAGTACTTGTTACATGTTTTTTCCAATGTTATATTATAGTCAGTTATATTTTTATCTGTATAGCAAAGTTTGTTGGTGTTCAAACAATAACCCCACTCCTAACTTTTATTGTTTTTGCTTTTAATTTTCCTATTCTCTTCCCTGTGCAAGGGCTTTATATGATAGACAGAGGGACTAATTTGGTTTTGGTGTTTCTATAAGAGTTTTATTGCTTTAGGGGGTGAACTAATATGGGAAATATAAACAGGAGTGCTGATGTTTCTTTGACCCATAATTAAATTAACCATCTGAAAATAGGCACTGTATGCTAATACTGTCTTTATAGTCATCTAAGCACATAGTTTTCGAGTGAATAATGTCTGCTGAATAATGTGCTAGGTGATAATATACACACATTAAGATGTATAATATATGCATACAGAACACATGTGCAGAACTTTCCTTGAATCCTGGTTCAGTTAAAATGTTAACCTCTTGTGAAGTAGATAAAAATACAGGAAATGATCCTCAGATATCTATCTGATAGCAGCTCTTTCTAGAAATGAGTTATGAATTCTTTTCTTACAACCACTAGAGGCTTTATTTGGTGAACCATATGGTATTTCAGTCATCACAAATTAAAAAATAAGAAAAATGTTTTGCATAACCTTGAGTCAGTTAAAAAATCATTAATGTCACTTTCAGAGTTTGTATCCTAATTAAATCTTAAGCAACTAAACTTTTAAAATGTTGAAAGGCTCCATGGGGAACGTTATATTAATGTTTTGAACTACATGCACACTAAGTACTGATGTAAGGATAACCAATGACAGATGAGCAATCAGAACGTGTGTGATATGGATGTGTGTGGTTATCTATAGGATACTGGTTTATGGGCACTAAAAGAAACACCATTAATGTGATGGCAGACCCCAGAAAAATCAATTGGCTCTACTATTCCACCTACTAAAAGAAATCTATTTGATTTACTCACTTTGTTCTGTCATTTCCATTCTCAAAAGAATCCTGCTTTTTTCGCTGCTTTGGGGTTGATACTTTGAAGAGGAAAAATGAATGAGTCAGTGCCCTGATCACTCTTAGGCAAAAGTCAAATTGAGCTCTTCTGAAGAAAGACATTGTATGATTTTCAAGATGAGTAAGAGTCTTGAATCTTTTATTTAAATTAACTTTCTTTTATATGTGTCCTCAAAAACACTGCACTTTTTACACACACCTTACATGTTTCCAGCTTGAATTTGATTCCTTCAATTTATGGACATTTATGAAAAGTATGAGATCCTAGAATGAGAGGCACTACAGTTTCTTCATCTCCCTGATGAAGACAGGCTTCCTAAAATGTAAGTGAAAAGTTCACTCCCTCCTTGCAGACCTTGGGTGTTCTGCCCTGTGAAGCAGCCCTGAAACTTTCATATAGCTGAGGTGCACACATTGCTTTGACCATGTTTCATGACTTTTGGAGGAACCCTCAAATTGATTGAAAATTGATATGATAGGTCATAGAAATGCATACGCTACCTGAGAAAACCCCTGAAGTGTGCTTGGTGACCTTTCAAACACTTTCAAACTTAGATGGGAAGAAACTTCTAATTTATATGTCTTACAAAAGTGATATCATGACCATATAAATATTGCTAGATATAACACTTCTGGGAAATTATATCACCTTTTTGATACAGTCAGGAAAGAAACATAGAAGTATGTACTAAAAGCACTGACCTTTTTATAACCTCACAAAAATAGTGGTCTATTTCAGGCTGGAAAAAAATTAGAATTATATAGTTTCCATCTGCCTTAAAAATCTATCTATCTATATATCTATCTATCATCTATCTAAATTTTTAGATTTAACTGGTGAAACAAATTCTCTCTCCCTGATCCACTTTTTGACTTTCATTCATTTTTTACATGACCCCCACTGTTCTTAGACCAGAAAAATGAGACTTCCTTAACCCACCGAATCTGCTTTATGGAGGTGGAGCATCTTAGGGGCTCTTGATAGATAAGTGGGGAGAGGCAGAAAGCAGTGTAGGTTCCAAGGCCTGTCAGGGAAGGAGGGCGGGAACGTGGGTATCAAGGTGTCTGTAGGGCAATTTTCCATGTTCACTTTAGGCACACAGAACAGTGTGGAGCTGAAATTGGTGTTAGCCGCTGAAAATCAGAGAGTGCAGCTTCAAGGGGTGCCCGAATCATTCCCAAGTGACAGAGCATGTAACCTACTTTCTTGTAAGTCTGATTTAATTGTTATTGTTTGGCCTTAAACATGCCCTAAGCTTGAACAACGGCTCAGTGATTCACCTGTTCATACCTTCTTGTATCCTCCCGTCTCCTTTGTGTTTCACTTTACGCTCCCCACCCCCATTGGAGGAGACCCACTAGGATAAGAATCTAGCCTGGTGTTCATAAGCTCTTTTTCTATTGGTGCCAATCTTGAAAAACGAGAATCAGAAACTGCCAGATGAGAACCCAACGCCTTAGTGAGGAGAGATGAGGGAGAGGGGAGAGGAGAGAGCCAGATGAAACAGACACTGCTCAGATGTCCCCCATTTTTCCATATTCAGGAGGGGGCCTGTGGTACGGAGCTAAAAAGGGTGGTATTGTGATTGGGAGGAAAAAACAGACAATACTTTCTCTATGAAAGCAGCTTTGTGGTTAGGTGTAATTTAAAAAGCAATCAAACAAATGAATTTACAGTGGAATTTTCCCACCTTTAAAAGTGTTTGGATAGACACAGACAATGTAAATTGGCCAGCAGGTTGGAGTGGTAGCAGTGAACTACAATTAGAGGTTGTAATAGTGTTAAATAAAAATATGATGGGGGCCAGAAAAAATAATAGGAAATGTAATCACGCACTTCATCAGAAGATTACATAATAAATAAACTAAACAGGAAATGATTCAGGGCAATATCATCAAAGGATGTCCCTTGAATGCTGTGTCTTATAAAAAACACAGTCATCCTATAAAGTTATAAAGTTTATTTTATAATGATTTATATAAAGCAATAGATAGCTCTACTCATATCATCTCAGGTTTAGCCACCACAAACTTGTTTATAAGCCAAGAGCCCCCAGTCCATCCCCACTAGCTTCCAGTCTTTCCAAAATCAGTCCCTGAACCTCCTCCTAATCCCCTTCATTTTTCTAGATTCTATTGCAGTTGAATTGCGGTTGACCATGAAGGCAACTTAAGGCAGTTAGTTGCCCATGAAACTGAAGTTTTCAAAGCCCAGTGAAGCCCCATAGGGGTTGTTGGCTACTCTGGTTGTTGGCTATAATTTTCTCATTATGAATCTGCATCATTTCCTAAAAGGGCCTCAGATTGAGAAAAATTGAACCAAGAATGCTAAACTTATTCTGTTTGGTCTGAGAAATTGCCACTGTTTTGATATTCTAAGCCTTTTGAAAAATTCCAAAGTTTAATAGTCATGGTAATTTAAGGAAGTAAAGGTTAGCTTAAACATTTTTTTGATTGGTCCTTTTGTAATAAATCTATTTCATTGCATTTAAGATTTTAATTTATAAGGCTCTGACCTCTTATTTTGATTTAGCTACACTTAAGCAGTGTTAGACTTGTGGCAGCAGCTTGTACTTGGAATGATCTGGCTTTTTCGTATGTAGGTTGATGCAAAGCCCTTCTCTTCCTATTTGTGCTTTGGGCTTCTCTGTTTATGGCTGTGGCATCCTAGCAGTTCTTACATTAAAAATAGAATTATGTCTTATCTCTCAGCACCAAAAAGATGCATATTGCAATATTGACTGCATGGGCACATGCAGGTGGTAAATGACTTTAGAAAAAATAAAGAACTCACTCACAAATATGTAAAGGCTACCTGAAGCACAGTTACAAATAACAGGCAAGATAATAATGTGTTATCATCCCGGGACGATTTTGCATTATGTTTCTGTTGCAATGGCAGATTGTGTTCTCATAGTTGGCTCTCCATTTGGGAGGGCATTTGTATGTCAGAAGATTAATATAATGTCGGCCAGTGACATTGCTTTCCTGTGCCTAAGTGTATTCACAAACCACATATAATTGAACAATACATTCTTTTACAGAACAGGTATCTTTCTAGATTGTATGAAGCAATAATTTGTTTTGTATTGTTTCCCCAGAGTAATTACTTCCTACGGTGACTATATTTTTCTGAAAGGCATTTTGAACAGTTTTGTACTTTGGCTTCACGTAAGGAGTGTGAGCGTTCACATGATTTGGGAATAACGTGGAAAGAGACTGGGACTGGAATTCAAAATACAAAAGGGCAGGAAGCCATACATCATCACACACAGCAACGCTATGACTTGGTGGTCTCAGCAAGGCCTCTGCAATGCTGAAAGCTGTAGCCAAAAATACTGCAAGAGCTTGAACTTAGAAACTGACTGTAAACTTGACTTGAATGGCCCTCAGACACTTTGGCCTTTGTTTATAGAAGTCTTTGTTTCCCTCTGACAGTACCAGGAACCTAACATTTTCCTAGTCAAGTATATTTCTGTATTCATTGTCCCTGCAATGCCAGGTTAAGTTGACAGCTTGACAACTTGGCTGCGTGAATGAAAGATTCTTTATTGACTATCTTCCTTATCCTTTCTCTCTGCTTATTAAGTTGAATTCAATTCTATTTTTTTCTGGCCAACCCAGTTCAAGGCTACTCCCTCTAAGAAGTATCAGAAGACTGAACTTTGTCTAGGCAACTATACTGAATTTTGTGGTGAGTCAGGAATATTCCCTTAGGATGAGAGTTACAGTGGTTTAGCTTAAGACAGTATTCATTGGTACCAATCCCAGCCCATCTGTCAGCTTGCTGTGTGACTTTTGGGTAAGTCATAACCTTTCTGTTTTTAGTTTCCTGAAAAGTGGAGATAAAGCCGCAGTGCTTTTCATCCATCTACCTCAGAGGAGTTTTGTGAAGGTTAGTTAATTAATTGTCAAGACGTCTGCATGTGGGATGTGTTAAGGGAATGTCAAATAATGGGTCAAACCAGGCAAGTGAGAGAAAAGAGAGTGATTGTAGAATAATTGCTAGTTTTTCAACATCTTCAAGTTTCTAGGGCAGTTGTCAGGTAAAATCCCCAAATTTGATTGCTCTGAAAAACCATTTAGACATCAGGAGAGTTATTTCTAGCTTCATTTCTTTCTGTAGAATGCTATGTAGAAGTTTGTTGGCTCAATAATTGTCTTTGAACCTAAGTAAAGTAGAACGAGCTTTGGAAGGGCTTTCACCTATAAATGTGAGCTTTATTTGACTATATTTTTAAGGATATATTCAATCAGTATTTATGCACAGGAAAGGATGAAATCATTTTCTTTGGGAGTCTGATTGTCTCTGGCCAAGCTAATGAAGGGTGGAAGAATTGAAGAAGTTGGAACAATAAAAACTACTCCTTGAGTACTTTATATACCCTAGGAACTTCACTTCCATTGTCTTATTTATCCGAAAAGCAAAACAATGAAGGGGAAAGATGGTTTCTGGTCCCTTCTTCTGCTGTCACTGTAATTCCTTGGCAATCAAATTATACCTGTCTAAGACTAGAGCCATGGTTAGTGACATGCCTGGTTGTGGCCTTAAGAGGCAAGAATGGTTCTTAAGGACTCACACCTGGGAACCACTTTAACTATATTATTGTCATGCTTTGAGCAATTCAGTAACTGATAATGGACATAGAAAACATATAATCAAGCATTAAGTTCAGCATAAATGACCAAAATATCAGTTGGCTTGATGATTCCAGGATCTTGTGATTAGAACATAGTAAGAATTAGCCCATATACTTCAGTATGGAGCATGTTAATATTTACCAAACTGGAGATACATTATGGGGAGGAAGGAGAGTATAGAATTATAGCACTGTCAGAGCAATTGTTTTTTCATTTTTAGACAATTTTGGTGGAACCAGGAAACCAGATGAGGAAAAAGTGTGTGTGTGTGTGTGTGTTGGTGAGGGCATGTCCTTTTTGCTTATTTATTTTGCCGATGTTTGTACTAATTGGAAAAAAGTATGGATCAGAAATCTGTCTTCCTTCTCATGTGTAAAAAAACACCCAGGACTTCAAATGATTTATAGTGGCTAAATGCCCAATGTCCTGAGAACCAAATTAGGTGATGGCTTCGGCCTACTGCTGGAGAGACCGAACCTTCGGGCGGCCTACTCATGCCCACACAAGGGCTTCATGGCTTGGCCAGAAATGGAAACCAACCTCTCTGATTCTTGATACCCAGACTGCCATCTACTAAAAATAAGAATAACGTTCTAAATGAGGGTGCATTGGGAAATAAAGGCAGTTTGCAGAAAACGCAGTCTGATAGGCAAGCACCACACATCCTACAAAATCGTTGGTAGACTGTTTATGAACAGTTTTATAACATACACGTTGGTATATTTTTGGACCCATGTAGAGAAAACACACCGAAGAGTGATGCTTCCTTCCTTCACCAAATACTATCTTTTCAAGGCATTTAGGAGGAGGCCCTGCTTCCAGCATTGACAGTGTGGGTGGGATACATCTAGAACTCAGAGCTAAAACAAAAATAACAACAAAACATACTCACATGCCCCATTTCTTTTTGTCGCACACATGTTGTGGAAAATGTAGGTGCGGGGGCTGTGACCTGCCGCTGTTCATGTGGGAGTTAGGACCGCCTGGATTGTGAGGTGCAGGCAAGTGGAGGTAACTTAGCCAGAAAGCGGCACAAGCTCATCTATTTATAGCTCCCGTGGTAAAAAAGTAAAACCAAAGTGCAGCTTCTACCTGCTGTTCCCAACTGAAGTTAACAAAAAAAACGACTAAGACCTCCTTTTGGTTGCCTTTGTAGTTTCAACTGACATACACAAAAGTGCTGACTTAAGTTGTCTCCTTGCCAGCCCCTCGAACAGGTGAGGAAGTCAGGCAGCAGCCCCTCAAACGTTCAGTCTTGTCCTGCCTGGTCCACAAAGGCGTCTGTTCCACTCATAGCCCAAGTGAAATGCATGGTTTTTTTTTTTATTTTTAAGGAAAAGTAATTGTACTCCCTTTTTAGAGGAGCTTGTGATTTTCACTCAAGAGCTTTCTCTTTCAAATCAATCCCAATGAATGCCAAAGTACTACATAAAATAATTATCTTTCAGATCTTTTTCCCCCTCCAATTTATGTGCAAGGTACACACACGTATAACTGCAATTCTTCACCAAAGAACCACAAACAAAGCAAAGCAAAGCAAAGCAAAACAAAACAAAACAAAACAAAACAAAACAAAACAAAACGAGTAAGGGGACAGAATCATGTCTTATAAACAAGATCTCATTGCTACCAGAAGATGAAGTGAGCCCCTTTCTGGGTCTCTGTAACTGGGCTTTAAAGCCCTTGTTAGCATTCACAGTTCTAAAGCTGCATTTTCTCAAGGAGTTCTGCAAGGAAAGGGGATTATGTACTGTTAGAAACTGTTGAGCAGGACTTGTGATATTCTTTCTAAAAGGTAAACCTCATGAGAGTAAGGATATTTGATGGTAGAGGTAGGGTGGGGGGTGGCATCGCCCCCTAACCGCGTGATTCCCCCCCACCTCCGGGGGGCTGGCAGCGCCCCAGCGCGCGGGGTAAGCAGGAAGCTGCGGCCAGGCTGAGTCGCTCAAAAGCTACTGGAGCTAATAGATTGTGGTCATGAGGAGAGCGGTAGCATCTCGGTAGTGATGGGAACACGCAGAAGCATCGTCAAAACAGTTGCAGAAACATGCTGAGCTCTGCACTCCTGAGCCTCTGCGTGCTGCAGCTCCCTTGGAGTTTGCTGAAAGCCGCAGGCTCTGGGCACCTCGGCGCCCAGCAGCCTAGCGATCCCAGCTCCATCCCTTCTCGGGGCTACTTGGCCAGGCTGGCTGGGAAGAAGTGGGGTGCAAAACACCCTACCCGGGAACCTGTGTGCAGAGATGTGCAAGCCTGCCCCTGAAGCCCTCACCCCTTCCCGGACTGGGCTGTGTTGACTCCTTCCTTGCCACCCACTCCTGCTCTTACCTGGATTCTCGCCCAGAAGATTCCTCAGCAGAAGTAACTGCTCCTTCTGTACTCAGAGTGAATGGGAGCGTGATTGTGCTTTCCTGCATTAAGCCACTTTATAGAAAAAATATGGTAGGAAAATAATGAGATTGGTTCCCATGTTAAAAATACTCTGATGCCAAAGTATAGGCAATCATCAACTTCCTGGAAACATACTTTTCAGCTTCTGAGCCAACAAGTTGTGAATAACCTACCTAACCTTCCTTCTCTCCCTTCCTCCCTCCCCAACTCTTTCTTTTTTCCCCTTCCTTCCTTTCTTCCAATTATTTTTAGCCCTAGGGGCTATTTCAGAAAAAAAAAATAAAAATGTTTGATGACATTTCCTTTTTTCTCCCATTCAAAATGAAGAGAGCTTTATTACATCTCATGGGAAAAATATTCTTATGCCTATTATATTGGATAAGAAAACATCAGTGGGAAATTTGAGTGGCCTTTTGGCCACTGAACTATTTGTACCTAGACATGAAACAGAAATGGCAAAATGAAGTCACTAATCTTTCATCTCAGAAGGGAAGACGGGAGGGCATGACTGCTTATTCGTCATGGGTGTAAATGTTCTGGAAATGAGCATTCATGGCCTATGGTCTGACCGCAAGTGTGACTTCATGGCAGGGATGGGGAGGGGGCACAGCAGGGAGAATCCAACTTTGGTCTCTAGCTGACTGGCCTGCATTCTCTGATTTCTGCAGGTATACCCCAATGTTGACTTTTAGTGATAACACGTGTAGAAATACTTCCACCTGTGACCTTGTGCCAGAAAAACACTTCTTAGAGAATCATCTAGAACACTTGACAGCAACAAGAGCTATGGCCTTTGACATTAAATAAATAGTACTAAACAAACTTCTCCTTGAATGGGTGTGACTTCAGATTTTTTTCTGGATCCTTCAAACTAACTTGAGCCAAGTACTCAAAACATGTATCCCCCACAAAGCACTGCCAAATAGGTTTTACTGTTTTGTTTATTGTATTTATCACCAGTATAAGGAATTTACTTTTTTGTGTGATAAAAAACACATAATGTGAGATCTAGCCTCTTAACAAAATTTTAAGTGTATAGTACAGTATTATTCACTATAAGCACCCTGTTGTAAGCAGATCTCTATAACTTTCTATTCTTGTGTAGCTGACACTTTATACCCATTGAACAGCGACCCTTTATTTTCCCTTCCCCAGCCCCTGGCAACCACTATTCTATACTCTCTGCTTTTATGGGTTTGATTACTTTAGATAACTCATGGAAAATAGTGTGGAGGTTCCTCAAGAAATTAAAAATAGAACTACCATATGGTCCAGCAATTATACTTCTGAGTAAAAGTAGTTTAACATCTTTGTTGTTAGCTCCCTGAACAAAGCATGTTCACTTTAAGTGGATTTGAAAGAGCTTTGGGCAAAACTGATGGGTCCATTTGCAGGGAGGTAAATAATTTCATGGCCTGGCTTCTAAAAAGCAAAACTCTAAATCATTTCATGAGGATTTTCTCTTACTGGGAAGAGAAGAGAGGATTTCATTATGAACACATTAAAACCCAACAAATTAGAGAGTGGGGCATGAGGAAACAATGATTGTGGTATAGGTTCTCACTTAGAAAAAATAAACTAGAAATTCAACTTTACAACTTTCTATTTTTATTGCCATTCAACAATGATTTCAATAGGCCTTCTATGGGTTTGTAAGGATTGTTACCTGAGGTTATACCCATATATGTTAAAAATCATGCACAGCAGGTCTGTATTTGGGAGTGAATGGTCCTCAGTTTGCTCGTCCCACAGAATAGGCCATGTATTCCTGTTCTGGCTTTAAATCTATTCAAATATAAAAACACCCCCTTCTCCCTTTCCTTTGAAGAGAAAAATGTATGAGTTCCATTTGTGAAAGCAGAAGAGAAAAGCATTTTGTTTGCCCCTCTGAGACCATTTTCCACAGATAAAAATGGAATATGTACCTTCACCTAAGCATCTCTGTTGCCACAGTCATGTTAACATTCATCACTTTTATATCTTGGCTTCTAGGGGTATTATGTCAGGAAGAGAGACTTTAACTGGTGCTTTCCATTTGTAAGTTTTCTCTTTAATTTCCTTAGAGTCATTTTCAGAGTCATAAATTACTCTTCAAGCCTTTCCTGTTCATCTGCCACACTCTGTATAGAACACATGTCTTCTCTATCACACATAGCAGTTTCTGGTCTGGGTTCTCGTCCACTGCTGCTGCTGTCTAGCTGTGTGTCTTAAGGCGAGTTACTCCACCTTTCTGGGTCTTTGTTTTCTCATCTCTGAACTATGGGTGTTAGGCCAGAAAGACGATGTCTAAGTTCCTTTGAAGTCTAAACATTGTTACAATGTTGTGCGACCCAGCATTCATTAGAGCTGCTGGGTGATTGGCACCTGGTTCCAAGGACACAGCAGCACAAGATCTTTATTTCAACAGCTGGAGCTCATGGGTAAGTTTGGTAGAGAAAATCTTAGGGAGAGGGCATGACAGATTGATTTCTGGAGAGAAGAATTCAATTTGAACTCTTCACGTTTTAGACAATATTTGAACACTATTACTTAAGGCCATTATCTCCATTCTATGTTTTTTATCACTTTATAATAGTGGCAGTTATGTTCAATTCTAGATGTGTCTAAATCAAAATATGTTCATGAGGAAATCTCTCAGACAGTGTTAGAGAGCATTTGAGATTTCCCTGCATAATTAAAAAAGTGCTCAAAATGGTGGCCCATCATCATTATGGATCTGCAGACTGTCCTCCATCATTTCTGGTTCCCACAGAGGCCACTGTCACTCTTGGATGTTAAGAATGGGAGTTCAAGTGATTGTTAATGATTTTGACCTATATCAATATAGTCTCAGCTGTTTTCCTTAGAACTCCGTAGAAGGGCTCTAGTTCACCTTTATTTGGAGAGGAGGGAGAGAGGTAAATGTGGCAGTGAGAGGAGGATGACAATTCATTTTCTTTGTTGAGTTTTAGTTTGTTCAAATGCAATATCCATTAATTCTGTGTTACACCATGAAAGCAAACAGAAGCCTCCAAAGCCTCTTGGAGGGAGTCGGTTAGTATTTGGGACATAATTGGAAAGAATTCATAAACAGATTCTGTTTAAAAGTAGATAGTATCAAGGGACACAATTAAATTTGATTAGTTTCTTAGTCTGAAGCAGAGTATACTTACTAGTATGCCATTAAGGTAGAAGCTTAGATAACTTCTGCGTATCGCTGGTTTGACCTTTCTTTGGGATTGGAGGTGTGATTAAATCCACACACAGTTTAACTTTGCTTTGAAAGAAGAAGCAACATGGCATAGTGGAAAAAGTGGGGACTCTGCCTCTGAATTTAGGCAATAATTACTGAAACTCATCTGTCTTCTCTTTGTGAAACAAATATAATATTTACTGCACAGGATAGTTGTGAAAATAAAATCATTAATACATGTAACTGCTCAAAATATGTTACTCTCCTTCACTCTCCCTTCAATAAGGAAAGTAGCTTAGGTATAATCTGTCGACTAGAAATCTAGCATTAGATATTCTAATTTTGTCTTTGCTAATCAATTGGTTTGAGGCCTTGTTGTCTGGTGTTGCAGTGGAAAGTAAAGAATGGGTTAGTGACACTATAAATTAATGTTACTAGCCTCAAGTTGGCTGTCCTAACCCCTGCTATCCCATATGTTTCTTGGGGGAGCTTCTTCTCCTACTTTTCATAATGACTGTTTTAAATGCTTGCCAGTCTGAAAACCACCAATTATCCTTTCTCCCCTTGCTCCATCTCATTCTGCTTTTCTTGTCTCAACTAATAACCTTGATTCCTATTTCATAGGGAGAGTCAAAGCTATCAGAAACTTCCCATTTTCCTGGTACCAAACACAAAAACTTCTTTTGCCTACGCCTATTTTTTTTCTTCCTTTCCTTTAGTTCAACAGACAAAGTAGCCCAATTCTTGGCTAAACCTAAGCATGCTGTCTTTCCTTTGCATCCCATCCCCTTCCATCTTCTTGAGGAACTTAAGTTATTGATGATCCCTTTTCTCCTATATATTTGACATCTCCTTCACACACAGAACCTTTCTGTTGGCATTTAATTATACTTACTTCTCCCAAGCTTCAAAATCTTTCCCATGAACCCCTCTCCATCATTTCTGTTCTCTTCTACTCATCTTTAAATTACCGCTTATATTCAATGTTCACATTTCCTTACCTCCTTACTCACTTGTCAAACAAATGTCATTGCATCACTGAGTCAGCTTTCCTTGAAGTTGCCAGTGATACTGCTATTGCTAAAGCCAATGGTCACTTTTTTGTCACCTCCACTTGAATATCTCAGAGGCATTTTTAACTCATCATGTCCCATATTTAACCCCAGATCTTCTCCCCCAAGCCTGATTTTCTTTTGCCTAAACCTGCTTCTCTCTCTAACTTACTTGTTCCTAATGTACAATATCAGCGTTCCTTAATTCTTTTCTCTTCTTCACTTTCTCATACTGGATGCATCATCATGTCCTTTTTGGTTTTACTTCCCTTATACCTCTTGGATTCATCTACCCTTATCTCATCATCTCTATTCCAGATGTTTACAATGTGCTCCTAACTGGTCTCTATGCCGTGTCCAAGCTATTCTCACTAGTTGTTACTGTTGCTCTTGTCGTTGTGGTGGGTTCACTTTTGCATGATTGCTGGATTTATTTAGACAGTCATTACTCCCTGAGAGCTGTGTGGCACATCACTGAATGCCTGTGAAAAAAACTCATAAATGTATAAACAGTAGAGTTCATGAAAACTGTACACATTTTTAGGACAAAGACAGGAGAAAAGAGAAGAGAAACATCTACTTAGGACTGTTTTTGTAAAATGGAAAAATTCCCAACCTGTAGTAAGAAAATTAGTTGTCTGTCCAAAATTCACATTTCCCCCAATAATTTGCAGTGATTATTGACAAGGGCTGTTGCCTTGCTACAGATTGTATGTCATGGACCCTTTGCATTCAGCCGTGGCCAGGAGATTACTTCTTGCAAATAAGATATGAGTGAAAGCTATGTGTTTAATTTTCAGGTCAAAGGTTTTAGGAAGCAGTTTTTTCTTTTTTCTTTGACAACAAATGGAAAGAGAGAACTCTGAGACCCTAGGGAATGATGGAGCCACAGAGTGGAAGTAACTCGAACCTCCAAAGTATCACCAAGGAGGAAAGATGCTCACAAATCATTGATTCATGTATTAACAATTATATGAACAAGAATTGATGAACCATTGTGTATGTGTTGGGCAGTGGGGGGAAATCTAGTCCTTTACTTATTTCGTACATAAAATTTTATTGGAAGACAGGTGTTCTCATTTGTTTACATGTTGTCTGTGGCTGATTAGTAATTACAACAGGGACTGTATTACCCTCAATGACTGAAATATTTATTATCTGGTCATTTATTTAAAAAGTTTACTGACATGTGGTCTATTGTGTTAAGTAGCTGTAATTTTGGATTTAATTGTTATAGCAATAACATTGCCCTAACTAATATATGTCCCTAAGCATAAATGTTATACTTCTCTGCACCCTTTCACTAATGAATGCAGTCTTTAACAAGTATTTCTTGAATATTTAATGTTTTCTTGGTATTGGAGATACAAAGTGAAGGAAAAATGAATCCTCCTCTCAAGAAGCTTATGATTTTGATAGGGAGATAGAGGAATCAATTGGCAATTAAAATACAGGCACATTGGTGGTAATGAATCACACATGTAGGAGTACTTATCCGACTTGGGAAAGGCATATGCTGAGGTTGAGGATACCCCCACCCCCACAGAGGAACACACTCTGAGATGGATAGTACTATGCAGGAAATGTATGTGGAGTACTTTCAGAACCAACATCTGTGGGGAAGGGAAGGAAGCAGTACCATGCAGAGGGGGAAGTTGGGTGGTGACATTTTCACAACAAAAGGCTCAACCAAACCTACAGGGAGCTCTGAACCTTGGGTGGCCCTTCAGAGTTGGGAAAAGGGGTGGGTGGAGCTTCTTGCTTCAGCCAACCATTTGCCGCAGGTTGCCCAGAAGAGAAGGTTGACAATGGTACTCTTAGTAGCTGGTGGATAGCTCTTTAGTCCTGAGGGGGCCACCTGATGGTGCGTGCACATAGAGGTCACCACAGCAGAGTTCTGTGACATTCCTTGGGGAAAAGTTTACTCTAAACTTAAATCTAAACTTTCAGCAGAGCTTTTCACCTTGCAAAAGGAGGCAGCAGGAATGGGATGTGGAGAATGCCCTAGGCAGAGGGAACAAAACATTCAAATGGGAGAGAACATGGCAAGATAAGAAATGTGAATCCTGACTGACCAGTAGGTTTTCATGAGTGTACTTTTGGCTTCTGTCTGAAGGAGAAAGACAGGGAAGCTGTCAATGGGCATCACTCTAGTTGACTGGCAATTACAGACTTCTACATTCCATGAAACTTCAGGTCATAATTACATTTATCTTACATTTTTTTTGAACCAAGTGTCCTTTCTGTAGGTACAATTTAACTAAGCTGCAGTCTGGGAACAGCTTTATGGGATCTGTATTAAGAATGTGATATCTTTATTCTCACATAGTTTGAATTAATTATGTTGAATCAATGATTTCTCAACCAAACTATGATTTCTCTGTCTCCTGAAATTTTCCATTTTGCTCAGAGACCTACCTGCTACTTAATAAGCAATCCGATTCACTGGTGTGGATGTGAGTGAAATAATCGAACTCTCCACCCCAGTGAAAAACAGCCATTACATGATTTAATAAATACAAACATACGCCACATTTGAAGAGAGGATAAATGGTAAAGTGATTGGCCTTACAGTTCAAAATAATTAAACACTGTTCTATAACTTAGAACAGATTAGTGACTGGCCTCTATAGCAGAAATGGTTTGCAAAATGTGTTTGGTCTAAGTGCTCTGGAAAAATCTTTATGTGTTAAATTCCGTTTTAAATTCTGTACTTCTAAATATATCACTTATCAGAATCCCTGAGTTGAGAAATTGTGAATCTATTTTGAAACTTTGGGCTACCATTTTTATACCATTATTATATTACTAATTCAGGATATTTAATTCACAGTAAAGTTGAAATTTAGAAATTATGTATGTGTTAGTGTGTTTTTATGAATAGAATATTTAACATTGTATAATAAACATATGGGCATTGAAATGTGTAAACAAATGTTGATTATGTGTTATTTGTGTGTATAGTAACTTGAATATACATATGCAATACAAACATGAAAACAAATATCCCCTACTTATTCACTCACCTTAGGACCAGAATATTGGAAATTTAAGTTTAACTTTGTGCTCTTTTCTCATCCCCAAAGTAACTATAACTCATATCTTTGTTAATATTTTTTAAAAATACATATATATTTAACCTAAAGAGTAATTTTGCTTGTTTGAGTAAAAACAATATTTAGTCTTTTATAGAATTTTGTTTCTTTTTCATTCAGCTTCATATATCTAAGATTTTTTCTTATCCTTCCCAAGGACATTTTTTTCAATGCCTTTAGAGGGAGGGGAAGTCAAGAAGAGAGAGGGAGAGAGAGAGAAAGAGAGATACAGAGACAGAGAGACAGAGACAGAGGCAGAAACATTAATGTGAGAGAGAAACATCAATCTGCTGCCTTCTTGTACCAACCGGTACATGCCCCAACTGGGGATCAAACCTGTGGTATTTTGATCTATGGGATGCTCAAACCAAGTGAGCCACACTGGCCAGGGTATATATATATATATATATATATATATATATACAAGATTTTATCACTGCTTTTGCATGCAGCTATAATTGGTTACTTTTACTATTGTGAAGTGTCCTATAGTATGAAAATGCTAAATTTATCCATTTTCTTGTTGATTGACATATTTTACACTTTCTATTTTTTTCTGTAGCAAATCATAGTGGCATGAACAGCTTTTATGAGTCTCTATAAATGTGTGGGTAAAAGTTTCTTTTGGATCCATACCCAGGAATAGAACTGCTGAGTTAAAGGGCATGCAGATGTCCAACTTTACAAGATAATGGAACTTGTTTTCCACAGTGGTGCCACTTACTAATTTTTACCAGTGGGGTTTAAGACTTCCCATCAATCCCCAACATTTTGTGCTGCAGGAGTGGTTGAGTGGATTCTGGAACCTGAGGTTCAGATTTACATCCCCGCTCTGTCATTAGAGGGCTGTTAGTCTTTGATCAGGTCTTTAACCTTTTTTTATCTCCTCTTTCTGTAAAACTGGGATGATGACAGACTTCTAAGTGTTCTATGAGAATTGAATGAGTGACTATATGTATAGCATTTAGAATAGTATCTGGGCTCATAGCAGTACTGTGAATTTACCATTATTTTCTTAATTTTTGCTAGTCTGATAGATGTATAACAACACTGTGGTCTAACTTTGCATCACCTGACTTACAAATCACGTTGTTAATTGGCCTTTCTTCTATTATGCCTATTTATATATTTTGGTCATTTCATTGGTGGGTTGTTCATTTTTTTTCTTTGGTGTTTGGCACTCTGTATATTCTGGGTAAAAAAAATCTTTTAATTTTATTTTTTTGCAAAATAGTTTTTCTAAGTTTGTAGCTTATCTTTTCATTTTTAAAAATGGAATATATATATATTTTGTGGTTACTGGTGAGGTTTTTTGGTATCATTTAAAAAATCTTTCTAATTCTGAAACATATGATTATTTTTCCTGTATTTTTCTAACATATTTAAATTTTACTTTTCTTAGTTGAGTTTTTAATATATCAGAGATTTATTTTTAATGATTAATGGGAGGTAGAGTATATTTTTCACATGTTATGTAGGAAAAAATCATCTTAATATCATTTATTGAGTTTTACTTTTGTTCATAAGATTTTTCTCGAGTGAACTGCAATGCCACTTGACTTATATGACAAGCTTTTACACAGGTGCTCATTTTTTACTGAGCTTTCTATTCTGTTTTATAGATGAATTTGTCTATATCCACACCCAATATCATTCAGTCTTAATTACTATTATTTTATAATGCATCTCGGTATCTGACATGAAAGTGACTTCCCCCTTATTTTTTTTTGTTCTTTATGAATGTCTCGAGTATTCTCTGTTCTTTGCTTTTTCTTACAATTTCAGAAACAACCTGTCAAATCCATAAAAAATGTTTGAATTTTATGTAAAATTACATTGAGTCAAATGATCAATTCAGGAAAAAGTAATTTCTCAGTGATATTCCTATCCATGGATCTATGTATTTTAGGTCTTCTTCAATATGTTTCAATAGGGTTAATTTTTTCCTATGAAGGTCTTGAAGTTTTTGTTGGATTTATTCCTGGATGTGTGACTTTATATATAATGTGAGTAGAAATATCAATATTACAGACTGATCTTACATTCAACCACTTTATGAATTATCAAAATTAATTTTAATCTATTTTTGTTTTGATTTTCACATAGACAGTCATATGAAAATTAAACTAAAGGACAGTTTAATTTCACGTTTTACAATTCGTACCTCTTATTCTTTTTCTTGGCATGTGCTGTATGGGATTTCAGCAGTGATTATTCTAAAATTGCCTTCATCACAGTTTTCTCATCTTGTTTATATTTTTCAAAGATATACTAGCTTCATAGAATTGTGAGAGGTAGTTGTCACTCATTTTTCTTTCTGAAGACTTAGAGTAAGATATGTCTCTTGCAAATATGTTAGAACTCACCTACAGACCTGTTTGATCTGGTGGTTTTTGTTTTGCTTTGTTTTTTTGTCTTACAGACTCTTTCAAATGACTAATTCAGCTTCTTTAATAGACACTTTTAAAGTGTCTATCTTCTTTTTTTCTTCTTTAGTCACTTTTGGAAAATCATATTTCTACCATCTCACATTGTGCTTTCTATTTATGTCTTTTTTTCTATTTTCTTCTCTGTTTTTATTTTTTGGGTTGCTTGTTTTCCTTATTCACTTAAAAATGGAATATAAAAATCAGAAGGCACAATTAATTACTTAAGTATTAATTTGTGTGGTGTGTGTGTGTTTAGTTATAGGCATGTGGGAATTTTGTTATGCAGTCTAAGATGTTTGAAAGACACTGCTTTTTGAAAGTCTTAGTGATAAACCCTTCAGTTCTTGTTTATTTAAAATACCTTATTTTGATTTGTACTTGAAAAAAGTTCTGCTGGGTACAAAATTCTAGGTGGTTAGTTGCTCTTAGTAATTGGAAGTCATTATTCTACTGTGTTCCAGCTTTCTCTGTTGTTGTAAAGTTTACTATCACTATTTTTAAGGTTATTCCTTTATCTTTGTTGTTTTGCAGTTTCACTATGATTTACCTGTATCTTATTTATTTGTTGTTTTACATTGAGTTTTTGTAAACTCAAAACCATTATCCCTTTCAATATTATCTTCTCTTCCACTTTCCTTCTGGTATGTAGATTTATAGCACTTTTTAAAAACTTTTTGTTTTTGAGATTTCTATTCCCCGCATTTTGGATAATTCTTCAATCTGTCATCCAGCTTACTAATTCACCTCTTCAGGTGTGTATGATTTGCTGTTGAACTCAAACTGTTAATATTATAATTTCAATCACAATGGTTTTCATTTCTAAAATTTATTTGATTCATTTCCACATTTGGTCATTTGTTTTAATAATCTCTTGCTTTACTTTTGCAAATTTTAAAAATCTTCTAGTTCTTTATTTCACACACAGTCATATTTTGTCTCATAATTCCAAGATCTGAAAATGGAAAATCTGAATCTAAATATAAATATAAATCTAATTTTGTTCTTCTGCTATTATGTGTAGTGCCTTGTGTTTATGCATGTTTGGAAATATTGATTGTGATTTCATATTTGCTTGCTCTAATCAACAAAAATCTCAAGGGCTTAAATTGGGGATGTTTTGCTTCATGGAGAGTTATATTTACTTTTTCAGGGGCCGACGTGGGTACATTGGAGTATTTTAGCTATATTTGCACCCTTAAAAATAAAACAAAACAGAAAATAAAAAAACATGATCCCACCTGAGGCTTCCATACTCTGTAAAGAGCTCAAGGCTTATTATCCCAATTCTTAGAACTGGCACAAGATTTTGTTTTCAGGGCAATCTTGCTTTCTATTTCCACTTTTGTTTTAGATCATTTTCATTATTTTGTTTGTTTGCTTTGAGAGTTCTTTTACCTTCATTCAGCCTGGCAATATATTACAAAGAATGTTTCTTATAATTTATCCAGAATTTAGTTGTAATGTAGTAGGAGGAACTTTCAGAATATCTGGCTTCCCATACTGTTGGAAGATGTTAGACAATTACCTTTTGCTGATGTTGATAGAATTGTTCCAGTAGCAATAGCAATCTTATGCTATTTTGTATAGCACTAGTTAATTTCACAGCATCTCTGTTAAAGGCAGCCATTTTATAGATATAGATGTTAATACCCAAGACATTAGTGGTCTTCCCCAAATCACATAAATGGTTTAGAGGCAAAATCGAATAAAAGCCCAGATTTTTGACTTTTACTTTGTTGATTTCTTTTTAAATAACCTATGCTGATGTTTTGGTCTTTCCACATTGGTTCCTTATAAACTAAAACATGATTTGGGGGCTGAAGAGCAAAAAGTTTATCTAGTCTATGAATACTACAGGACTAGAAATATTGTTTTAATGACTCCCAGGGAAGAATACTTCAAAATTCCTTCAGTAAGCTATTTTAGGACATAATAATTCTTCTGTAATTACTTCCTTTACTTCACTTGGTTTCTTCCTGTTGAAATCTATGCTCATTTCCTCCTGTTTCCTTCCCTCCCAAATGAGGAGTACTGTTCATCACACTTTATGTTACACTTCCTTTTTTCACCTCTGAGCTTATTGTGTCATTTCATAACATTGATTCCATAAAAAAAATATCAAGGCCTACTATATGCCTTAATTATCACTTCTTCAGAACAAAGATATTCTCAGTTTACCTGTCATAATTTTATTATTCTACTTACCTTGTAAGTCGTTTTTGTCATTCTTTTCTTGATATTCTTCATTATTGATATATTTCTCATCAGTTAAAAAAAAGGACCTTTTAAATTGTTGAGAGATTGCGTCTTTCTTTGCCATAGGTTTTCTTACCCTAAGCCTAGAAAGGACCTAGAGTTACTCAATCCTAAACTACCCATTCTTTTCTATACTAAGTGCCTAATTAATTAGGCCGGTGATTAATGGTTACTTTCTAGTTTTTCTGTTTCTCTCTCTCCTTTTTATCTCCACCCAAGGATGTTTTCCTCATTGCTTTTCAAGAGAGAGGAAGGGGTGGGAAGAGAGAAACATTGATGTGAGAGAGAAACATCGATTGGTTGCCTCCATAAATGCCCTGACTGGGAACAGAACCCACAACCTAGGTTGTGCCCTACTGGAAATTGAACCTGGGATGATGTTCCAAGCAACTGAGCCACACAAACCAGGGCTCTAGTTTTTTCTCTTTTGAGTGTAATCTTGAACAACTCTTCTCTCCTCCTCTCTCTCCTCCTTCTTCTTTTAATGTAATAAATATCTTTATTTAGCTCATTGATCCAATGAAAAGAAATCAGTGATTTCAATATCTATAAATATGTATCCCTTTAAAGAAAACAGGATAAAAATATTTTTAGGGAATTCTGACTTATTTTGTTTTGTAAATATGATACTGGATTGGAAAGCACACAATAATAACAAAAATTTACTAAACCAACAAGTATGCTTAGATACAGAAAACAAAATAGTCTGAAGCAATTTGCAGTCTAATGTTCTACAACTCCTCATAACAATGTCTGTTTTGATGTACTTTTAGAATTCATTTACAATTCATCTTCTTTTTTTTTAGCTAGGTCATAAGGTGATCTCCTGAGCTGAATCAGATCTTATTTTCTGCTTTAAATACTCGTTTATGTAGTATTACTGGAATCAGACCAACTGTCCTACCTTTAAAAAAACAAACCCATGTTTAGAGCATTTCAAGCTCTTGGTTACATTGCTACATTGCTTCCTGCATTTCTAGACAGATTTTCAAAATTTCCTCCACCCCCTGCTGACTGGCATCACAATAGGTTTTATTTGTCAAATGTGCTGGGGTGTTCAGGCTACTAATGCCGAAATGGAGCCACTTGAGGATCTGTTTCTGAAGACATGGGTGTTCTCAATCTATCCCGTCTCCCTCACTGCCCGCCCCCAGACTTGTAGGTATCTGTAAAGCAAGCACTGTACAAATCTAATCAAGCAGATCATTTGTCAAATGTCACTCTTGGAACTAAGCTAAAGGTCATCACATTTAGTAATATGGGACACCTCCTTTTCACAGTTTTTGGCACTCCCAAATAAAAAAATAAAATGGCACTAAAATTCAGATACTGTTTAAAAGTGTGTGTGTGTGGGGGTCAACCATCTTGTTGCAGATAACCCAGAGATAGATATAAAGATGAACTAAAAATGGACATGTACAAAAAGAGATTAGCCTATTGGAGAAGACTACATGGAGAAACAAGGAAGATGACTCAGGTAATGGTTTTGAAGACAAATGTTTCCTAGCTAGGATCAATGTTTCAACTTTTACAAGTATGCGGGGGCAAATCTGTGTTCTTAGAAAACATGGCCCATGGAATAGAGTTTGGATGGAAATACAGATCTGGTAAGGCTTTATCTCAGATGTGCTATCTGAGCAAGACTTGGGTGCAGGTAGGGTTTGGAATATGAAGATTCAGAGATCTGAAAGGAGGTGGGAAGGACTTTCCAGATAAAGGGATTGCATGTGCAGTGCATGGGACACAGACGTCAGGGGGCACATGCAGGGTGGAGTAGAGTGAGCATTTTGTTTTGGCTTGAAAGTAGAATATATGTCTGGTAGAGGTGAGAGGCTGGAGTTATATTGCAGATGATCTGGGCTTGATTGGTAGAGAGCAGGGAGATGCGGCAGAATTTTAAAAAGAAAAAAACTCTGAAAGACATTGACCAGAACCTTGACTCAGGAAGAAGCCAAGATCATAGAGGTTTTGGCACACAGACTCACTAACTTTTCTAAAGACAATGCCAAACTTTCAGGGACCATTAAAAAACTGGCATTCTTCCTTCTAGCCTACACTTCAGAGACAAGATCAAGACGGGGCTGATGAGACTGGACATCATGGTGGATGCCAGACTAATTGGTTAAAAGCAATCTTGGGTCGTCCCTACAGTAGGACCTGGTCCTTACCTCTGGAGCAGGTCTTGTACTGTCACCCATTGTCAGCTCTGCTTAAAAGGTCAGAGAACATTGAGTTTCTGGTTGACCTTTCTGGGGTGGCGTTTTTAGAATTTTTGACTCAGGTTTTTAACTCTGATCTTAGTTTGACGTATTGGTATTCATGACATTTCAGAGTCCCTTCTTGTGGCTCAGACTCTGCAGTCTTGGGCCCTGAAACTATGGCTCACTTTTGGATTAAAGGGCCTAAACAATTTATAAATAAATTTTTGTATATTTCCAGGTTCCATTTTGCTACATTTAAGGTCTTTTTTTTGTGTGTGTGCAGAACTGATATCTCACAAGGAGCATCAACTCTTACAAACAGTATCTATCTCTTTAAAAAGGATTGGAAGTTTTCTCATGTGACTTTTTTCACTGATACATTATTCATGTTAACTTTAAATTTATTCTACATCCATTAAAATGCTTACTTTGACTTTTAGCATATAGCCAATTGCCATCATATAATCCTGGGGAAAATTATTATATACATGTAAGAAATTGAAAGGGACCTTGCGTGTTAAATTTGCTTATTAGCGTGATCGACTAGGAAGCAATTAAGGGTTATATGTTCACTTCCTAAGTTTATGAGTGAGAAGTGGACAAGTTACTTTCTACCCCCACATACGTGTAGTCAAAATGAAAAGCACTTCGAAGAAGGGGTTCTAGATTCTAGGAATGAATCCTCAGTCCTCTGTTGCTCCTCTGGAAACCCAGAATTTTGCAGTAAAATGATTAAAATCCTGACTTAGATATAGCCACTTTCTTCAAGTTTTGTGTGTTGACGATCTTATTCTTTGGGGGTTTTCCTGAATGTTTCCATTTAAGTTACATATCTGTCCCTCTTTCTTTAACCTCTGTACATTGGAAAGAAATAGAACTTCCTGCTTAGCATAACTTCCAAACCTGACAGGTAGTATTTAGACATTGATTTTATGGCCTCAAACCTACATTAGTTTCCATTCCCATCCACACATCATGGAGACCTCTGTGTGCTCCGTAGATGCACGATGTTTTTTAATGGATGTGAACTTAACCATTAATTGTAACATCTCTGGGTTAATGCAGATACTTTTGTTAAATGACAATATAATTACTAGTCATCAGCAACCTCAAAAAGTTTGGGAGGTTTGGTTCAGTTAAACACCTGAGAGCTCAGATGTTTATCTGAAGTTTACCCTTGAGTTTAGGCAAGGTCCAGGCTGGAAAATGCTCAAGATCCGTCCTACACATGAGACTTTCGTCAGCAATTCTCTTGTTCTGTGTCTCAATACCAGCACCTCTATGTTTAGTCTTGGCCTACACACTATGTAAAGCAAAACTTAAAGAGATTAAAAAAAAGCCATCCCCATCGAATAGAGTTGAAAAAAAGTTTTCACAAGATGATGAAACCAATTAGAAAAAAATTATATATGTTGAAGGAGAAATGCTACTTCTGTTGTGTCAGGACCCACTTTGCTTATCTCCCTTTTCCTGATTCTTGTTTAAAGCTTTACTGCTACAGAATTTTCTAGCAATTTCCCCCTGACATCAGATGGGGGCGGGGGGGAATTGCTGAAGATGACTAAGATCAATTCCTCTTCGAAACAAGTTTTTTTCCTAGAAAAGCAGAAGTATGTTTAAACTTCTTTCAGTATGCTGGGGCAAGCCAGCAGGTTGTGTACCTTCAAAAAATAATTAAAATACTTTCAACACGTGAGTTTGTGTTTGGCTAGAAGGTACATTGCATCAATGGTGGTTTTCCAGTTTTACGTTCCTCCACATGACCTTTTTGTCCTTCTCTTTTCTTCTGTTTTAGACGTTTTGAAATGAGGAAGAACTTTACTTTCCTGGGCTTTTCTAGCATTGACTTAGGGAAGTGTCTGTTTCTATCATTGATTTGGAGACGTGTCTGTTGTCAGCTGTGATATTTACTTCCTGTATTAAAGTGAGCCTCTGGAGTTAATATGTGGCATAAAATATTAGGAGCCATGTATCCCCTTGTCTCTTTATGCAAATCATGACCTTGGAATGAAGATGTGACATTTTGAGATACTAGTATAATACTAAGAAAAGTTAAAATATTTTAAAAATTGGTAAGAATACAGCCCTCATTGCAGGATGTTTTAGTTATATCGAATTCCAGTGTGGTGAGTCTGAAAATCTGTCTTGCCTAGAAACCTTGTGAGGCAAGCTTTTGTATTCCAAGTGAATTAATTTCTCTTTCATGTAAAAGGATGAATGCTGGATATGTTGAATTCAATTTTGCAACTACACGTTGAATAGCCTCCATGTGTTATACTGTGTGAGTAAAGATGGAAGAGAAGAAGTTCAAAAAGACCTTTCCAGTAATTGACCCACTGATGAGATAAGTGAATAACACCAAATATTTTTGGGTAACATTATTTATCACAAGAGCCAATCACATAAGCCAAGTTAATATATTCCTTTATCTAGTTTTAGCTCAGGACAAGTTGCACTGTTTTTATTTTAGCAAGATGTTCAAAGTCTCTTTAGAGAGGTGTAGTAGGTAACAAATAATTTTTAAAAGCAAGAAGGTGCCATTGAAATCAACATTTGCTATGAACTCAGTGGCCATGTGTAATTTTTACCTCAATGAAAAGTTGAGGAAATCCTTAAACACACGTATGAACCCACTAACATAACATGTAGCACACAAATTATAATTTGTAATTGCAACAGCTTCATCTTCTCTTACCACCATACCTTGCTTTCTAGTAACTTGCGTCACATTCTATTTCTATAGGTTTTATTGGCCTTTGATATGCTGGTCTCTATCCTTAGAGACAGCTGATTCCTCCCTTGTAAGCCATTAGGGCAACACTGACTATACAGTTTGCCTTTTGTTTCTCTGAACTCAAAGTTCATAAAGTCACTGAAGATATCTTATTTGGTTATGCATTTTGATAAGCATCACACACAGTATTTCCAGAGAGTTGGTTTGAAAAATTCACTAGATACATAAAATCTTTTTTCCTTTCTTTCTTTTTCATTGTTGTTCAAGTACAGTTGTCTCCATTCCCACCCCCCCACCACCCCCGCCCCACCTGTCCCATCCTGCCATCCTTGATCCTACCCCCCCTTTGGCTTTGTCCATGTGTCCTTTATATATGTTCCTTGATGACTCTTCCCCTTTCTGCCCCCCATATCCTCTCCCACCTTCACTCTGGTTACTGTCAATTTGTTTATATTTTAATGTCTCTGGTTATTATTTGCTTGCTTGTTTGTTTTGTGATTAGGTTCCCCTTATAGGGTGAGATCATATGGTATTTGTCTTTCACTTGACTGGGTATTCACTTAGCACAATGCTCTCAGTTCCATTCATGCTGTCACAAATGGTAGGAGCTCCTTCATTCTTTATGCTTCATAGTATTCCATTGTGTAAATGTACCACAGTTGTTTTGATCTATCATGTTACTGGTGGGCCTTAGGTTGCTTCCAGTATTTGGCTATTGAAAATTGTACTGCTATGAACATTGCGGTGCATAAGTTCTTATGCATGGTGTTTCAGGGTTTTTTAGGGTGTGATCCTAACAGTGGAATTGCTGGATCAAAAGGCAGTACCATTTTTAGTTTTCTGGGGAAATTCCATACGTTTTCCACAGTGGCTGCACCAGTCTGCATTCCCACCAACAGTGCACTAAGGTTCACATCCTCTCCAACACTATTTGTTTGTTGATTTTGTTTATGATGGCCATTCGAATGGGTGTGAAGTGGTATCTCCTTGTGGTTTTAATTTGCATCTTTCTGATGGCTAGTGATGCTGAGCATTCTTTTCATATGTCTATTGGCCTTCCGTATGTCTTCCTTGAAGAAGTGTCTATTCAAGTCCTTTGCCCATTTTTTACTTGTTTTTTTTTTCTCTTCCTAGAGTGGAATCATGTGAGTTCTTCATAGTATTTGGAGATCAATAAGTACATAAAATCTTTATTGAACAAAAGATAAACAATAAACTCCTTAAGACCTTTAGCATCCTCTACCAGATTAGTTAAGGTGGATTCTTTTCACCCAAAATTGGACAAACTGGAGACCATTGGTTATTAGGAGACCATTTGAGCTATTATGATGCCTGAGCATCATTCTCTTGGGTAAGGCAATAAATTAGGAGAAGGTGAGCCTGGTGTCTTTTCCTGGTTGAGCATCTTTGTTTTCTGTGGCAGGCTTTAAAAGACTATTTCAGTAATGCAACCAAGGATGGTTTTTCCATCGTTTAAACGGGCTCATTAGACACTGCAAATTGATGCAGTACAAACAACATGGAGAGGGTCTGGGTTCCCACATAAATTAGCTCAGTTTGTGCAAGATGAAAAATGCTTTGGCCTAACTGCCAGTACTACAAACAGCCAAGCTTGGAAAAAACAAGGTGTGCCCACCGTGCTTCTTACATCACCAGCAGTCATAAAGTGCTTGTAATTAAAATGTAGCTGACAATTTGCTAATGATGTGCGAGGCAGGGAGTCCAGGGAGGCCCCCACATGCGGCTGGCTGGAGTTTCTGCCATTCAGCGGGAGCAGTAGCATCGGCGCTGCAAGTCTCTTCTTCACTTGAGAAAATGGTGACTAATCCAAGAAGATGGTGGGGAGAAGATGAAGCTTTAAAAATCATCAAGACCATTTTCACTCTAATGAGCTTGTATGAGTGAGACAGTACTTAAGGTGTTTTGGAACCATCCATTTATAATTAGCCAGGTCGCGTTTAAGAAAATTATTACTATTCCTCACAATATAACTTAGACCAATTAACAATTTAATTAGTTCACTATAATATTATGAGGTAGAGTTTCTAATTCAGTCTTCTTACTTCAGAATTACTATTATTATATAAGAAAAGAATCTTTGAAAAGTTTGTGAGACATTAAGGCCTCAATTGGAACTGACATAAGCTCAAGTCCAGATCTCCGGATAAGCAATTTAATGCAAAGTCAGCCACAAATTTACCTTTGACTCTCAACCAGGTGCTTGATCACATCCTTTCCTGATCCATAAAATTAGAAACTCAAATTCCATATATAGATTATTTAGATTTGATTCCTGAGAAGCACTATATGCTGGGGCCATTTGGGGACATTCTAGATACATGAAGCGTATATCTAGATGCTTAATTATGTAATACACAATAGTATCCAACATTTCTTGAGTGATTCTTTAATCATTTAATGATACATTTCCTTAAGTACCTTCATGCTACAACAGTCATTGAGCAGTAAGTATCAGGAGACTTTTTTCTGACATAGTATGTTAAACACTTAAGCAAAAAGTTCATGCTCATGCCATTTCTAAGGCCAGTCTACCATTCATGCACAGAAAACACTCTGTTTATATGTTGTGAACTATCAAATTGAAGAACTACTTCTAATAACTGTGCACTCTGGCAAAATTGTCCCTTAAGTAAAGGAAGGGGATCTTTAATGCCAACAAGAACTCTTTTACCTTCTGTAGACAGATTTAAAAGTGAAAATCAATGTTGAATAATATGAAGAGGCAATGAGGAGGTGATTCTCAGAATCTGGCATTCACCATCTATTCTGTACCCCCCACCCCTGCTGCCACACACTGAATACCTAGAAACTTCTGAATAATTTTATAGTGTTCATTTATCAAAATAAACCTCTTTTTGTGTCAAAGGTACAGGAATGCTTTCTTAGTTTCATCACGTGGATTTCTTAAGGGCATTCATTTCACATCAAAAGCTTGTGAACTGGAAAAGTGCTTTGTTCAGGTGGCTGTTGAAATATTACACCTTCAACCACACCCTGTTCTGGGCTTCCCCCATAAAACAGTGGTTGAGTATGATGCCAAGGTCATTAACCTGGTTCCCTCCCAGAAAACCAGGTCTATGGTAAGTGGGGAAAAAATGGGATTTTGTTCAACCCAGAGACTGGAATCATATCTGCTGAGATTCAAAAGAGCTTCTGTGTGAAGATCGAACAGTTCCAAAAGTTGCTTTCCACAACCATGGTTGGAACTTTCTTCCACATTTTGAAAATAGTGATAAAAACTACATATAGGGCAAAATTATACACGGTTTGAAAAGGCCAGAAATAGTCCAAATTCTAATAGTTCCCCTATGTAAATACATTTGCTTTAATGTTATTTCAATTTATTAGCTTGTTTAATGTTTACCTTGAATTTTTTAGTCTTTTTAATCTTAAACACTAGAGCAAATAACTTAATAAGGATACTTAATAAAATAAATATGCCAAGCTTATGAATTCAAATGAAGATGGCCAGTTGAGAGTATAGAGGAGTAAACAGAATAATTTTATTTTGCTTTTTGAAAATTTAATCTTTATTGTATTTTATTCCATTATCATTTAGTACCCTTATACACCCCTCCCTCCAGCAACCCCCACACTTTTGTTCATGTCTACGAGTCTTGTTTTCTTTTTGCTCAGTCCCTCCCCCCTCCAACTCCCCCACCACTAGCTGTCATGTGCTTTCCATCTATGAGTCTGTCTCTGTTTTGCTTGTTAGTTCAGTTTGTTCATTAGATTCCGCATATCTGTGAAATCATATGGTATTTGTCCTTCTCTGACTGGCTTATTTCACTTAGCATAATGTTCTCCAGGTCCATCCATACTGTTGCAAATGGTCAAATTTTCTTCTTTTTTACAACTGAGTAGTACTCCATTGTGTAAATGTCCCATAAATGTTTTATCCACTCATCTGTTGACAGGCACTTGGGCTGCTTCCATATCTTGGCTATTGTAAAGAATGCTGAAATGAACATAAGGGTGCTCATGTTCTTTCCAATTAGTGTTTTGGGCTCCTTTGGATAAATTCCCAGAAGTGGGATCCTTGGGTCAGAAAGAAGATTCATTTTTAATTTTTTGAGGTATCTCCATAATGCCTTTCACAGTGGCTCCACCAGTCTGCATTTCCACCAACAGTGAGAAAGTTTTTCCCTTTCTCCACACCTTTGCCAGCACTTGTTGTTTGTTGATTTATTGATGATAGCCATTCTGACAGGTGTGAGATGATATCTCATTGTGGTTTTAATTTGCATTTCTCTGATGATTACTGATGTTGAACATCTTTTTGTATGTCTATGACCATCTGTATGTCCTCTTTGGAGAAATGTCTATTCAGGTTCTTTTCCCATTATTTAATTGGGTTGTTTGATTTTTTGGTGTTGAATTTTGTAAGTTCTTTATAAATTTTGAATATTAACCACGTAACAGATATATAAGAAAATATGTTCTCACGATCTGTGGGTTGTATTTTTATTTTTGTTGATGATTTCCTTTGCTGTGCAAACACTTTTTAGTTTGATGTAGTCCCATTTGTTTGTTTTTTCATCTGTTTCCCTTGCCTGGGGAAGTACATCTGAGAAAAAATTGCTACAAGCAGTGTCTGAGATTTTGCTACTTATGTTTTCTCCTATGATTTTTATGATTTGGGGTCTAACACTTAAGTCTTTGACCCATTCTGAATTCATTCTTGTTTATGGTGTAAGAAGGTGGTCTAGTTTCAGAAAAATGTTGAGTTTAAATCCTAGCTCTGCTATTTATATGCTGAATGACTTTCCTGAGCTATTTAACCTCTCTGAGCTTTAATTCCTTCACCTACAAAGTAGGAATAATGAAATACCTACCTCTTGATGGTTGTGAGAATTAAATAAGGTGTGATGAATGTAACATGCCTAATAAAAATACTGGAACACATGATACTCTAAGCAACTTGTTTGCATTTCTTTTCACCTTTGTATGTTCAATTTGTATATTATAATTCCTGCCTAGTGCATAGTAGGAACTAAAAATATTTAGAGAATGGTTAAACAAATAATACTTTATTTTAAAAATAGGTCTTAATGTGCTCTTACCAGTATGGCTCAGTTGGTTGGGCATTGTTCTGCGAAACGAAGTGTAGCCAGTTTGATTGCTGGTCAGGGCATATATGCCTGGGTTGCAGGTCCAGTCCTGGTTAGGACACATGCGAGAAGCAACCAATCAAAGTTTCTTTCTCACACTGATGTTTCTTTCCCTCTCTTTCTCGTTTTTCTTCCTCTCTCTAAATACAAATAAATAAAGTTTAAAAAACTAGTGAAAAATAAAATAGTTCTTAATTTTGTAAAGAGTACTGTTGTCAGCATAATCTCATGTAACAGAAAGATACTAGAAGTATAGGAAAATGGGCATTGCTCAATTCCAAATAAATGAATACATTTAAAGATTTTAGCAGGTTTTATAGAATAAACTCCTGACTGAAATCCTGAAAGTTAGCTGAGTCTGTGTCTATAATAATAGGGATTCTTCAAATTTGATACATTTATTTAGATAATTTCACTTAAACAATCAATAAAAATTATAAACAGATAGAACTTTCTAAGACATATTGCCAGATAGACCAGCTGGCACTTTAGGGGTGAGAAGAGTCAACTAATGACCACCTGTTTATTTAAATATAGCCTAATTTGCCTGCATTGCCCTCAAGAATATTTCTCTCAAAGTTCTTTAATTGTAGTTTTTCAGGCCAGTTGTGCTAATGAAAAAGGGAATAAAGTTTGTTCTTGGTAAACTTAGGGTGGCTGTTAATGATAATCCTGTTTTTCCTGGACACCTACCAACCGTTTCTGGATTATGCATCAATGCAGGAAATAGAATAGTGTAGAAGAGAAGCAGAGCTGTGTTTGAAAATGCTTTCATAACCAGTGTTTTAGAGGTCTTGGGATTTTTTTTTTGTATTGCTATTATCTAAAAAACACACCAAAACCTTACTCAAATAATGTGTGATGAATTTAGTGGAAAGTACTAGTTGATTTGTTTTATGACCAGTGAAATGACGATGATAATGGCAATGGAGATGAAGGCAAGGAAAGGCAGTCGAGAAAAAGAGAGAGCCAGAAGACACACTTGTCAACTTTCTAGTAACAAAAATCTTCTTTTTGACCATTCCTTCTGCCACCTCCCACAGGATGGAGTCTGGAATACTGGACACTTCTTAAGTATTTTATATATTATATTTAAAAAACAATTAAAATTATATTTATATATCTTATATTTTTATCTGGATCTTAAGAACTATCTCATGAGAGTGGAGAAGGGATGGATGATCATCTCTATTTTATGTAGGTGGGACATAAAACACATGTGTGATGTGCTGTGTCTACACAGCTTGTCAGAGACAGAATGTGCCGGGTACAATCATTAGCCTATGAGACAGACAGGCAAGACATTTTTAGGACACAAGACTCATTTCTGCTAAAATGTTCATTCTTGACCTGTGGGATCTTAATAAAATAGCCATTCAAGTGTTTTTTAAATTTTTTACCTTGTCTTATAGTCTAAGAGTCTACTTAGTCATTTTATTTCCCAGCTGCACTACTGAAAATATAATGGATGAAAAAGAAAAGTTTTCTTGGCAAGGTATTTGATGTGTTGTCTTCTTGAAGGCACTTCCTGATGTAGTTACTGAGAAATGGCATCAGCAGAGCCAGCCTCAAGACAAGACTCTCTCCTTACTAGCCTTCCACTCCCGAGGTACCTAATATTTAATTTAAGTAGATGATCATAAAAGAAGCACAGGCCATTGGTTTGGGGGTGGGGAACAACATTTTAATTCTATTATGATTGTTGAAAGGACAGTATTTTGAGAGGTTAATAGAACCTGTTTGATTTTCTTTACTTTTTTATTATACAGCTTACAAATGTAAGCAGTACATTGGGTCTGGGTTTTGTAATTTGTGAGAGATTTATTGATGAAATAAAGGACCCCAGAAATATAATATGTGGGTTTTCTCCCACATATTATATTTAAAGGAGGAAAATAACACAATTTGCGCTAGAGGGGAAGAAAGAGCGGCGGAGGGAGGGGAAGGAAGGAAGCAAAGGCAAGGAAAGAGAAGGGAGGAAGGAGAAGGGGCGGGAGGGGGAGGGAGGGGGGAGGGAGGGAGGGAGGGAGGAGGGCGGGAGGGAGGGGAGGGAGGGAGGGAGGGAGGAGGGAGTCTTCTTCACCCCCTCTTCCTCACCTTGTTCTCCCTCCCTCCCTTCCTCTTTGCTATCCTTCCTTAACTCCCTTTTCCCCTATTCCATTCTTTCTTTTTCCCTTTTCCCATTCAACACTCATTCAAATGTCAAGTATTTATTATGTGCCGACCATGAGTCAGATAGGTTACAGTCTTCTCATAAGTCCCCTCCAAAATGGTTCCATCTGTCATTCTTCCTGCAGATGACCAGCTCACTTGACAACATTTTTAGGGCTTTTTAATAATTGGAAAGGTCTTTCGTCTATCTTGTGCAACTGTGTTTCTCTATGCTTTCATCGAAGATTTATACCTTTCTCCTAGCAAGATAGCACATTTACGTTTCAGAGGAAAATGATGATCTCAGGCTGGTATTTGTCTAGGCATAAAGGGTAAAATTTTTTTTCACATTTCAAAAATCAGTAAGGGATTATATTGAACAGTTAGGGAAACCTCCATGTTAAATCCTACTCATGTATTATTTTGTACTGAGTTTCTCAAAGAAAAAAGACTTCCTTTGTAAACCTCATATAATTTTCTTCTTTCTTCCTTTCTCCCAGGCTTTCCAGTGAAGTTCAGAAGGGGCTTGCTTCTGCTTTTCTTCTGGGGGCTGGTGAGGTCATAGACCAAGGAGGAATCAGTTTTGAAGAGTGTTGAGGCTAACTAACTCATCAAGTGAGAAGAATTATGCGTTGGACATAGAGAATGAGTCAGACTGAAAAAATGACTGTGGAGGCCAAATAAGACGAGATCATGAGGTTGAAGCCCTCAGGTTTTCTCAGAATAGGGCAAATATAGGTATAGGGCCACCAAAGAAGTTCCTGAATCAGTCGAAAAGGTACTTAAGATTTCTCACTTGGAGAAACCTTCATTTGAAAATTATAGGTCAGGGAATGAATTTCTTGGGGTTTATTTTCAATTGAGGGTCCCCCAATTTAAATGTAGGATGGCATTTGGGAAGATTCTTCTATACCAAGGACAGCATCTTTTCCCGAGGTCATTGTCCAGGAGAGCTTACAAAGTGAGTGGAAAAGGACAATTTTCTAACTTAATAATGTGACCATTACCTCATCCCTTTCGCTCTGCTTTTCTTGATGATCCCCTCTCAGTGAGAATGTGTGTGCATGTTGTGTCTGAGTTTTAAATCATTAAAGATAAATTACATACAAAGGTGCTTATCTTTGTGTTTCACTTAGACTTTGAAAGTTGCAGAGGCTGTCTTTGATCTGATGATAGAATTAAACTTTCCATGAGTTCTATTAAAAACCCCCAAAAGAAAATGTGCATGACTAATTAGAAAATTCCTAAATAGAGAATAGTGTTCTATGCATAAAAGTTATTTTAAAAATTTGCTTAAAAGATAGATTTGACCACATAGCATTTAAATAAAAAAAGAATCTAATGATCACAATCTCTCTAGATAAACAAAATTAAAGGATAAGCAACAAGCTATAAAAGCATTTACATTTAGTACCACAGTCAAATATTTTGAATCCTTATATATAATACTCCGGGTGTAAATTGATTTGGAGAACAGTAAGTTCTTACTAGACAAGTGGGTAAGTGATATACAGTTTTATTTTATTTTTTATTGTTGTTCAAATACAGTTGTCTCCATTTTCCCACCATCCCACCCACCTTCATCTCCCACCCTCAATCCTACCTAAGTGATATACATTTTAAAATTACAAAATAGTTAAGAGGCATGAAGATCTCAATAAGAAACACAAATTAAAATAACACTGAAATTCTTTTTCTCCCCCTTCCATTTTCTTTTTTACCTATACAATGGCCAGTAATTAAAAAAAAACAAAAAAACCATGCCTAGATTCGGTGACTACTAGAATTTTTGTAGATAGAATCTTGAAAACTTTACCCTGTGACAGAAAAAAGTCAACTCAATTATTTACCTGTTGATGCTGAATTTGCAAATTATCTAGATAAGAAGAAAACACATTTTTGTAATAAGGGATATTGTTGTTATATCTCCAGAGGGAAATAGTTTGTTTCTCTTTAGTTGATAGGATAAGTGTACTCGGACACAGGGGTCTATTTTTTTCTCCTTTATATGCATGTATTTAAAAATTAACAGTTATCTTTTCCCCAAAAATAGCAGAATCACAGACTTTTTATTTTTCAAAATCATTAATTGCTTCTTTCTTTCCAACATCAGTCTCAAGTAAACATTTTGGGGCTAATTTGTATCTGTACTTTTGATTTTCATGAAGTGTTGACCACCAGCTTCTCTTACTGCTCACTAGACAGAAGCTGACTGATTTTAGCTGTGAACCCGGGACTGAACAATTCTTCGTATGCTCTGTACAGCACTGATCCACCACTCGACTCCAGCGGCAGCGGCCCGCGTCAGGGGGCGACATGTGAAACTGAGAGCTAAAACACATTGATCATTAACCCTTCCTGTGTCCCAGGCCACATCTCCTATGTTTTATGCTTCAGGGGTTCTTATCTAAAAAAATAAGAATAACATTATTTACGCACAATAAAAAGACGTTATTAAAAATAATCAAATAAATTACTGCACGGAGCTCAACAAAGAACAAAGTACTCTTAAAGTGTTTAATAACGAAGGACTAAAGGGATGAAGAATTTTCTTCTAGGGCTGCTAATCCAGCACCTTTCATAAGCAGTAAATTTATTTAAGCTAAATAAATATAGCACATGACAGGTTGCATTTGTGTGGGAAATCACAGAGAAAACAGCAAAGACATTAGAAAATTGCATTTTTTTTCAGGTAATTAAAGGTCATACTATTTAGCCAAACCATAATCCATCACAACGAGCAAGGCATTGATTACTGCTTGGACCACATTCATTTTTAATTCCATTAGTGAAATAAATGACAGCCTTTGAATTTGCCACTTTCTTGATACACAGTAATAAGAATGGCAAATTACTCCAGAATCCAGAATAGCTGTGGAGATAAGCTTCTTTCTTCTTCTTTGGCATCCCAAACTACAAATTTTAAGCAGCAATAAGCATAATAGCATTCTTCTCCAATGTGTTGTAATAGCAGCTCTTTGGTGATCTGAGAATGTTCAAAGTCATTCTGTTTTCATGGTTCACCCACTGGTGAGCTGCAGAGCTGAAACTCCCTACATGAGGCTGCCGTCCGCATTTCTCTGGGGCAGCAGTTGGTTTCCTCCAGGCCCCTGAAGCTAACGGTCCTCATTCAAAAGATACCAAAATCTCCTAAAAACCGACTGAATTATATTTCTAGGTACATATGTCGTAATGGCTGTCAAAGAGAGACACTCCAGCAGGTTATCTGGCTTCCCCATCTTCTTCAGGTGTAATGCAGTCATTCATTTTGTTTAACTCTTTGTGTTTAAACAGAGAGACCACAAACTGAAAAATACACTCGAGTCTATTTTTGCTTTCTGTTGTTCTGTTTGTGGGAGTAATTGTTTCACACTCAGTGAACCACAAATGAGCTTGTGTTTGTGTAAGAACTTTTTAAGAGAACAAAGGAGCATTATTCTTACTGTGTATGTGAGGGGATGAGGGCTCTGTATATATATATATGTGTAGGACAGTGTATATATGAATGTATTTGCAAAATTATTCACAAATAAATTCACTTGTATCCTTTTAGAATAGTCTAGACTGGGAGTTTTCCTGTTGTTGGTAATTACCTCTGTGGCACAAAACCTGTCTTGCAGAGTGATTTAAGCTTATTGTCTGTGCCTCCTCCCTACTCATTTTTTCTCTAGATGGACTTCTCTTATGTTTAAACTTTCACTACTGTCTGTCATTTCAGATCGGCCAGGCCTCTTATGACTTTTTCATATTACCACTTGATCATTCAAATACAGCAATGCCTCAACTCATCTCCTCAAGCAACTGGAATCAAACCTTGCCCAGAAATCCACGCAGGCACCTGGGAGGTCATAAGAACTATCACAGAACACTTTAAATAATAACACTTTAGTTCTTACTCCACATCTACGCCGATTAAGTTTTTAAAATGTGGTTCTTTGTTTTAAATGAACTCATGGGAAAAGAGCACTCTCAGAGGCACCCACAACAGTACGTAACAAATAAAGGAGGGGTCTGCAAATTTTTTGCCGTGAAGGGCCAAGTAGTAAACATTTTCAGCTTTTTGGTCCATATGGTCTCTTGCAAATAGTCATCTCTGCCATTGCAGCACAAAAGCGCCATAGATAATAAGAGTGTCAATAAATTGGTGTGGCTGTGCTTCATTTACCAAGTTAGGCCACAGTACAGATTTAGCCCAGGGGCCATAGTTTGCCGAACTCCAATCTAAAGTGAGGTTGCCTATCAACTGCGCAGAAGATAGGGAAGTCACTCAATAGAGTAATGTGTTTTCTAGTAATATTCTAGCAATATTTTAGTCCTTTGGAGCATACTCTGTTTAATCCTTCGGAGAAGGATTTCTACCCTAAATTGTTTTTAAATGATTTCCATGTACTGTTTAAATTATTTAGACAAAGTCCTTGTCTGGACAATCTCATTGCCCAGAGAACTAGGGGAAGGAGATGAGTATATTACATATTTACAGGCACCAGGCCTATGATTTTTTTTAAAAAAACCTGAGTAGTATTGAAAAAACAAGATGAATTTGTTTATAATAATTTATGCCTTTATTATTTGGCCTGCGTTGAATATGATCCAGACCTTTTTTCAAATGTGATCAAGCACTAATTTCCATGATTAATTTTCTCTCCCCAACTCTCCAACAGAGCACACAAACTCACATAAGTGCACGCACACAACCATATGTACACTAAAATACACAATGCATCAGTGTGTAAAGTTTCAGGTACAGTCCAGCCTTCACACTTTACTATAATTGAGATTTCTTTTCTTTGAGTAGCCTTCGTCAAAGCTCAGGATAGAACTTTTTTTTTTGTCTTTAACTATTATTTTCTTTTTCAATAATTCTCTTACACCAAGCAGATAGCTTTCTCCTGAGACAATCAATGTCATGGAGTACAGAGTATCTTACTATAAAAAAGGTCTCAAGAAAAATATTCTATTACTAAATTAAACCTGAATTATGGGCATAAAACTTTTACCATGTGGTTAACCTAGGTGTGTACTATTTTGAAAGCATGAAAAAAATTGTTGAGCAGTGACTGATAACAAGTGCTATTTGGTAAACTGAGATAATGATAAGGGGTAATTACATTTTATGCTTTAGGGCACAAGTTGATCATTTGCAGGAGTCAGAAAGGAATTTCTCCCTTCCAGCAGAACAATATTAAGCAAGAAGCTGAGTTCATTAAGGAGTCAGGAAGTGCTTTAAGATCTTGCCTGAAGCAGGAAGTCTTACGTGGGATGGTCTGGTGCTACCCTGAGGATGCTCTGTCCCTTTGCATTTTCTGAGCACGCAAGCAGATACCTATCTTGTTCTTTGTGCTAGGGATGACTGTCTAGTTGTTCCCTGGTTTGCTTGTTCATTGGTCTTACTCGAAAGTTGGTGAAAGTGGTGATGAAATACCCTGCATCACTCATACTCTTTGGTTTTCAGCCCTGATATTCAGTTATAAGAAATACTATTCTCAGAACAAAGGCAGAAACTAGATAGCATTTTCCCAATTATTCTTGGATAGAAAAAGAGAACAGACACTGTGCTTAACACTCCAGCTTAACTTCTGATATCTTGTTCCTTTTGGAGTATATGTACGTGTGTGTGTATTTTTCTTCCTTAAAATAAATGCTAAATAGTTCTGTAGACTTAAGCCTTATCTTTAGTTGTATACATCTGAGCCCAGTTTTCCCTCTAAAATTTCCTAGGGCAGTATATAACAAATACCTTTGTAAAGGTAGTATTGGAGAGCAGTTGATTCATTACATAAAATAGATGCCTTAGGAGAAACTAGCAAGTTTTGTGTTTCACATCCCCCCTACAGCTTGTTTACTGAATTTTATGGAAGCATCAAGTGTTTAGTGCTCAGTAACCACTCACCCCTGGTTGACCATGGTCTTCCTGTTAGACTTCATTGTCTAGTTCAACCTATTCTCTGCCTGTTTTTCCATATTGAAGCTCACCTGTCTAGTTTCCAGAGATTCTGCTCTCTGACAGGGAGCTATGTATGCTCATAGGATCTCTTCAGTAAAGGGAGATTATATTAATGAATGAAAATAAAAATCCCTAGTAGCAGATGCCAAGATGAATAGAATAAGATTTATGCTCCCATGTTTTCCTAGTCAAGATAAGAGACAAACAAACTACTACAAATAGTTTACAGACAATTATGTTTAAACTTTTCCTGAAGTCAACAACGGATCACTGAAGGATTCGGCAGAGAAGTGCTGTGGTCACATCAGTGAGATGACTGTTTGCAAGATGTCCAGGCAGTGATAGAATGGGACACTTAACACTGGAGGCACACAGACTTTCGTTTTTGAAATCATCGAGCCAAGAATAAATGAGGCCCTGACCAAGGCTGTGACAAAGAAGAAAAAAAAATTAGAATGGGTAGAGATTGATTTAGGATGTGGATTACAAAATGAATGATTCGATGTGGGTATTGGAAAAAGAGAAAAGCATGAAGATGATGAATAGATATATGATCAATGATAGTCTGAGAGGATGGTAGAGCCATTGGTGGGAAGAAAACTCAGGAGCAACAGATTCTGAGGAAAAAGGATGAGTTCAATCTTAAGTAGGTTGAATTACAGGAGACTGTGTGAACTTGTGGTAGAGATAATCGCTCAAAAAGCTGTGAGGTCTGGAGCTCAAAAGCAAGGTTGATGTTGGGAAAATAGATTTGGGAGTCATCGATGTATGAATCCTGGCTGTTGATGAGATGGTTAAAGAAGAATACAGAAAGAAGAGAAGAGAGATAAAGAAAGTATCGAGGAAGACATGTAACACTGAGGAGTGGAAAGAGTACGGATAGAGTCAGACTAGCTAGTACTGTGTCTGAAATTTAGTGAGTGCTCAATAAATGATAGTCATCAATTCTATCATTCCCTAAAGACAGAGACTATGTCTTATTCATGTTCCTATCCCAACATCTGGCACTGTTTCCTGCACATGGTAGATACCCAATAATGCACTTACCATGTGCATGAGAGGGGCTATGGGGGAAACAGTGGCCAGAGGGAGGAAAAAATGAGGAAAAGAGTTTCAAGGAAGAGGGCGTCATCACATGCCACTGAAAGGTTAAATAAGATAAGGACTGAAAAGTGTCCATTAGCTCTGGCAATTAGTAGGTCATTTGTGACTACAGGGACAGCAATTTCAGTGGAGCAGTGGTGGGTAGAAGCCAGACTGTTGTAGGCTGTGGAGTGAGTGTGTCCAACCACCCCTTTATGAAGTTGGGCTGTGAAGGAGAGAAGACACACTAGCAGGGAGCAACTGGTTAGTGTCCTATAAATTACATGGAATATGGGCTTTGGAAGAAACTATCTTAGAGAGGTCACCTAGCTGGTACCTTTCATCCGTAGCCAGTCTGGGAACATACTTTTTGTACCTCATGCCTGAACAGAGGATGGCCACTCTCTACAAGTTTCTATAAACTCTTTAGTTATGGAATCCCCAAATTTCTTTCCATCTAGTGTTTTTACATCTACTTTCTGGGGCTACAGGGCACACCAATTGTAACTGTTTAGTTTTTTTTTAAAATTAAAAAGATTTTATTTATTTATATTTAGAAAGAGGGGAAGAGAGGGAAGAAGAGAGGGAGAAAAACACCAATGTGTGGTTGCATCCCCTCTCATGCATCCCCTAATGGGGACCTGGCTCGAAACCCAGGCATGTGCCCTGACTGGGAACTGAACCAGCGACCTTTTAGTGTGCAGGCTGGTACTAAAAGATGCTCAATCCACTGAGCATCACGAGCCAGGGCTAACTGTTCAGTTTTAATGAATTGTGAGTGAAAATGAAAAAAGAAAAGAAAAAATAAGTTTCCTTTTGAAGACACATGATAAAATTATTCTATTTTCTCTGCTTTGAAACTGTGTAAACTGCTTTGATACAGACTGTCAACCAAAAATATTCTTTCATAATCTCTAGCAAATTCATGATAAATTCATGATAAATTGTATTTGATAAAGTAGAAACATTTTAGGTCACATAAGATCAAATCCCAATTAAATTCTGAGGACCATTAGGAATCCAGAAGAAAAACCACTATAAAATTGTGCTTATTGGAATTAATTTCTTGAAATGAACTATCTTTAGGAAAAAAAGCAAAAACAGTTTTAAAAGAAAAATAAAACAATTATTTTGGGGGGAGGGGGAGAAAAATAAGTTTAGGCTCAGGAAAAGTTTTGATTTCAGCACTTAAATTTTCAAAAGCATAATGAAGACTGCTAATCTGTGAAATATAGACATTTATTTAATTATTTAAATGTCAAAACACTATTTTTTTATTTCATGCTATATATTTCACCACTTTAATTTCAATAGTGGATAAGTTATAGAAGCTTCGTAAATCAAAGCTTGATGAGTTATTTTTAATTTTAGCTTCCACTATTTATTCACTGTGCAGGCTCATCTAAGTGAAGACCCTTTGTTCCCTACAACTTTAAAAGCAGAAAGTATAAGGTGATCCATTTCAATTTGAAAAGAGATCAATTTTTTATGTTGAAATGAAATTAATTTAGGATGGACTTAAGAGCAAAGTTTTAAAAAGCTGGTGTGGCTGTCAACACAACTTAGAATGCAGTTGTCTATAGTTTTATAAATTCCAGTCTATGTTACCCTATAAACAGGAAGGTTAACATGTGGTTAAGTACTAGCCACAACTCTTACAAGTCCCAATTTCCCAGCTCTGTTCCATTTTCTTTTTTTTCCCCCTTGTACTTTCTTGTTTGTGGCCTCAGACTGCACCAGCATTAATGCACTTTACCAGAGACATGGGTTTCATGAGACATCTTTGACAAACTGGGTGAGAGGAGGCAGCCCCTTCCATCTGCAGTGCAGCATGATTCATGCAGGATCATTACTTTCTGAAAGCAGGCTGAGCACTGGGGACTGTCTGTGCAAATGTCAGTCCTCACCCAGCTCCGGAGTCAGGCTCTGCCCCACGCAGCCATTTAGCCATGGGCTTCAGAAACCTCTTCTGGGGTAGTTTGGAAACAGCAGAGGACAGGATTCCTCCTGGACAGCTTATTGCCTTCCCATGTGACCCTTGAACACTTTTCTTCATGGTTTAAACTGGTCAAACCTTGTCTCCTTGATGCTTGTGGAAAAACGAAGCCTTATCTTTTCTCAGTTGGGAAAACAGCATTTATTTAATCTGGCCACATTTATTGAGAGGTCTACTTTACAGAGCTAAGGGCCAGGGATGAGACTGGAATGGGTTTCTTCATTTTCTTGACAAATATTAAGTATCTTCTGTGTCAGGGATGTGGTTGGTGCTGTGGGTACCAAGGTGAGAAAAACTACAGAAACAGGTCACAGCTGAGCATAGAAAACAAAATCGTTCATAACCCTTAATAAGAGGCCAATACTTATGTTTAAAAAGCAGTAGAGTGAAGTGCTATCCAGGCGAGAGACAGTGTGCTTGGTTAGGGGAGCTGAAGGTGGGAGAGAAGTCTTCTGGAAAAGGTGACATTTGGGATGGTCCTGGAAGAATGCACAGAGCTGTACTATCAGAGAATCAGAGGCCTGGCTTTCCAGGTTTTCTGAGAAAACAGAAAGTGCGACTTAAAGCATAAGATGTGAAGTGAGGAGGTGGCCAGCTGAATTTAATAGAGTTAACATCTTAAGAATTTGGGTTGACAATTGACATCTGAAAGGAGATGCTCAAACATTCTTGGTGTGTGTTGTCCAACATCACTGGCAGAAAATTATTGATGTTTAAAACCTATTTTTAAATCTATTCTCGTTTAATTTTCAACAGAACTAGAAAATAGGCAACCATCTCTGACTAGCTAATAAACATTTTCTAAATTTGAAAGACGCCTAATATGATTATCCACATAGAAAAGAAGTTATAGAATATAGAGATTTCTAAATAATAAGTTTGTCTATGTTTATTTTTATATTAATTACATATTTAAGGTATAAACATGATGTGACATACGTATGCATAGTGAAATGATCACTACAGTCAAGCTCATTAACATATCTCCTCAGTCACTATTTTTTTTGTGATGAGAGCACCTTAAATCTACTCTCTTAAGTCAATGTTCAGTATTTAACACAGTATTATTAACTGTGGTTATTATGCTGTATGGTCTCTAGACTTACTCATCCTGCATAATTTCAACTTAGTACCCTTTGACCAATATCTCCCCAATTTTCCTACCTCCCCACCTCTGGTAACCACTGCTTTACTAACAAGTGTGTTTAAATCAAAGAGCATAGCATTGGGTCAGACCCTGAAGTCTGTGCCTCAAGATCTACCATAAGGCAAGTACTAGGAAGTTTAAAACAACCACGCTAAGTGGGCATTCGGTATTTATTTCTACTGCATATGAGTTCTCTATTGCAATGCTAGGATTTCTGATTTTGAGGACCCAGAATGCCTTCTATATTTTTCTTTATAATTGTTCTTCTAGCCCAGACATAAACCACAGCTACCAGAGGCAATATACTACATATTAGTTACCATGGGCATATTAAAAAGAAGACCTCACAGTGGAAGAAATGTAGCACTGGATTTGGTTTTCAAAGCAGGCTGGGAGATCTTATGCCTGGAAATCTTTAAGACAGGATTGATGGTTATCTGGGTAAGTATGGTCTGCCTGGGGCAAGGCGTTCAGGGAGGTGACCCCTGCAGCTGCTTATTACACTGTGTTCCCAGGAGCCTTCCTTAGTCACAAAAGCTTCTGCTTGATTACTAAACCAAGTCCATTCTCCTGAGAACAGTTTTCAACAATAGTTCAGAGACAAACTTTTGGCATGAGTCAAAAATCATGTTAGTGGTGACCTCACTTCCTTAGCAATTATCAGCTTGTGTCCTGTAAAGGGGGTGAGGGGAAGGGCCAGAGGAAAACTTTTATTCTGCTTCTCTCCTCTAATGGATCTGGAGCCACCAAGGAAATCAGCCGGTCATTACAGTACAGGGTTTGGAGCCAGTCCAAGGTTTTCATTCTCATCTCCCTGCTTACATGGACTAGTGACCAATCTCCCCAGAGCTGTTGTTTCCTCATCCACATAATAGGGATAAAAATAATAGATCCACCAACCAACCAGGTTGGGAGGGTTAGCTGAGATAATAGGGTGGGCCCTAATCCAATCTGACTGGCAATATTATAAGAAGAGAAAATCTGGGCATAAGAGGAGACACCAAGGGCACCTGGGCAGAGAAGAAAAACCCTGTGAGAACATGGAGAGAGAAGGCAGCTTTCTGTAAGCTAAGGAGAGAGGCCTCAGAAGAAACCAAACCTGCTGACACCTTGATTTTGGAAACCCAATTCAGAACTGTGAGACGATTCCTTTCTGCCATTTAAGCCCCCAGTCCATGGTAGATTGCTATGGTAGCCCCAACAAACTGCCACACTGGAACCCTGCTTCATCTGTTCATACAATGGCTGCTTTCCCACCGTGATGGCAGAGTTGAGTATTTGCAACAGAATGGGCCAGATGACCAAAGTCTAAACTATTTACTCTCTGTTTCTGTGCAGAAAAAGTTTGCAGACCACTGCCTTAAACCACCCCAAAAGCTATTCTAAATAGAAATTTTAGGAAGGTAATATAAGCTTATTTCATTTTTATGCTTCTGTTTTCCAAGTTAGGTGTGGGTCTTTTGGAGAACAGGATCAGATCTTCTATAGGAAGCCAGGAATAATGTTCGCTAGTTATGGGAAAACCTGAGTGTCCACTTTCAGATGTGTGGATAAAAAGAATATGATACACAGTAGCCAAGACATGGAAACTACCGAAGTGTCCTCTGACCAATGACTGGATAAAGAAAATGTGGTGTATAATTCCTGGCTGGTTCAGCTCAGTGGATTGAGCGCGGGCTGTGAACCAAGGTGTCGCAGGTTCGACTCCCACTCAGGGTACATGCCTGGGTTGCAGGTCATGACCCCCAGCAACCGCACATTGATGTTTCTCTCTCTCTCTCTATCTCCCTCCCTTCCCTCTCTAAAAATAAATAAATAAAATCTTTAAAAAAAGATTATTAAAAAAAGAAAATGTGGTGTATAAACAATGACATACTACTCAGCCATAAGAAAGGTGAAACATTGCCTTCTGTAACCACATGGATGGATCTGGAGAGTATCATACAAAGTGAAATAAATCAGACATAAAAGGACAAGAACCATATGAATTCAAACATATGCGGGGTATAAAACAAAAAGCAACAAACAAACAAAACAAACAGCCTCATAGACAGAGGGGAAAGAGGGTCAGGGGAGGAGGAAGAGGATAAATGGGGTCAAATATGGGGAAATGGAAGGAGACCAGACTTTGGGTGGCATTGTACAAGGGGATATACAGATGTTGTATTATAAAGTCACACACTAGAAACTTATATAATGTTACTAGCCAATGTTACCCTAATAAATTTAATTTAAACTAAAAAGACAATGTGATATACATAATGGAATGGAACATTATTCAGCCTTAAAAAAGGAGGAAATCTGCCATTTGCAACAACATTGATAGACTTTGAGGGTATTATGCTAAGTGAAATAAGTCAGACAAAGAAAGACAAATACTGTATGATCTTTTGCCTGTGAAATGTAAAAATAAACCAAACTCACAGAAACAGTTGGTGAATGGTGGTTGCCCTAGAGGTGGGGTTGGGGTTGGGGAATGATTAAAGGTGCTGCAAGGGTACAAAACTCCACTTATAGGATGAATAAGTACTGGCAATCCAATGTACAGCATGGTGACTACAGTTAACAGTGTTGTATCATATTGTACATTTTAAGTTGCTAAGAGAAAGATCTTAAAAGTCCTCATCACAAGAAAAAAATTATAACTATGTCAGCTGAGGAGTGTGTGAACTAACCTTATTGTGGTAATTATTTTGCAGTATATATATATAAAACCACTGCATTAAACTTACACAATGTTATATATTAATTATATATCAAGAAGGTGGGAAAAAACAGTTTTCCATTTGTCTCTATACTTTTGCTCATTGCTTTTTTTAGTAAACAAAAAGTTTATCCCCCCCCCCACCAAATACTGCTCACTGAGCACCTGCTATATACCAGGAATTGTGCCACACACTTTGTTTTCTAGTTCCCACAATAACTCTGCGAGGTGGGTAGATTTCCTACCTGCATTTTACAGATAAAGAAAATGAAGCTGTGTGAGATGAAGTGACTTGCCCAGTCACAAGGCTTGTGAGGGTCAAAGCTGAGAAAATGACCAGGTTTATCTTCTAAGCTCATGGTCTCTCCACCAAGAGCCACTTGCAATTTACATTTTATTTTTGTATTTATATTCATGTCACTTGTGATTTGCAGTACATTGCTGCTAATAGATACTCAGAGAATGTTTCTTGAATAAATCCCTGGTTTGGTACTCCTCCCAAATAAGACAACCCTTCTGTCAACAAACCTATAGCAAGCATCAACTATACGCAGGCTCCGTTCTAGGTTCTGGGGATGCAGCTATTAACAGACACCGTGTCCCCTGCTCTCTAGCCATTTGTCAATTTAGAATTGATTTTGTTGTTTTCCGTGGCTTTACACCAACTGTCTACAGCTTGCCCTGGCCCAATCCTGTACTATTGGCGTGAAAGAGCCTCAGCTGGATGAATGGCAGCCAGCTCTGACACCCAGGAGTTGTACCTGGAAGACGGGTCAGTGTCAGAAGCTCTTTTCCTCATGAAAAATTCTTCAAAATCCACTTGCCCTTGTAAACAGGACAGCTCCATTCCCTACATTCCCGTCTTGCACATGCACCACATATACGTAACTAAGCTAGGAGATCTGCTGAGTCTTGGCTGGAAAATGTGATCTCAACAGTCCTCAGGGAAAACACACTCATATGCACACACAGAGAAATCAAACTAAATCTGGCTTTTCAAAGCAATGATTTCCATGTTCAAAGGTAAGAAAGAGGAAGAAAGTTTTGTGCTTTCTAGAACTTCTCAGTATTTTCCCTGAAATCAAATTAGACATTGTGGCCCAGCTGAACACTTAAGCCTAGTATGGGGCAGAACAGCCAATCACAGTGGGGCAGGGCCTCAGCCACTGGCACTGGAGCGCTACACACTGCTGTGAAACTTGTCGCTGGGACTTATCTGACCTTCAGCTGGTAAGCCGGAATTGCTTACCATCTCTTTTCCCCCAGACTAATAGCACTTTTCAGTGTGGCGTAGGTTATCACTTGACATGCCTGCAATCTATTTCTAAGGTAAAATGGAAGTCTAATTGGGAAAAAAATCAATTTTTAATGAAACAAAGTCCTCCAAAACTTGATGTCAGATGTTATTATGCCATTTCCCATTCACCTGTTAACGCTGGGGCTAAGCCACCTCACTGAGCCAAAACGTGTATGGCTTCTCTAGAATTTCTGGGCTCCCTGGTCAAATTTGTATAGGGAATTCTGGAGCTAGTGCCAAAACTTCTGCACCACATAATGGCTCTTTCTTTTGGTCTTTAGTTTTTTTAACCTGCAAAATTAAGGCATTAAATTAAACAATAGTTAAGCTGCAAAAGCTCACCAATTTCTGTATTACCCAAAGGGTAAAGGAAGTCCTTATAAGTTTGTATGTGTAGGTGCTTTGGTGCAGATAATGTACTGCTATAGGAAATTGGACTCTGTCCCACACTAAATACATTTTCAATAAAAGCAGGCCTCCTGACTTCTGTTATGGAATTAGCAAGTCCTGTGAAGGTGTCTTTAGCCTGCAAAAGCTAGACAATTCAAAGAGGCCTAAGTACGAGGTGTCTTTGGTGGAGAGATAGAAACCAAGGCTTAGACTGTTGACAGAACTATAATGTGAGACAGCAGCTGAACACTGGGCCTGTCAAATCTCTCTTTCATCTTTTTAAAATGATGGTGACTAAGCTCTCCATGGTCCCTCTAGAAATCTAAGATCCTAAGGTATCCTATTTGGGGGAATATGGCTGATTCCCTAGAAAGGTTCTGGAGGCCGGTTGGTTCTTGGCATGGCATTGAGGTGGAGAGAGTGAGGAAAACATTTCACTGGACAGTAGTTTAAAAGAGCAAACAAGAAAGTACACTCAGCAACTTCCAAACAAAAGTTGCACCATGTATCTTCAAAGTTTTGACCAGTGGTTTATACTTTTTCTTTCTTGAAGAATATTATTATGAAAAGCAATGGGACGAAGTCAAGTGATTCTGTAGGAGTCACCCACAGTGGCACCCACAAACAGACCCAAGCAGACCTCTGGAAAACATTCCAATTTTTATCTTGTGAATAGCATAGCAAAGGCTAGAAAGAAGTAGCATTTCTGAAATGTGCACTATACCATAGTTCAAAATAGTCTCAAAAGGTTTCAAAGGTGAAATGAGGTTTTATTATGTAAATCTCCATTTAAGCTCTAGCTCCTATTAAAAATAAAACAAAGGCAAACAACCGGGAGTTTTGGAAAAGATCCATGAAAACAATTTAAGTTTACTGAGTAAATAAATAGTAGACAGTTTTAAGTTCTCTGTGGGGATAATTGGGAAAGTGACTCAAAGAAATCAGAGATGGAAGAGGCTTGTTTTATACAGGCCTCCAGGCGACATTTTCTTTGGGTTCTTGGCTTCTGGATTAAAAGGTCAAAATGACAATAATAGGAATAATAAATTATATACTCCCAGAGCCTTCTTTTAAGCCCTTTAACAGCCTTGTGAAGAGTGGAGACATGCACCATTCATATTTAATGTGGCTCCTGTTGGAATTTTGACTCCCTCCAAGCCACCTACATTGGATATGGAGGCCCATGAGTCCAGACAATGACTCTTGAGCAAGGAGAGGGGCCCAGGCCCGTGATTTGTTCTGAAGGCAACTTCTCTGACTCTGACCCAAAGGTAAGCTTATGGAGATGTTAAATTCTTTTTGTAAAAAATAAGGCCATGTTGCATTTTAAAAATTACATAGGTGAATGGGATACATGATAATTAGAAATAATATTATAAAAAGGAAATAACATTATAGATTATACAATTATATTGCCTCTTTCATTTCACTCTTCACTCTGTAGAGTGGTTTCCTTGGAGAGCAGGGACGGACAAAATACCTGGCTGTGCTGCACCCTGTCCTCCAGCCTTGGGAGCACAGGCACCACCGTGTTTGTATTCATCAAACTGCTGTTTGGGTTCGGATAAAATCTTTACCACAGGATCCCTAATCTGTGACCTGTCAGTAACTTGTGAGGGTATTTTGCAGGGAACTCAGCACACAGGCCCATACCCAATGGCAAATAAAGCCAAAGGACAGTTTTACTGGGAAAACATATACAGGGTGGGCAAAAGTAAGTTTACAGTTGCTCGTGTGGAAAATAATACAATAATAAATAATAAGACGAGAATAAGCTAATTCAAACATGTGCACCTTGATGTTCACTGCAACATTATTCATAATAGCCAAGATCTGGAAACAGCCCAAGTGCCCATCAGTAGATGGGTGGACGAATCAGCTGTGGTACATTTACACAATGGAATACTACTTGGCTGTAAAAAAGATGGAAATCTTACCTTTTAAGCCAGTCAGAGAAAGGTATTATATGATCTCACTTATATGTGACATCTAATCAACAAAATAATTTAACAAACAAAATAGAAACAGAGGCATAGATACATAGAAAAGACTGACAACTATCAGGGGAGGGGAGTTGGGGGGCTGGGTGAAAAAAGCTGAAGGGATTAAGCTAAAAATATTTATATATAATTTTAATATATATAAAATATACATGACCATATTGTCATATATGTGTATGCACACATGTCACACACATGCACACACATGTTGTATATGCGGACACATGCATATACTTATATGACAATATATAGTCATGTATATTTTATATATATTAAAATATAGATATATACATATATATATGACATGGACAATAGTATGGTGATAGCCAGAGGAAAGAGGGATGCAAAATGTGGAAGTGGGCCAAAGGGGGATAAATGGGGATGCAAAGAGACTTGACTTTGTGTGGTGAGCCCATGATCCTGTGTGCAAATGATATTTTATTGAGTTGTATACTTGAAAGCTGCAAGGTTTTTGTTGATCAATGTTACCTCCAAAAATTAAAAAATAAAAAAAGAATAAGCTCTGCAAAGGATTTGAACAGACACTTCTCCAAGGAGGACATGCAGAAGATCCAAAGACACATGAAACGATGTTCAATGTCGTTAGCTATCAGAGAGATGCAAATTAAAACCACAATGAGATACCACTTCACACCAGTCAGAATGGCCATCATAAACAAAGTAACAAACAACAAGTGTTGGAGAGGTTGTGGAGAAAAGGGGACCCTGGTGCACTGTTGGTGGGACTGCAGACTGGTACAACCACTATGGAAAGCAGTATGGAACTTCCTCAGAAAACTAACAATGGATCTGCCTTTTGACCCAGCAATTCCACTGCTGGGACTCTATCCTAAGAACACTAAAACACCAATTCAAAAGAACCTTTGCACCCCGATGTTCATAGCAGCACAATTTACAATAGCTAGATGCTGGAAGCAACCTAAATGCCCATCAGTAAATGAATGGATCAAAAAACTGTGGTACATTTACACAATGGAATTCTATGCGGCAGAAAGAAAGAAGGAGCTTCTACCCTTTGCAACAGCTTGGATGGAGCTGAAAAGCATTATGCTAAGCGAAACAAGCCAGGCAGTGAAAGACAAATACCATATGATCTCACCTTTAACAGGAACCTAAACAACAAAACAAAGAAACAAGCAAAATATAACCAAAGACACTGAAATAGAGGGCAGACTGACAGTGACCAAAAGGGAGAGAAGAGGGAGTTTCAGGGGAGAATGGATAGGGTTTACAGGGACAAATTTAAAGGACACATGGACAAAAACTAGGGGGAGGGTGGTAATGGGAGGGAAGTGGGGAGGGTTGGGTGGGTGGGCTGGAATGGGAGTAAAAGGGAGAAAACTGTGCTTGAACAATGATTAAAATAAAAAAAGAAAAAAATAGCAAAAAAAAAAAAAAGAATAAGCTCTGTCTTTTGCTTACTCACAACTGTAAACCTACTTTTGTCCCACCCTGTATTCAGGCAAGAGAAAAGTTGGCTGTAAATTAAGTGCCTCTAAAAGGAAAGGTCATAAGGTAACTTACTTATTTTAAATGAGTAAATGTAAACAAAGCAAAATAAAAGCATTTGGATAATTCACTTTCCTAATCTTATGATAAGGAAGTTATGTTATACCATGTATATAGCTATAGGATTTTTGTTTTTATTTACTTTACAGCCTGCCTTTTAACACCCTCCCCCATATATACCCCAATAATACCAGGAGGAAATAAAACCAACTTTTTTACTCTCCTGTTATTGTGGTTTTGTTTTTCTTGGGTGCTTGGACTTCTGTGTATTTACAAGGCTTGTTTTTGAATACAGCAGTCAGGGTTAAAGAAATTTCCATGTCCATCACTGTAAAGGCTGAAACAGCCAGACAATTTGCTGTAAAATGGGGGGAATTAGGCTGGTTATTGCAAAAGCAGTGTTTCCAGCCCAGCAAGACAGAAAGATCACAGCCTCTGGCAATGACTGGATTCAGGGGACACAGGACATCTCAGTGTCATTTAATTATCTTAAAGCCCAAATCACTTATTTTGCTGCTTTCTGAACCTCCCCCCATGGGGACTTCCTCCAAGTCTTGGCTAACGCACAGGAATCTGATGTTTAGAAAGTCACTTTCCTGTCCTTATAAACAATTCCACCATAATAACCTGGCTTCTGGCACCAGAGGTTCATTTAAATTTTGCTCAGCTTGGTTTACAATTAAGATTTAATTAGTAAACTCATTACAAAGACAGGAAATCTCTGACTTTCCCCTAATTCTCTTTTAGGTCTTAGCAAGGACCCAGCCTGTCCCTTTGGCTTTAGACATGGCAGAAAGTTTTCTCTAAACATTGTTATTTATGTTAACTTTAATTTCAAGATAAAATATTGTTCTTTGCTTTTGAAAATAGATGGAAGTTACCGAGTCACTCAGAGTTTAGGGTTTCATGTTCTCTATTTAGAAAATATGTCCTGTGCATATTTTTAAACTTTCTCGACTCTGAGAGTCTGTTTAGATCCTCCCAACTTTTCTCAAACAGTAGAAATAGGACCTGAGGTTGGGAAGTAGGGGAGGGAGTGCCAACAGAGACAAGGAGAGTATGACTGGAGTATAATCGCCACATGGCGACACTCTCAAAATACCTCATCGCACTGGGCCAGTGCATTACTGTTCACAGAACACAAAAGAAGGCGGGAGGTGCAGAGCTTTGTGAACCAAGGTGAAGTATTCACATTGTGTTAAGAAAGCATTTGCCAAAGAGTTAAGAAGAGTGTGGGGTAAAATAAATGGATACTCCACTGAGAGAGTTTGCAATGTTAGAAGCCCAGGACTAAAACATTTTAGCTGGTGATATTTTTATTGGACAAAAGTTAGACAAATTCATCCTGAGAAAATGAGGTCCCTGAGGAAAAATGATGAAAACTCTTGGATGAGAGCTTAAGTGTTATTGATATACTTGATGCAATAAGATTCACATTAAAACATTTACTTTGACCACACAGATGATGATTCCAGGACGTTTAAAAAAGATGTTTCCTTTCTCTTTCAATTCCTTCTATTGCATTTTGGTGCTTCCTGCAAAAAGATGAGGCCCTTCATGTGATCTCTGATGCTTATGGAAAGGTTTATACGGTTAGATGAATGACTCCTTTTGGAAATCCAGTCTTTTAAACCTGCTCATTAGAAGTAACTGTAAGTTGTCTCTGACTGTAGACATATTTGTATACCTAAAGTGATGAATGAAAGATTTTTTAAAAAATCAACTAAACTATTACGATGGAGCTTTATTCTCTAGTGATTTCTCTGACCACACTGTTTTTTTTGTTCTAACAGAAGAAAAAATGTGGATCAGAAAGGTTAAGTAATTTTACTGAGGTCACACAGCAAACTTATAGGCTAAGTATGAATAAGGTTTATTTATTTTAATTATGTGCAAAGCTCTGGGCAAACTCAAAGGAAAAAGTTATTAGTAGCTGTAAAAATCAAGACCCATGATACTTAATGGGTGTTTCTTTTGGGCAGTCTTTGACAGCTTTTATGAGGCTTTGGAATGTGTCGATAGATAGCACCATGACCCTCTGGGAGGGAGCAAACCAACCCTTCCTCTGGGAAGCTTCATCCAGCTTGCTCCTGGACATTTTCAGGCAAAAGAGAAAAAGCAAACTTTACTTTCAAAATGGCTCAGAAGAGTTTGGAGAATACGGGACTTTAAAGGGTATTGGTTAAAGTAAAAAGAAGTGTATAATGCCATCAGATAGCATAATTGTACAGTTCCAAATACTCTGGAAGTAAAAATAAAAACTTTCTTTCCCTGTCTCACCGGCCCTCAGCTTGTGAGATTTGATAATCAGTGTGGGAACACAAGACATAGACCAACATAGCACTATTTCAGTCTTCACCTTTGAGATGCCCCGTGCCAGCCAGATGAAAATGGGGGCAGTGAAAAGAAAGAGGGAATAAAGATTCCTAAAATAACAACTGAAAACAAGAAAGCAGAAATACTAAAGGCACAAAGGAATGTCAAACTCCCAGGAAACTTCAGCACTGAGAGGGGTGGTAACTGGTCCCCAGAGGTCACTGTTTTCAATTGAGGTTTCATTTAATGGAAATACAACCATTAGAAACCACAACAGATGTCCCTCTGAGTTGCGTAAAGAGCAGCAGAAGTAAACAGAAACAGATCTGAGCCAGGGGTCCCCTAATTCCTCTGGATAAGGAATTCTACTTGGGAAGGTATATTTAAAAAACATTTTTAAAGGGGTCTTAGCAGATATGAGAGGCATAATTATCAAATGCAACACATGAACTTTGACTGAAATCCTGTTTGGAAGACAACATCTATAAAAAAATTCTTGGTATAATTGAGGACACAAATATAGATTAGAGTTTAATATATTTATTGTATTATGGAATGATTATAAATCTTCTCAGGTATGGTTATATTACTGCGGTTAAGGAGTTTATTCTTATTGTTAGGCAATACCTCCCAAAGTTGAGTTGAAGTGCAATGTCTGAAACTCAGAAAAGTGTCTGTGTGTGTGTATACACACATATTTCAGCAGATCACATTTAAAAGAATAATAAAATCACTAGGCTACAGAGTTGGATACAGAGTTGGTTAACTCCCTGGCTATTTGGCATCACTAATAGATTAAATAAGAAGAGCAAACACTTATACAGACCCTTTTCTAAGTGCTTTGTTTGTGTAACATATATCTTCACACATGCTTCATGAGAGCATGAAGGGGACAAGGAAGATAAATAGGTGACAGAATAACATGAAGTTTCAGTGAGGTTCAAAGGTTGTTGGAGTCAAGGTATTAGAAGGATTAATGTGGAATAAAAGACAATGGTAGTTGAAGAATGGAGCATTTAAAATAAAAATAATTCTGAAGAATTTTTAGTTATTGGTTATGATATGGTCAGGAGTATGTCTAGCTGATCAGAGTAGAGGAAATCAAAGAATTGAGAGTGGACAGATCATCCATGTGAATACTGAAATTACTAAGAATTATAACAGGAGTTTGTTATGAAGGAATTAAGGTGAGTGGAGCATGGGGCAAGGTTGGTTAGTTGACTGCAACAAAGAGGGGTAGTTGGTGGTCAAGTTCAAGGACACAGTATTCAACACTGAGATTTTTAGACAGATGAGAAGGAGACTGACCTAGAAGCAGCATTTGAAAAGGCAGGTGGAAGTAGGTGTACCCAACTTCCAGGCCCAGAAGTATGAGTCAGTAGGCTGTAACTTCAGCAGAGCATCAGAGAAGAGCCAGGTTTCCATCAGAGCAAGAGTTAAAGCAGAGGCTCTGAGAAAAGCTTGGTGATGTAGAGGAGTTTGCAGATGGTTGAATGTAAGTACGAGACGAGAGCATGAATGGGGTTTAAAAGACAGGGGGTGGTGACAACAGATAGGCTTAGAGGAAGCTACATGTAACCAGAATGGGAATTAGAGTCTGGAGATAAGGGATGACAGGGAAGTTCTCAGCATCCAACATGAGGGTCAAGGTTATGGTAAGATTAGTCTTGAGGGTCCCAAGTCAGATAGTGGGGGAGAGGTTGTGTGTGTGGAGGGTTCTGAGGTTTCCTCTGAACTGCCCTTTACTCCTGTAGATGCAGACTTAAGAGTCTGGAAGACAGCTGGTCTTAGGAACACCTAAATACATAAAGAAAATCTTGGGGGATTTTAAGAAGGATATCGACAGCAATACAATCATCATAGGGAATTTTAATGACTCATTGTCAACAATGGATAGACCTTACAGACAAAGACTCAACAAGGATATTATGCCATCAAACAACAGTCTAGATCAAATGGACTTAATTGATACATTTTGCCCCAAAGAAGAAAAATACACATTCTTTTCAAATGCACATGGATCATTTTCAAAGCTAGACCACATGATAGGACACCAAACAAGCCTTAATCAATTCAAGAAAATGGAAATCATATCAAGCATCTTCTCAGGTCACAATGACTTGAAACTAGAAGCCAACTTCAAGGAGAAAACTTATAAATATTCAAATACATGGAGACAGAATAACATGTTATTAAATAATGAATGGGTTAACAATGAGATCAAGAAAAAATCGAAAAGTATTTGGAGATAACAGAAAATGAATACACAATAGCCTAAAACCTATGAGATACAGTGAAGGCAGTCCTGAGAGGGAAGTTCATAGCAATATAGGCCCACCTAAATAAGACCGAAAAATCTCAAGTAAATAACCTAACTGTACACTTGAAAGAACTATAGGAACAATGATAAACAAAGCCCAGAGTAAGTATAAGGAAGGAAATAATCAATATTGGAGCATAATTAAATGACATAGTGACTAAAAAATTTCAAAGAATCAAGAAATTGAGGAGGTGCTGGTTCTTTAAAAAGATAAACAAAACTGACAAACTCTTAAGAAGACTCATTAAGAAAAAAAAGAGAGGACTCAAATAAATAAATAAAATCAGAAAATTGATACCACAGAAATACAGAGGATTGTAAGAAATTACAATCAACAACTATGTGCCAAGAAACTGGACAACCTAGGTGAAATAGACAAATATCTAGAAACACACAATCTCCCAAAACTGAATCAAGAAGAATCAGAAAGCCTGAACATATGGATAACAACTAGCAAAGTTGAAGCAGTAATAATAAAAAAAAACCTCTTTGCACACAAAAGCCTTGGACCGGATGGATGGCTTTATAGGTGAATTTCACCAAACATTTGAAGAAGAACTAACACCTATCCTTCTCAAACTATTCCAAAAATTCAAAAAGAGGGAAGACTCTCAAATGCTTTTTATAAGGCCAGTATTATACTAATTCCACAACCAGGTAAAGACACAACAAAGAAAGAAAATTACAGACCAATATCTCTGATGAACATTGATGCTAAAATTCTCAACAAAATATCAGCAATCTGGATCCAGCAATACATTAAACAGATCATACACCATGATCAAGTGGGATTCATCCCAGGGATGCAAGGATGTTTTAACAATTGCAAATCAACAAATGTAATATATCACGTTAACAAAATGAAAGACAAAAATCACTTGATCATATCAATAGATGCTGAAAAAGCATTTGATAAAATCCATCACTCATTTATGATAAAAACACTCAGTAAAGGTGGAATAGAGAGAGCATACCTCAACATAAGAAAGGCCATGTATGATAAACCTACTGCCAATATCATACTCAATGGGCAAAAACTAAAAGTGTTTCCCTTAAGATTAGGAACAAGATAAGATTGCCTGCTTTCACCATTCTTATTCAACATAGTACTGGAAGTTCTAGCAGCAGGGATTAGACAGGCAAAAGAAATAAAAGGCATCCAAATTGGAAAGGAAGAACTAAAACTGTCATTATATGCAGATGACATGATAGTGTATACAGAAAGCCCTATAGTCTCCATGAAAAATTACTTGACCTAATAAGTGAATGTGGCAAAGTAACAGGATACAAAGTCAATATTCAGAAATTGATGGCCTTCCTGTATACCAACAATGAATTATCAGAAAGAGAAATTAAGGAACAATACCATTTACTTTACAAGGAAAATAAAGTACCTAGGAATAAATTTAACCAAGGATGTAGAAGACCTGTACCTGGAAAACTATAGAACACTGAAGAAAGAAATTGAGGAAGATACAAATAAATGGAAGTATATACCATGTTCATGGATTAGAATAATTAACATCATTAAAATGTCCATGCTACCCAACGCAATCTACAGATTTAACATAAGTCCTATTAAAAACCAATGGTCTATTCCACAGATTTAGAACAAATACTCCAAAAATTTATATGGAACTGAAAAAGACCCTGAGTAGCCTCAGCAGTTTTGAGAAAGAAGAACAAAGTTGGAGGGATCACAATACCTGATATTAAACTATACCACAAGGCCACTGTAATCAAGACAGTCTGGTGCTGGCATAAGAACAGACACATAGATCAATGGAACAGAATAAAGAGCCCAGAAATAAACCCATGTCTCTATGATCAATTAATATTTGACAAAGGGGCATGAACACACAATGGAGTAAAAACAGTCTGTTTAATAAATAGTGTTGGGAGAAATGGACTAGTATATGCAAAATAATGAAACCATACCACAAACTTACACCATACACCAGAATAAACTAAAAATGGATAAAGGGCTTAAATATAAGTCATAATATCATAAAAGTCCTAGTGGAAAACATAGGCAGGAAAATTTCAGACATCCCACTCCTGCCAACAGTGTGCTGCATGGGGAGTCTCATGCTCTAAGCTTTTAGGCAAATGCTTGTTCTTTCATCCTATGTGCATCCATGGGCTTGCCATGGGTCAATTATTCCTTCGACCAACTTTAAGCCTGCATCAAGTTCCAAAGTCCACCTGGGTGCTGGGTGCACTCAGATGAAGAAGGTGAGCTCATCTCTGTCTAGTTTATACCACCTGCATCCAAAATACCCAGAGCTGGTTTTCCCATCTTTTCACTAGAAAAACTGAGATGATAGCTAATCCAGTTCTAATTTTTGAAATAATTTATCTGCCAATTAAATAAACAGTATCTTTTGCTTCACTGAAATCCAAAGCTGAGTTATCTGACTTGACAGACTGGGTCAGGGGTGAAACATGAAGAAGTGCCTTTCTCTCTTATACCTTCAATAGTGTTACCTCTCAAGCTTGGTCCTAGAGAACCAAGTTCCCAGAGACAAGATCGCTAAGTGGCTGAACTCTCATGTAAGCTTCTAAAATTCATTTGCAGGAAATGATAATTTATTTCCTCATTTTTATAAAAATGCCCAATAATGAGAGCTAATAGCAAATAACAAGGAACAGTAAACTACTTTGGTTAACACTATGGTGAGTGGTTTGAGTAACATCATGTCTTCTTTTTTAAAGTATATTTTATTGATTATGCTATTACAGTTGTCTCAATTTTTCCCCTTTGGCCTCCCTCCACCTGGTACTCTGCTTCCCTCCAGCAATCCTGCCCCCTTAGTTCATGTCCATGGGTCATACATATAAGTTCTTTTGTTTCTCCATTTCCTATACTATTCTTAACATTCCTCTGCATATTTTGTATCTACCAGTTATGCTTCATATTCCCTGTATCTTTTTCCCCATTCTCCCACTTCCCCTTCCCAGCTGATAACCCTCCTAATGATCTCCCTGTCTGTGATTCTGTTCCTGTTTGAGGTGTTTTAGTTTGTTTTTGTTTTTTAGATTCAGTTGTAGATAGTTGTGAATTTGTTGCCTTTTTATGTTCATAGTTTTGATCTCCTATTTCTTAAATAAGTCTCTTTAACATTTTCTGTAATAATGCCTTGGTGATGATAAACTCCTTTAGCTTTACCTTGTCTGGAAAGCACTTTATCTGCCCTTCCATCCTAAATGATAGCTTTGCTGGATAGAGTAATCTAGGTTGTAGGTCCTTGTTTTTTTATGACTTGGAATACTTCTTGCCAGTCCCTTCTTGTCTGCAAGGTTTCTTTTGTGAAATTAGCTGATAGTCTTATACAACCTCTTTTAGGTAACTCTCTGCTTTTCTCTTGATGTTTTTAAGATTCTTTATCCTTAACCTCTGGCATTTTAATTACGTGTCTCAGTGTGGTCCTCTTTGGGTGCAACTTGTTTGGGACTCTCTGTGTTTCCTGGACTTGTATGCCTATATCCTTCACCAAATTAGGAAAGTTTTCTTTCATTATTTTTTCAAATAAGTTTTCAATTTCTTTCTCTTCCTCTTCTTCTTCTGCAATTCATATGATTTGGATGTTGGCACTTTTGGAGATGTCCCAGAGTCTTCTTATACTCTCCTTTTTTAAAAAAAATTCTTGTTTCTTTATTCTGTTCTGGTTGAATGTTTATTTCTTCCTTATGTTCCAAATTGTTGATTTGAATCTTGGCTTCCTTCCCTTCACTGTTGGTTTCCTATGGATTTTTCTTCATTTCACTAGGTATAGCCTTCATTTGTTCTCTTACATTTTTGCCATGCTCAACGAGTTCTCTGAGCATCCTGATCTCCAGTGTTTTGAACTCTGCATCTGATAGGTTGACTATCTCCATTTCACTTAGTTCTTTTTCTGGGTTTTTGTTCTGTTCTTTCATTTGGGCCATATTTCTTTGTCTCCTCAATTTGGCAGCCTACCTGTGTTTGTTCATGTGTATTAGGCAGAGCTGCTTTGATTTCATCTCTTAGTGTTCCTATTAAGTTTTATGGGGTGTAGCCTTAGGTATTTACCAGGGCAGGGCAGCCCACTTCACTGCTTTGTGGCACCATGTGGGATAAAGGAGTTGGAGAGGAGACAATGCTGCTGCCTGGCTTCTGGAAGCTTGCCTAGCACTCACCCCATTTCCAGTCACTTCACCAACTTCCCATTTGCAACAGGTGCTCTTCTAGCTGTTGCTGTGGTAGCCATTCCTGGGGTGGGTGGATTTGCATATGTTCTGAGTCCATGCAGATTCTCCTGAGTAACCAGCAGCCTTCTCCACCACCCCAACCCCTACTAGATTTTACAACCAGAAATTATGAAGTTTTCTCTTCCCAGCACTGAAACCCTAGGCTGTATGATCTGGTTTTGGACTGGGCTCGCTCTTTCCTGATGCAGACACAGGCCTGCAGTATCCACATCATTATGGATGAAATGAGACATTCACACAGACTACTGAGGCCGGTGGAGGAAACGGGACAGCATGGCTTTTCTCTCAAAGGGAGCAAAAGCCTTGGCCCTTGTCATGGCCGGCCTTTATTGGGTTTCTTGGCACATTACATGATGGTCCTTATTTACTATGCACAGGTTTGATTTTGGTGGTTACCTTTTATAGAAAACAAAGGAGCCAATGCTGCTAATCACATTATAGAAGAGGGATATTTGCAAATGAAAAGGAAAAAGTGGTTGAACCCATTACACTCATCCTTGGAAGGTTTAGCATGGATTTTAGGAAGTTACTTTGCAGTAAATGTCCTCAGTTCAGGGTGAGGGAGTTGTTTTTTTTTTTTTTAGCAATAGCAAGACTCAAAGTGGCCTAGGCACATTGCAGCCCTGATTCCCCATGGGAGAACCTATCCATGGGCATGGGTCCTGTGCATCTCTGAGTGGGGGCTGGGCCCACACCATGCAGAATGGTCTCCTACACTTTCCAATGTGTCTCTCCCAATTTTTACCCATCACACATGAATGTGGGACCACTGCCACCATAGCCTCTCTGGGCCACACTGCTTCCTCTCCACCCTGGCTCTCCATCTCCACCCCTCCTACCCTTCTGGATGAATGTTACTTCTTTAAATCCTTGGTTGTCAGACTTCCATGCATTTTGGTTTTCTGGCAGTTCAGGATGTTTTTTGTTTTGAGGTTAGTTGTGATTCTTCTTGTGGTTATGCAAAGGGGTGCTGTGTGTCTACATACACCTCTATCTTGACTGGAAGTACATCATGTATCTTCTTCAAAACTACATAACCATTTCTAAGAGGCTCTTTTTAAAAAAATATTTTATTTATTTTTATACAGAGGGGAAGGGAGGGAGAGAGAGATGGAGAGAAACATCAGTGTGTGGTTGTCTCTCATGCACCCCCTACTGGGGACCTGGTCTGCAACCCAGGCCTGTGCCCTGACTTCTCAGTCACAGACCCTTTGGTTGGCAGGCTGGCAGCTCAAGCCACTGAGCCACACAAGCCAGGGCTCTAAGAAACTCTTTGAATGATTGAAAAAGTCATCAAATTTTCATTAATATTTTTGGGATTCAAAGACCCCAATTAGGGAATCTCTCTGATATAATTAAAACAAGTAAATAAAAGCTCCCAACAGAAGAAAAACCTACAGTTGCTCACACTCTTTCAGATCATCACCAAAATCACTCATTTTTGCTTCATTAAGACCCATCATGTATTTAAATATTTAAATAGTCTTGTTAGAACCCTAAAGGTGATCCTTAACAAGTATGGGTGCCTTTGGAAAAACAGCAGTCCAAAGAAGATGTTTCAGCTTGGATTGGGTATAAGACTGGGTAATGGTCTTATATCAGAATATTGCATTTGGAGACATTTTGAAAAAGCATTTACTTTTAATATACAATCTCTTACTTGAAAACAGCTGAAAAATATTGCCTTCAGAGTACAAAGAACAGAAAATAAATCTTTATGAGATGGGCTTGGCTATGAGAGCTTGAAGAAGTGATTCTCTACTTTAAGGACATAATTTTAACAGAGAGGAATATTGACATCTCAGCAGAGGAAAGGTATGGGGTTTTTATCTTCATAGAAAGAGGACACAAATTAAAAATTAAAAAAAAAGAACTGAGCAAAATAGATCTAAGACATGATGAAGTTTCCCAACAGAATATTTAAAAATTTGCTTTTAAAAAAGTAGTCTGTCTTGCTTATTGGCAAGATGAAGTACAGCAGGCCAGTTTGTACTATCCAGAAATGGCAGTATCAAAGTCTGAACATTTCCTGAGGGTAGAGTAAGTCATGACAACAACATACTTTGTCAATTCGTCAGTAACTTTGAAGCCACTGAACTCTTTTGAGAATATAAGATTGGCTTCATGGGTTAGTTGCAAAAAATTGTTTTTCAAATAAAGGACATTTCGGCTTCTTTGGACTCTGCTTTTTTTTTTTTTTTAGTAGCGGTGACTCAAGTGTGTTTAACCTTACGTCAAACACTTCATTTTTCAAATTGCATATGCTTGTGTCATAGAAAGCTCTGGAAAGAACTCTACCAGATCTCGAGTCCACACACGTTGAGACTTGGCCCTGAGAGCTTTCTTTGTTTTATCCCTTGGCCTATTTGCTTTACCTAACACTTGCATTCGGGACAAGAAGGGGCCTACTTTTAGAAACTGCTTTGCACCTCAGTTGTTATCAGCATTCAAAACATTTTAGATGGAATTCTTGATGAAATTAAACTCTCTCCACACTGATTTTTAACAGCTATATGATTGCTCCGTTTTGGTGTTACTCTTAGTTAAAAATGGAACAGAATGTGGCAGGGAGGAAAAAAAAACATTCTAGAATATTGCAGTGGGGGGAAATCTATATTTTTTAAAAGTGGTACAAAATCGAATTAGTATTTTAGAGGCCTTTGCCCCCACCTGCCTTCCCTAGGATGTGGGGCTACCTCTCAAGAAAAACAACTCCATGCCTGAAGTCTCGCAGCAAACAATGCCTGTCCAGCAGTCTCCTGCTTACTTTTGTCTTCCTAAATCTATCCCGTGATAAACCTTGTTTCCTACACTTGACATGCCCCTCTTTCACTAGGTCCCAAATCCATCAGACACATTGTGGTTGGTTCATTGTGAACAAACAGAACTGACAGTTTCCTTCCTCAGAGTAAACAGTGGTGGTACTTAGACACAGTTCAAAGGGTTTATCACCCCAATTCTTTTAGGTGGGCAAGTAGGGCCAGCTCTAACTTCTAATTAAACTACTTTTTTCCCTGCTGACATTCTCAATTTTTACTAGTAGAAAAATACTGCATAATGACTCAACCAGTGGCCTATTTTTATAGGCCCCATTTTCATTTTTTCCTGTTCACTGCAATAACCAATGTCACTCCCCCTTGTTTAGTTTTGTTGGTGCAGATGACCATTGCATTGCAGGTCATACAATGAGGTGGCCCCATGTATGCCCTAGCAGGGTATGTTCCTTGGCTTTCCCTTGCCATTCTAATGGTTACAATATGTTGGTTAACTGGAGGAAAGATCAAGAAATGCAGGGGGCTCCTTTGGCACAATGGGACATCGAAGGTGTGTGATGTCATGCCAAGCACTTGGAAAGGACACACTCTGAGAAAACAATGTACTACCATCAGGCAGGATTCCACGACTGCCAAGAGAGGACTAGTTCTCATGTCTCCAGAAGACAAACCATTCATATTTCCTATTGTTTCTTGAGGCACTTACTTCCTTCTGTTTATTCTAGCTTTCGTAAACCAATGAGTCATGTCACTTGCTTCTGAGTCCAAGCGACTTCCCTCCTGTGGGCCATTCCAGAATGAGCCCCATCAGAGATTTGGGTGGTAGCTTGGACAGGGCTTTTGTTTTGGGTTTTGTTTATTGGCTGGAATTTGTTTCATATGTCTTATAGGAAAGTGGGGAAAGGCCTCCACGTGTCCTTTTTGCTTCTTTGATGGCAAACTGCTCAGAACCACTGAACCAAATCTCCTTGCTGCTCCAGGACTCCAGGCACCATGTTTGGGGCATCATTTGTTGATCGTTAGTTTACATGTGAGGGAGATTTTCTTAACACAACATCCAAGATTAAAAATGACTGTTAATCATCCTTTAGGTAAAAGCTATAAACAGCTAGGAGGCAAGGTGTTCTTTTAGAAGCTTCCCCAGAGAGTGTGCCTCCGGGGGCCCTGAGTGCCTTGGCCCCCCTGGATGCCTCCATTCCTAAGAGGCAGCAGGTTTGAACAAAGGACATATTGACAGAGTGGCTAAGGAGCTCCTAAAGACAGTGTAGCTGGTGTCACACAAAGGTGAGTTGACGCAGGCTAACTGTCTGGGAGAGGACAGGACCCTCAGGTATCTGAGCACCTGCTTGCCTCACTGCTTTGTGAGGGGGATTCTTCTACAGAAAGCAGCAGGGGGAAAGAAATGAGAAAATAAACATTTTATAGGCACCACAATATGGGAAAATAAGAGACTTAATATTACTTTCAGAAAGGCATTGTTTTGTTTGTTTTTAAGAGTAAAAAGGATTGACTCAGGTTCATATATAACCCACCGATGGTAATGCAAAATTGTTAATCACCTTGTTTCCTGATGGGTTGAGTTTTGAGAGAGAATTCAGAGGAGACAGGAGGAGCTAGTTTTGGCTTGGGCCCTTTCCTTTCAATCCCACATCCCCATTCTTTTTCTCCACATACTACCCCACCCCACTCCATCACTATCAAATCCTCATTTGGGCATAGAGATTCTGTAAAGATGTCTCTGGTCTACTATCAGGAAAATTGGGGTTTAGACCTACTTTTGGCACTGAATTTGGGAAAACCATTTAACTTCTCTCTCTATAATGCAACATCTCCTCTCTGTGAAGCAGAAAAATGGTCTGTTGTGGGGGGGCCTCAGAGGCTCCTGAGAGGCTGAGGTGTGCTATTTCAGCTGGCCCTGAGGATGGGTGAACATCAGCTAGGGAAAGGAGTAGGAATGACGGGAGAGGGTGAGGAAAGTGTATTATAGGCAAAGGGCATAAGTGTAAAGGCTCTGAATAGGAAGGAGTGTTGAGTGTTGAAGGAAAGAAGGAAGGCCTCTGTGTCTAGAGATTGGGAGGGCATGTAGGATGGGAGAGGGACCAGGCAAGACTGAAGCAGTCCAGGGAGACAGAAACCAGATCAGAAGCTGCTTATACAAGTATTTCAAGGATTTTGATATTGACCCAATAATAAGGAACCCATCAAGTGTCATAGCGGGAACTTGCCAAACAACAGCACAGCATGACCTCAACTTGCTGACATTAAAAGAGATTGACTGAGGCACAGACCCGTGAATTTCATGGACCTAATACATTTTTTTAGTTTACAGAGATAAACATACTATCACATTTTTTTATTTTGCCAAAAATGAGCATTCACAAAACAACAGAAAAGTCTATCATCATCATTATTACCACCACCACCATCATCCTTTCATTAAAAAAAAAAAAGAACACCAGGGAGAGAGGACCTTAATACAAAGAAAAAAAAGAAAAGAAAGAAAAGACATCTCTGAATAATGGGCATTATTTAGATTTAATTTGGCTTTAGGAAGAAATGCTACATTGTTGCTGCTATTATGATTACTATTTTGTCTTGGGCCTGTGAAAGCTTTTTCACAGCCTGGCACTTGTCAGTGTACTGGCATAAGGAACCACTGGTGGGGGCAAGCAGTTCTTTGGATGGTGAGGAGAAACACTAGGCTGATGTGGGTTACTTGATGGGAGAGGAAGTGTTATGCTGGGTTTGGGGGCAGTTAGGGATGAAGGGAAGGATGGTGGAAATGAAAGTCCCTAAGAATGTTTGCAACACAGTACATAATAAATGCCAGTTGAGATTTAAGTTGAATTTGCTAGCAAGAATAGCTAGTCTTTTCTAATGAACAATTTAATAATCATTGTTTAATTGAGTACCACTTCAGATGTTGCTAAGAGTGGTATTATTATTCTCATTTTATTACTACCAAATAAGAAAATTTTAGATTGCTTATGTGTTTCACATTATGTCTTTGTTAGATAAGTCTATTCTAAACTGTGGTGGAAATGTTTCTTTCCTAAGATTAAGATTGTCTTTTAGGATTAACAAAATGTGTTTATATACAAGGTAGAAACTCTAAGTCACTCCGGTGGTGTCTTCAAATACTTTGGAGTAATGTGAGACAGACAACCTTGCCTAACACCTTTGTCCATGAAGGTGAAAAAAAAAATGATCGTGTCTTAACTACATACCGAATTTCTCTTGCCAGTATTTGTTGAAACAACACAGAAGAAAAGAAGTAAGAAGATCATAATGTCAAAAAGCAAGTGAAACAATTGCAAGCTTATCATTGTTTTAATGATGTGGCTGGAACTGGAGATGTTGGAAAAAGTGACAAATGAGTTCTGTGTCTTTTAATGTAGGAGAGTTGGTTGATACTTTCTTCTAATTAATTCTCTGTGTCCCAGATAGTGACTAGAAGTTAATACATTTCTTTGGTGACCTTTGTATTTGATCCATAACAAATTACTTTGTCAAGTAAGAAAAATGAAGTTGACATATGCATTAGTTCCCATATCTAATTTATCATGGTATTGCAATAAGAAACCTTCCTATTTAATTATTTTTTCATAAAGAAAGTTCAATAAGCCCTGGCTGGTATGGCTCAGTGGATTGAATGCTGACCTGTGAACCAAAGGGTTGCAGGTTGGATTCCCAGTCAGGGCACATGCCTGGGTGGTGGGCCAGGTCCCCAGTAGGGGGCACACAGAAGCAACCAGACATTGATGTTTCTCATCCTGTCTGTCTCTCTCCCTTTGCCTCTCCCTAAAAATCAATACATAAAACCTTTAAAAAAGGAAAACTCAATAAACTCCATGTGCAATAAAAATCCTTTTTATACAATATCCATATTTAGAAACATCTCCTTTTCCAGTTTCCTGTTACCCTGTGAGCCTTGGCTGAGGCTAACACCTCAGGGGAACAGGTGAAACCCCACCCCCACCCACCTTAGCTCCTCAGAGCTCAGCCTTAGGTCTGGGAAGCTCCTCAGGAGACACCATCGGGCTCCTTTCCTGGGGTATGCATCCCCTGTGGCTGCCTGACTGGAATGTGGCAGTGAGGTAGGTGAGAAGGGGACTCACCCTCAGGCTGGACTGTCTCTCCTGGTGTTGCCCTCACCAATCACTAATCTGTCTCCTGGTCCTCCTGCCGGATCATTGGTAGTGCTGAAGGCTCTCCAGGTAGGTGGTCTGCTGGGCATGCTGGGCTTTCCCAGCATGCTGCAGGGGAGTGTGGCCCTGCTGGCTAGTCTTCATAAGTAAGGCCCTGGTAGCTCCTACAATTCAGTGGCAGATGGGGTTGGAAGGTCAGGCTTGGCTGATGCCCCAGTAACTCTAGGTGCATGATATATACTGTTTTGTCTTGTGCAACCTCAATCACATAGCTGAGGTGTTCTTGGGCTTGGTGGATATTGTACGAGTATCTGGCAGTGGTGGTATCCAGGAAGCACCACTTGGGGGATAGTTTTAGGCATGTTGGGAGCTTGGCTCTAGCATCTTTATGCTCCTACTGGAGCCTCTTGATGTAGGTGCAGGGTGGAGGGAAACTCTAGGTTGCTGTCTCCTGGGGCCACATGGTGCTGGGTGCACAGATATCTCTTTGAGCTACTTCCTCATCATCATGAAGGGCTTCAAGCATGCTGACTCTGCTCGCCTGGACTCACAGCTGCTCAGGAACTGGCTGCTGATCTCCATGCAGAGTAGGTAGGGCAGCACTCCACCACTTGGCCATCTGCTTCCCAGTGGCTGGGTTTTGCAGCGCAATGCACATGTATGAGGTTGTGAACTTGCAGGGTTCACTATCTCCCTACACTAGATAGTTTTGCACTTGGTGAGCAACACCTTGAAGCCCTGAGTCAGCTTCTCCTCATGTGCACCTGAGGCAGTGCTGCCAGAGATGTAGGTTATGGTGAAGCTAATGACCTCAAGGTAAGCATCAAGGGCCACTGGGGCTGTAAGTCCTGTGTTGATTAGGGTGGCCTGAGGCATGGTGCCTATGCACTACCTGGGGATGTTCAGGACAACAATGCATGGGGGTTTCAGGTGTGGAACATCAAATTCTTCTGAGACACCCCACCTGGGAAAAGAACAACACAATCCTTACTTTGTTTCCAATGTACAGACAGAGGCTGGTAAAGAGCCAAAGGATTAAAACCCAACTTTTTGATAGAATTTTGAAATCCTAAGTAATTTTAACTAAAATTAACATTTTAACTTCCTTGCCAAACTCTTTATAGAAAGTAGTACAGATTATGGCCACAATCAGTAAGTGTTTCTAAAGGATCCTTAGCCCACCCAACAAAATACCTCCATGTGCATTCCTGGTCACCACCGCTGATCTTCTGAACAGCATTAGTAATACACTTTTATCTCCACCAAGTCAAGGCCCTTTACAGCAGGGCCTATGGAACTCCTGACCTGCATTTTTATGCTGCCAGACAAGTTGTGAGCTGAAAGAGCAGTGAGTCAAATGTCACAGTGAACTAAAAGGGTAAATGTCATCCACCCACACCATGCTACTTGAACTAACTTCCCTGTGGTCATCTATGTTGCTAAACCTAGTGGGCTCTTTCCATTGTCTTATTTGACCTTCCTCCTGCATTTGACACGATTTAATCCTCTCTTCCTTGAAACCTTTTCTCTCATCTCCAGATGCTCCATCTCTGTCTCTCTCTGTAGCTTCTCCTTCCACCTATGACCCCTATATGTTGGTGCTCCCCATGTCCTAACCTTGATCTTCTCACAGTACACACTTCCCATGTGAGCTTTTGCAAGGTGCAGTCACATTCTAACTCTACTTCTAGCTAGGCTTCCTCTCCCGAGTTCCCAAGGAAGCTGTATAACTCTTACCTGGATATCTGTGCTATCATATACTCTAGGACCCCAAATTGAATAGTCAAACTGAAGTCATCTTCCTCCCATTCTTTTTCTCTGTTTTTCAACTTCTATTCCTTCCTTGTGAATGGCATCATAATCTACCCATTGTCTAAGCAGAAACCTTGGAGTCATTCTTGACTTCTTCATTACTTTCCACAAGCATTCAGTTAGCAAATACTGCTAATTCCTGTCCCTTTAAAATCCATAAATTAGAAAGCAGGTAAATAGTAGTTAGAAAACTCCTGAAGGAATTGCCTTGTATTATTCTCACTCCGGAAACTAAATTATGTTGTATATTATTCTTCTTAAGTAAAAATGAGGCATTTTCATGCAGGCATCTCAAATTTACTCTCATCCCTCTCCTCCCACCTCCTACCTTCAATCTCTTCACATTATCATCAGAACATAGTTTTTAAAACTGAAATTTGATTATGTCATTCCACTGTTTAAATTTTTATTATATTCAGGAAATAATCCACACTTCTTAACAAATCCTTTATGAGCTGGCCAGGCTTTGCCTACCTACCTCTTTGGTCTTATCCATGACCATTCAAATTCTCCTCCCCATCTCTGGGAATCATCCTGTCTCTATTTCCCATCTGCCTCTTGTCTCTGTGCTTTCAACATGCCCTCCACTTATGGCCCCAGCTCTGGAATGAATAACTCTTGCTCTTCCTTTAAAATTCAGCTCAGAAGTCATTGTCTGTGGAAGGTCTTCTGTGCGTCTCTTACCTTGAGTTAGGTGCTTCTATCTTTCCTTTGTGTTTCTCATGCATTCTATGTATATGCTTACTCGAGTTTTGTTTTGATCAATGATAAGTATTTGATTGCTTCTCAATCCATGAATCCATTGAGAAAATCATTGTATCTTCAGTGTCGTCATGGCAGCACAAGACACCCAATAAGTGGTTAACACATGTTTATGGAAGGAGTCAGTGGTGGCCAGCCTACACACATTTAAAGTGCATGGAAATGGGGGGGTGGAGGAGAAGAGAACTGAGAAAATAAAGAAACCATCTCTTTTGCACTGATTAGGACTTTGGGGAAAGCTCTTGGTTTTATTCTGAAAAATTCCTTCAAATCACTGTCCAGTCCTGAATTCTACCGTGTCTAGAGGATAGTTAAGGGGAATTACATGGTTTGAGGAATCATCCTATATTACTTTGGGTGGGATGAAGGTCCAATTATCTCTGGGACTCTGGAAGTTCATTTTGGGCTGATTTCTGTTTCTTAGCTTTGTCCTGATATAACTCACTTCCTCCAGGACTCACTTGTGATCAACCTAGCACCGAGGTTTGGGAAAGCCCAGATCTATTTAACTGTCATTCTTTAGGGGGTCCATCTAGATTCAGATCTAGTGTGTGTGTGCATGTGTGTGTTAATGTGGAGAGAGAGAACAGAGAGAGTAATGTTTGAGAGAGAGAGAGAGAGAGAGAGAGAGAGAGAAAGGGAGAGGGGGAGAGAGAGAATGGGGAGAAGAGAGAGAAGGGAGAGAGAGAGTCAGAGAGACAGTTTAATATGTCTTTTCATTCTTATTCTCTCTTTTCTTCACTCTCTCTATTTCCCACCTATTGAGTGTCAGTTAAATGCCAGGCATTCCCTAAATGCTTTATATGAATCCCATTATTATTCAGTATTTAATCATATTTATCACATATATCTAAGCCTTATGGAAATTGTAGACTAAAGATTTGAATATTGAAGTAGTTCACTTTATAATACAGTTAGTAAATTGCAGACCTGGATTAAAATTCAGGTACTTTTGACTCTAAAGAAGCCTTGCTAACTTGTATGAACTTTTGGGTTAAACTGCTTGTAAAAATCCAATTTGATAATAATTGCTTCATGGATGCCATTTTGTTTCTTCTTTTCCTTTTACCTGGAAATGGATAGGGGAAGCAATGTGTGATGTATTATCACAGAATAAATCAATGCCATTTTAGGTTTCCTATAAGGAAGTTGAATGCAGCCTTAAACTGGGACTGATTACTCTAGTCAATAAAACTAAGAAAACATAGACCATGTACTATTTTATTTTATTTTTGCTCTGAAACAAATCTGATTAAAAATATTGACTCTCAATAAGACTTTTATATTATTGATTTATAACTAAAATGATCCCATTTTCTTATCCTTTTTATCTTGACAAGGTGGTCTCATGGAAATTTGCTTTTGGAAGGAATAAAAATTGGTCAAAAAATGAGTTTGGACCTGCTTTGTTTTCTGAGTGTGTGAGGTGAGTCAGGAGAGTGTGGGCCCCACTGGGGGAGGGAGTGATGGGGAAGAAGCTTGGCCAAAGGCATCCAGGATGGTTCTCTTTGCTGTGGCTGGAACTCCTTCGACTGGGACTGTTGTGATAAATTCCAGTGTTGCCAGAATGAATTACAGGGTTGCTGGGCCATCTAGTCTCCTTAGGAAAATGTATAGCTTTTGCTCCACAGTCTTGGGGGCAGTGAACAACTTTTCTCTGTTGTGCAGCTTTAGGCCTTTGGTTAGGGGTAAATACCTTGCTTAGCTAATGTACCCTCTGGTGTTTAAAATAAAAAGGATGGTCTAAAGGTATTCTGAATGACTAAGCTGTTTGCTAAAGGTAAGAGGAAGATGAAAAATTGCCCTCATCTTTGCAAATTTGTTTTGGTTTCTTTGGAATTTTGAGTGACTGTAATCTCTGACTATAAACATATTTTGTTATGTAAATGCAACATCAGCCCCCACTGCACACGCCCTTCCAATCCCCTTCAAAATTCCTAAATCAAAGAGCAGGTAAACAGTAGTTAGAAAATTCCTAAGGGAATTGATTGCCTTGTATTTCTCTCATTCAGGGGGCTAAATTATAGTATATGTTACAATTTTTGAGTAAAAACTGAGGCCTTTTTATGCATCAGTGTTTGGGAAATTCTTTGAATTTCTTTGTTTGCACATTTGAATCAACCCTTACTGACTGAATGCTGGATGCTCTTTTACCTGAGTAAGGCAGCATGCTAGCTTCTTAGGGTGGGTGGGTTGGGGGAGAAGGAATCACAAAGACCTGTGCCCTCCCTCCAGAAGTTTTCAGACTTTGAGGAGCCAGGCTGTTTACCTCAACAGACTGGGGTCCACTCAAAGAAAAGGGTCTGTGTTTATGAAGCTTTGTCTTCCCAGCATCTGAGGTGCCTGGCACCTGTCATGCATTTCAATATACCGTGATTGATTGAATAAGTGGCATACTCAGTAACAGAGTAGTAGTATATGCTAAGTGCCAAGGCAGAGGTGACTTCCAGAGATGCTCTAGAAGGAACAACACCTGTGGAGTGATCAGAGGCATCCCAGAGTATTTCAGCTAGTTCTTTAGGAGGAAAAGATTTAAAATAGTGATGAGAAAATGATCCCCAGGGCTAGGGAAATGAGAATGAGAATACTATGAGGTGTGAATGGCAACATCTTTGCCTTGAAGCATGGTGTGTCCATTACTTTGAAATCTTTTACTAAATATTTAAGCATATTCCATTCTGCTTGACTTTTTGTTGTTGGTGTTGAATGGTTGAGTCTGTTGAAAGTTCATTTGGTCAGTGTCTGCAATGGGATGTGTGTATTTTCCATATCCTTACATTGTGAATCCATCTTGGAACAGTATTTGCCTCCCAAGTAATATGTGTGAATTTGCAACATGGACAGAAGTGATGTAAAGGTCAAATCCATCTCTCCTTAGTGCCCAGGTAATCCAGCAGATGACACTAGAAGCTCTTGGACTTCCAAAAAGCACTGCTGGTGAGTCTCATCATTGCCTCCCTCTCACCAAATAAAGAAGCTATTTTAAGAATACAGAAAAATAGAAAAATGCAAATGACAAACCAAAATCAAAACCAAGGGAAATTCCAAAGTGAATCCCTGCTTCCATGGAGCTTGTAATTAATTGGGGATCCAGTATGCCTCACCTACAGGAGGGAGAAAAAATCCAAATTTCTAATGGAGCAACATGTCAATAAATACGATCCAACAAGACGCATATGAAGTATGTAATTTCTGAAGGAACACATAGCGAAGGAGATAAAATGTGCGCTCAAGGGAAACATATCCCAGACATAAAATGACTTGAGTGGATGAATTTTTGTCAATATGTTTGGCGACCAAAAGATTCTGACTGAGAGTGGAAAATGAATAATTTTTGTATGAGTGAGGATAAGATAACCAGATAGGGCCTAGAGCTACAGGGAGGACAGGAAGTAGGTTGTATTTTTGCTCTGCATAACCTCCTGTGCAGAAACACAGAAGGATTTGCATGAAGCTTTTCTTTTCCATTTTGTTGGCTGCATTCAGTAATGCTAGATGAATCAGTCATGCCAACCTTTAAAAGTTGGGGAGAAAAAGATTTGGAGAGAGAATGGAGGTATTTCTAAGCTCCACTGAAGCTTGCTGGATTAGAAGAGCTCCAGTGATAATAGTATTTCTTATTTAGCTTCCTTGACATTTGCCAATGGGCTCAGAGAATTTTATAGCCACTATCTCATTAATTCTTTCAACATCTTAGTGACACAGGTGGTGCCAAAGGTAATCTGTTATCACCTTATGGATTAGGAAGTGACTAAGTGACTATTCAGAAAATGATTATGAATTTGGGCTGTTTCAAGAAGGGAACCAAAGGTTTTTTAGTTTATTTCTGGAGTCTTCACGCTAAACACTCATCTCTCTCCCATTTCTCTTTGATCAGATGTTTGAAACACCAAAAAGAAAGATAATAGACAAATTTTTGACAGATTATGATCTTCTTAGGGTTTCAACTTTGGGCTTGTTTTATGTACATGAATACTTAAATGAAAATCTGTAAACTTCAAAAATCATCTATATCATTCTAAGACCCCAATTTTCACAAACAAATCTTTTTGGCAATTTCTGCACCCAGTGTCACATATCCACAGAAGGCCCTATCTTTCCAATATCTACCTTATTGACTAATTGTGAGCCCCAGGGGTGCAAAGATTATGGGGTTTTTACTTTTTCTGTCTCCTAGTACTTAGCATTGTGTCTTTCTGTTGAATGCAACAGGTGACATGCTTGTTAACAAGGTGAAATACAACTGCATAGGCCCCCAGTTGGCGTTAAGTCACTTTACTCTTTTTAATTGCGTCCCAGCAAAAGCCTGGGGATATAGGTTGAGAATAGGCCATTGCCCCCTTGATGCTATTACACCTTAGGTGAATGTTCGGAGGCCTGTACTTAGAATTTAAAAAGTTACAAGTTTAGGACTCTTTCAAGATGAGTACAATATGATTTGAACAGAGACAGAGACACCCTGGGCCCCACCAAATTGGTCCGGTAATAAATATGAGTTAAGGTAGGGTGTCCAAAGTTTCTCTAGACTCCCCTTGCTCATCCCACCCCACCCTGGTCTACACCAGACTGTCTAACAGTCAGCCAGCAAGTTTGCATTCACCAGGGACCACCTGTCACTCGAGGTAGTTTCTCTTGGTTTTTGCGACCAGGAATGGCTAAGAACTTTGGTCTTTCTCTGGTCTCTTTAAAGTACATACTGCAGTTATGAGAAATAAAATGAGCTTCCTCCGTTCCCGTAAAATCAGCAGGCAGAGAATCCCTTGTAGACACTCTGCTCGCATGACACATGACCGACCCTTGGCCCCGTTAGACCTTTAGGAGCCTCAAGCCCTGGGCTCTTCCTTCTGTGTCCTGGAGGGAGGGCAGCTGCACTCCATCAAAGGGCCATAAACAGGTGGGGGAGGCAGGAAGAGGGAGCGGGCAGGCTGGTTCTCAGGGATTCCTCAGGCCTTTGGCCTTGGGCGTTTCCTCCTTTCCTTGTCTATCCCTGCTCACTAAAGGATATTCTAGCTCAATTTATTTTCTGGGCCAGAGATTCTGAACTTTTGGTAAGCAATAAAATTAATTTAGATAAGGGAAAAAATGGGACATGGGAAGCATTCCCTATTTTTTAATTTCGGAATACTCCTGAGGAAACTTCCAAAGCTTTCAAGAAACACCAGTGATATTAAAATGCAGAAGAAGACTTACTCTCTCTTTTTCTTTTTTTTTCCACTGGGCATGAGGAATTCAAATTTCTTTCTGGAGAATGGAAAGCTTGGTTGGTCTCAGCTGTCCCTCCAGGAAACATAATTAAATTCTACAAGGCAGTTTTTTTCCATTTGGTCAGGCAGTTTCATTTGTGGGTTTATAATGGAGGGACTGGCCTATAGGAATATGGTCCTAGAAAAAACTTTTGCTTTATTTAAAGTTAAAAACTTTTTAAAAATTATATTTCTTTTTAAAAAATCTGTGATATAGTCTTCCCACACCCCCAATGTACTTTTTCAAATTTTTAATTTCACTTTGAAATCTACCTTTTGAACTGCATTTGTTTCCCTTGGCTACCTGTGGTTTGTACTAGTTTTGTGGCTGGGATGTCACTCTGGTCACCTTGGCGATGTGAAGTATTTGCACAAAATAAAACAACCTCTGACTTGCCTTTGCACCTTGTTGGAAAAAGATTAACTTAGTATATACTTGTCAAAACCAGAAGCCCATTCTTTTTTCCATTCTGCCAATACGGAATGAATTGTTCTGTCCAGGTTTGCACTCCTCAAAGCAAGAACAATGACTTGTCTAAATCACTTTGTACTAATCTAATCAAATGACATCCCTCCTTCTGCCCTCCACTCCCCAAGCTGTCATTCCCATCCAAGCTCAGCAAGAGTTAGAATTATCTTTCTCATTTCATTCCTGAGGGCAGATAAATAATAGCGTGATCAAGAGCAGAAGTGCTGGAGTCAGAATGACTCTCCAACTGTGTGACTTTAGACTCACTATTTTATTTATCTGAGCCTCTGTTTCTTCTATAAAATGGGGCTATCATAGGATCTATAGTAGGGTCATTGGAAAGGTTAAATGAGGTGCAATGTGTAGGCTTAGTACAATGCCTGGTACAGGGTAATCATGGCTATTATTGTTATTATTTTTAATATTAATCTGAGTAACATTAATCCCAAGAGATACTTCCTGAAAAAGAAAGCCGTGACCAAACAGGGTAGAGAAATGGTAGACATGGATCCACCTATTGGTCAGTCACAACGACATGAACATAATGAAGGCTCTGAGAAGAAGAGTTAGAAAGCCTGTTAATTTTATTTAGTCCAGTTTTTCCCCAAATTATTCATATGTGGAAACCTTCTTTTCTTTCCATTAATATTCCTTGGAGCATATTTGGGGAAATACTGAACCAGTGTGATTGTTAACTCCCACCCCTACTCCCAATAATTACAGTTTGTACCAATCCTCTGTAGACTTGACTACATAGGTATGTAGTAGAATAGTTCCACAATTTACACAAAAACATATGTCAACTTAAGAAACACAAGGGAACATACATGGAAGACCACCTGGGAAGACAATGTGCCAATTGGTCCAAAATGCTTTAACTTTTTTTTCTCTTCTTCCTTGTAAGATTTATCAGTTTATTTTAAATTAGATATGCCTAAAGAGAATGTTCAACTTTTACCCAATTTTTGCACATTGATATGACCTATGTCCACATCTTATTCTCTGGAAATAAAAATGTAAACTGTAGAAATGAGTTGCCCTTCATGGAAGATTCAGAGGTATTTAGATAGCCAAAGCCAATGAAGCCAAAAAAATACATGGCCCTCCTTATTAGTCCTGTGCATTGACCAAGTGAAAATGCTACAAAACCTTATAGCTATTATAATAATGGATTCACTGCTCCCTATGGGTCAAGCGTTCTGAACTGACAAACACAGTACATAGATGCAAGAACACATTGGTGCCTTTCTGCTGCATTAGTTTTTAAAATCCAGTTTCTCAAAGCCAATAGGATCAAGAATAAGAATCACAGGAACAATGGAAGTGCCTTTTTCTTCATCTGGAAAGGTTTAGGACAAAGGCTGTGAAGGGCTCTCTGCATCAGGATTAGATCTGGGAGTGAGTGTGTGGCTGAGAAATCAGAACAGGGTCAGGGTGTGCTTCAAAAAGAGGGACTGGGCATGGAATGTGACTGTGTGTATCATGGAGTGGAGCTCCCCCAAGGGGACTGCTGTCCCAGGCTCTGGCTCTGAGTCACTGAGGAGCAAAGCATGTGCTCTAGTTTTGGTGACTTAGGATTTCTAGTCCTGACTACAAATATTGTGTGGCATCATCTCTATCATTGCTCTTGAATATATGTATTAGGATCACACCCTGATCTTAACTTAAGGTCATGGTCATTCAACCCCCAGGAAAGAGCCTGGAAAGTCAGTCTTGCTATTCACAAGTTATGCGGTCTTGGGTGTTTATTTTTTCTTTGAGATTCATTTGTATATTTATAACATGAGGGCTTGGAATAAGTCATTTCTTTATTTTCTTCTAGAACAAAGAATTTGGCATAGTATGACTGGAGCAAGGCATTGGATTATTACTCTACTTTCAAGAATTGTTGCTATTTGTTAAGTGCTCACTGTTTTTTTCTGAGGTGATTTTAAATTACCAGTACGGCACGTGTTAATTTGGAGGTCAGAGCTTCACTCCTAACCATGATCATTGCAACTAACCAACTCAGTGATTTTTAACAATTTATGCCCAAAGTCCCTACAGTAAATAGTCCTTGTTTAATCAATAGCACAGCTAGTAGTAAAAATGTCAACAGTTTAACAGCCCACCAGGTACTTTTTCCAACCTGCCCAAAAGGCAGACATAGCCAAATGCTATCAGTTTAGATCTTCCATCTAAATCCAATATTTCCCCCCACCCCAGTGTCAGAGCAGGGCCTGTGTTTGCTTCTGGCTGGAGGAGGCAGTTGGGAGGATGCAATCTTTTGTCAAAATGGGGCCAGATCTTGGGAGATAGTACAGGAGCTTTATTTCTTTTTTCTTCTTTACCTGTGTGATGTTCTGTTTGTCCTGCAGTCCTGTGTATAATAAATGCCAGGGAAGGCTCCTGTAAACGAAGACTCCATGTTTCTCCAAGGGAGGCTGAGTTTACAAACAGAATCCTTAGGACAGAACAGGCGTTCGAGAGCCTGTGTGTGTGTGTGTGTGTGTGTTTGATGGGGGTAGGTGTGCCTGGGAATTCTATTTGAAGGTCACCTTGGTCCTAAGAGGTGATTGCCTATCACCTTTTAATGCAAGAAAGGGAATTTCTTATCGTTGCTCTAATAGTAATAATTGAGTGAAATATTCTAGCTCATGGGGCCTAAAACCTGGGTCCTTTATGAGACATAATTTTAAAGGGGATGAGGCTCAAAGCTGAGCAAGAGGTAAATAGATATTTACTTCAGGACTTACCCAATTAAAAAAACTGAGGTACAATTGACATGTAACATTATGTTAGTTTCCAGTGTACAGCATAATGATTTGATATTTGTCCATATTGTGAAATGGTCACCACAAGTCTAGTTAATGTTCATCACTGCCAACATTTTTTAAGCTTTGCCTTCCAAGATTTTAAGAAAGTTATTCCCATTAGAAAAGTCAAATATGTTAAAATTTGTCATATCCCTCAGAAAAGTTTTCATTAGAATACATGAATAAAGGAATTACTGGATAAAGGTATGGATGGATGGATAATATCTACAAAATGAGCTCAGTCTTGCCAATTGTGGTCTACAACCACAAATCCTGAATGAACTGCTGATTTTTGCACTAAATGTCTTTACTGCAGCCTTTAACCCATTTCTATTATATTCACTCCACTGATTTATGGCACTTTAACCTCCGACCAACCCAGGCTGGTCAAGGATCACCTACTTCCCCCATTTTCAGAATAATGTTTGTAAAACCAAACCAAAGTGGAACAGAAGAAGCATGAGTGGGGCATATTTTATTTCTCTCAGGCTCTCTGTCATGATTTTCCTTAGGTTCTGGCCTGATCTTCTATAATCCCTGGTTATGTGGTTTAACACATTTTATCATGATTGCACTCAAAAGGTTTCTTTTGTACTACAAATTCTGTTTTTCTCCAATAGGAGTTGTTCAACTAATCACCAGTGGAGAAGCAGAATTTCAGGGGAGAGTAAAATTTATTCCATAGCCATTTTGAAATTCTTATTTGATTTAGAATATGACTCATGTGAGACTTATAGCATGAAAGACACTTAGAAAGAAAACAAAAAATCTCCTAGATGGGATTGTGTGCTCAAGATACATACATATGTTAAAACAAGATGTGATCCAAATGGTAGACTAAAGCTTTTGGAGGGCAGGAGTTAGACCCTGTAATAGGTGCTCAGTTAACACTTTTTATATAAATAAATGAATAATAAATTTTAGATAACTCCTTTCTTTGGGCTTATAACAATATCTAGAATCCCTGCTCTTCATATTGCTATAGTGTAGTGGTAGAAATCAGCATTATGCTATATCTGAATAAACAATTACAATTTGTAAAAAGTCCTGTGAGGAAGAAGAATAGGGTATTGTGAGAGAAAATAGCAGGGCATGGAGGTGTAAGGACATACTTCAGATTTAGATATTTAGTGGAAGTCCCTGAAGAAGTCACATTTTAGCTGAGGTCTCAGGAATAAGGGAGGGCAAAGCAAGAAAAGAATGGGTATTCCATGTATCAGAACTGTGATGTGTATAGGAAGGATGGAGATAGGACCAAGTTTGGGACATCTGGGAGCTGAAAGGGAGCAAGTGAGGCTGGATCCTGAAATACAAGAGGTGGGGTCAGGGGAGAGTACAAAATGAGGCTGAAGAAGCAAAGCAGGACTTCCAGGAAAGGCCTCCTGGGCCACATAGATGAGTGGAAACTTCATTGAAAGTACAATGGGAAGTCATGGAGGGTTTTGTATTGGTGGTCAACCCCATGTAATTCATATTCAGATTATTTAAAAACTACTTTTTTGCCTTCTGTGTGGAGAATGAATTGCAGATGAGCAAGAAGAGGAGGAGGAAGGTTGCATAGGCTACTGGCAGAATACCTCTTCCCACGTTTCTCCTGTGAACATGAATGAGCCTGGTGCTACTACTGAGCGACGAGAAAATGGTGAGGGAGCATTGGAGGGGAGGTCTGAAGATTTGAGCTGAATCCAGGCTCTGTGACTGATTCTTTGTAGATTCTTAGACAATTACTAACATGAATAACTTGACTGGAACTCAGTTTTAGAATAAAACAAACAAACAAACAAACAAACAAACAAACAATTCTGGGTTGCATGAAGATTAAATTGCATAGACTTATATAAAGAGGTTTATACATTGCTTGCCAAAGTATCTACTTCTTTTCTTCTTCTCCTTTAGACCTTTCTCCCCTTATTCTTCTGGCAAACTCCTAACTCTCCTCTATAGCTTGCCTGCCACACTCTTGGTAATGCCTTCCCTAATCACTGAATATTTAAAGATGTCACTGAGTTTCCCCCAGCACTAGTATAATTAAGGACGTTTTAAGTCACTTTTGGTGTTCATTTTATAACCTAAATTATATTTACTACTTATAAGGCCTTGTTTAGAAATTACTGCAATGAAAAACTATTGTTAATTTATTTCTATAAATTAATGTTTATTTCTATAAACATTTTAAATGTTGGTAAATTTTGTTCTTATATATATATATGTTCTTATATCCCTGATTATTTGGAAGAGAAATTGTTTTATGTGCACATTATCATTTTATACATTCTTATAAAGGTTTAAACATTATTTTAAAGGTCTATGATACACTTTTTTTAAGGAAAAATGCTCTATTATTCTTTCTCCACAATTTTAAAAGAATCCATGGATTAAGATAAGAAAGAGGACCCTTGGTAGCAGCAAGAAAGGGACCTAGGAATTTTATAATTATGGCTCTTACTAGAATTTCTATTGTTATCTTAGATATCTTTCAATGCCTACCTCAGGTTCTATATTTGTCACAAAGTCTTACAGTTTGGTGGTATAATATTCCACCAAAATCTGTTGTGCCATAGAGTTGTGTCTGGGAATGTGGTTGCCAGTAAGAACTTGCATTTCCCAGGTGCTACTGAGGGTCATATGACTAAGTTCTGGTCAGCAGAATATAACAAGTGATGCCTGCCATTCTCAGACTTAAGCCTTACAATATTGCCCATTTGCTGTTCATTCTCTTCCTCCTTTAAAATGGGGCATTGATAAGCTGATAACAAACTTCGGTGGTACAGATGCAGACAGTCCCATCCAGGTTTGCGAAGCAACAATATATTGAACAAAAAGAACTTGGGTCCATGAAGGACCACATAACCGTAGAAGAGTTTGCCTCCCTACTCTGGGCTATTCGTGTGCCATTGACTCTGGTGGTGCTGTAACAGACATTGTAGTCTGGAAAGATGTGCTATGGTACTTTAGCCTTTTACATAAACAAATCCATGTTCTAGTCTCAATTTTGATCAATGTTTGCCTCTACTGAACCGCCATAGTATTTCCTGTTTGAATCTTACTTCAGTTCTTTTTGTGATCAGGCAGCATGTTGTTAAAGGAGCACTTAGTATCCCCTAATAAAAATTCCTTATATTTCCATATTGTTTCATAGTTTACAAGGTTTAATTTTTACATTTCTTAGTGCATTTAATCTTCACAAAAATAATGAGATGTTGGAATTCATTTATCTAGTCCACATTTATTGAATGTCTTTTGTGTGCCATGCAATGGTCTGGGTCTGCAGGCAGCTCTTGAGGCTGAGGCTTTTACCTTGGAAGTAACTTCACTTAAGGGCAAAATAGAAAGAGAAATAGGAGTCTCAGGTAAAATATTTTTATCATGACTTTTTTTGCATCCACTCTCTATGATCCAGGAAGTCAAATGGTGCACCCAAAGTGCACAGCTCATTAATGCCATGTCTGTTGGACCAGTACTGCTCAACTCAAACAGTAAAGTATTTAAAATTTCTAAAGGTTTATAAAATGTATTTATAAAACAATTCAGATAATAGTATTTTTCGCTTTCATATTTTCATCCATTTTTTGTAACAGTGAGGCAAAGAACAAAATCATATTGATCACATCAAGTGAGGCTGTAATTCAATCTGTCAACATTGAGTTTATTAAATTCTTAGAGCATAGGGAAGTAAGTGTTTTTGGTAGTAAAGTATTGTAGACTAGTAAAAACTTGAGCCAGACTGGAAACAGCCCCTTAGCAATAGTTGAATTACATTGTTTCTTAGAATATTTAATATAGCACTTTTTATGACTCCAAGGCTGATGGATGATTTGATTTCTTCCCAGGTCACCTTGCTAATACAGAGAAGCAGAAGCATGATGACAGGCAGTGATGGTAATAACAAAATAATATATATGACAGAGGAGGAAGAATTACTAGGGCAAATGATGGTGTGTGGACAGGAGGAAGAAAAGAACATGCTGGGATTTTGAAGGAGGTGGTGGGGAGAATAATTAAATTAACCCAAAGCTTGTGGAAAAATGGGCAGGGCAGGAGGAAGAGAGAGTAAAAAAGGAAAAGAACTGTTGGGACTAGGTTTAGCCAAAATAAAATGTCATGGAAAGTAGAGAATAAAATGAGTGATACTTTGGGTCTAGGCACTTCATTAACAGTAATTTGAAAATACAAGGACATTGTAATACTGAGCTTTAAAAGACAGAGAATTTATTCCAGAAATGTTTATTGAGCTCTGATTGTGTGTGAAACCCTGCAAACTCAATGATGATGAAAAGAAAGGTTAAGTAATCACCACATTATGGCTTATTGTTGAGGAGATAAATGCATAGTAACACACCTACAATCTTTCTGTGTGCTCTTGCCTTGAGAGAATAGGAGCTCTGAAGAAGTGTGCCTTTCTCCAGCCGTAGGGCCTTGAACAGATTCAGCATTAAAAGATTAAGGGCTGGACACCATAGAGTTTTCTAGGGTTTGTTTCCAATCCCTCTTACATTTAATTGCCTGCTTCAGAAGATACTAGAGTAACCACTGTAACTGGGTTTTACTTAGGGGAAGTGAAGTCACGTGTTTATCTCTGTCCACTCAGTACAGAAGAACTCTATAGCCTAAGGTTTTGGCTTGAATTCTGCCTAGAAAGTGGCCCCTATATCATCACTATGGTTTCGGTTGGTTTTGAAGTGTTGCTGATAAAACTCGGGCTGGAGGGTTTGCACTGTAACTGTACCTGCTTTTCTACACCTCTATTTGACCCTGGGTTGACCTCCACTTACCTCATACTTGCTAAAAAGAAACATATCTCATACCATCTACCTCTGTGATAATAGCAAGAGAAAACTACCAGTGGAAAGACCCTCTACAAGCAGATGACCTACTATTAGCTGTGAAAGCCACACAGCTAGAAAGACTTGTCACCAGTAGAAAGGATACAGCATTTGGGTTCCTGGGTTTAGAATATTGTTTGGGACAGTGTTCTAGGCTTGACTGGCAATAGTTTGATACATGTGATATGTTTAATAGATAAATGAAGTTAAATGTAATATTTTAGCCAGTGATTTAGTATCAAACCATAATTTCCGTATCCATCTAGGATCAATGACCTCAACTAGATAGTTAGGTCAAGTCATCAGAGTTTTCAGGGATATCCTAGTTTAAAATTTCTTCTTCCCCGAAGAGGGAATTCCCTTCATCTCTACCTCCATCTTTCTTCCTTTGGATTAAAATAAACTCAAAAGTCACCAAACACTGCTTGGTTGTTCCAGGAACAGGACTTTGGACCACCTCTGTGATGTGAAGTTAAAATATAATTTGTGTGCCAGTGAAATGTCAAGCACCCAGTATATTTTTGGAAAGCGTTCACTTGTCTCTCGCTTGCACAGGTACCACTGTGTTTAGTTGGAAAGAAAAAGAGATAAACAATCACTTCAAATTTAGGAAGTGATACCTGTTTTAATTTATGTACTTGTTTTAATGTATATGTCATAACAATGAATTAACTGGCAAAGTGACTGAGTTTACAGAAAATACTTTTAGGCCTCAAGAGCCACGTCTAAGGATCAGTGAATGCTTTGGAGGAAATATTGGTTAAGGAAGGAAATTAAAAATGACTGTAAATATATCAAAGGAGCCTGTGGAAATGCAGATTTTTGAAAAAAGGTGGAATCCAAAATTTCAAGGAAAACCTCCACAAGGGAAATCTCCTGGGTGTTGTCCGTTCCATCGCAGACCTCCAGTCTGTTGCTCTGGTTGATCCTCTTCACCATGTGTACTTTTGGAGACGGTCTCACTAGGCTTGTGGCTTCCTTATGCTGATGACTCATCACTTTTCTTATGCCCAGCTTTGGCCTCTCTTCTGTACGCTAGGCTTCTTCAACTATCTTCTTGTATTTCTACTTGGATATCTAATTGGTATCTCAGAATTAAAACTTTAAAAATAGATTTTTTATTCTAATTTCCTTGAAATCTTGTGTACCTTCGTCCCTCACAAATCTTCTACCATTTTTCACCATTTCATCATTTCCTGTTAAGGCAATTCCTACTTCTAATTCACTGGAAATTCTGTTGGCCCGTATTTTAAAATATCCACCTATTTCTCCTAATTGTTCCTGCTATCACCCTAATCCAAGTATATCATATATTGCTTGGACTAAGGCACTTATCTCCTCAATATTCACTTTTCTTTCTCATTCATTTCCACACAACAGACAAATGGCTTTAAAATATAAATCAGATTACATCTTTCTTCACTGTTGAATGAACACATGAATTTAACTCAATCTTGTGCTATCCCAAAGGCAATGAACCAAAAAATACTTAAGCTCAACTAGTAAGAAATGTTAAAATGTTTTTATTTATTGAGCAGTACAGATTCTTTGATTAATAAAAGATCCAGTGATTCTTTTTCACTGGAGTTACGCCATGAGATAAAACCATGCCTAAAAATGATCAGTGAAGAAGGAAAAAAAATCTCATTAAACAACTCCCATATTCTTTAGTTGTCTTTTAAATTTTATTGGTTAATGAAGATATATCAACTATGGAAAGCACATTTTCAGCTCTTATCATTAATAATTGAGCCCAAATTCTTATAGGAGCATGCCGTTCATTAGATATGATGTTGAAGTAGGTTTTAATTTTATCATTGTTATTATTATTTTTGCAAGGGGAGCAGGGACCCTACTGAGTAAAAAAACCTTCACATTAGCATTTCAACCACAGTTCTAATGTGACTGAACAAATAGTTAACAGTCACCCACACTTGGTTAAAGTCATTGTCAATAGTCTAGGAGCTTAGCCAAAAATAATAATCCAGTATATGTAGCTTTGGTGGAGTGGAAAGAGATCTGGACTTTGACTCAGAAAATTTGACTTCAAATGTTGGCTCTAACACTTCCAAACTGTGTGATCTTAAGCAAATTACTTGATCTCTCTGGTTCTCTTGTCTATAAAAAAGAATGATAGTCATCTTACATGGAATTATAGAAATTAAATAATGTAATATATGTTAATATGCTTGGTAGATGTTAGGCTTTCAAATGTTATCTGAGTAACATTTTAATTGGTTTAAAGGATTTCAAGAGTCTTCAGTTGTGTGAGAGTGTTTCCTAAAAGCACGGATGCCAAAAGTATGTGTTTCAACTATATAAAAAGAGATGCCCTTTGAGTTGGATAGAATGCTTTTAGCTGCCAGTGCAAGAATGCTCTATTAAATTGATTTAAATGAGGAGAAACATTTATCTGCTATAATAAGAAATGCAATGTTGGGTGGTTGCAGGTTTGACTGGATGAATTCTTCAGGGACCCCATGTCTTTCCATCTTTTCCTTGCCCCTAACCTAGTGTAATAGCTTGGTCTTTTGGTTCTTCATCACACAATCCCAAGATAGCTGCTCTGGCTCTGAAGATCACTGTGTACACCTAGCTGGAGGCATGTCAGGCAGAAGACCTCTCCTGGAAAGCTCCTATCAGACTTTTGGTTATGTCTCTTGGCCAGAGTTGCATTACAAATCTGGGACCAAACATGCTGCTGGCAAAGGAGATTGGAATTGACACTGATGTCTCTGATTCAACATTTTCTCTCTGGGGTTGGGGAGGGGACTGCTTTCCATGAGCATATGACCCCTTGATACTTGAACAAAAATAGTGTTCTGTTGGCAAGGAAGAAGGCGGGTGGGGGAGGAAATGGTTGTGGTGTAGGTAACCAACAGTGTTTTTCACACCATCCTCATCTTTTTGAAAGGAGGAGGGAGTTAGTGGTTATTGCAAAACTCAGAATCAGAGTATGTCATGATGGCTAAAAGGTTGGAAAATGAAATTGTGTGGGCTTTATGCTCAGGCATCTACCATGTTTTCTTTTTTCAGTGTCTTTGTTTATATAGCCAAAAATGCATAATAAGCACAGAAAAAGCACCAATATTAGGGAAATGGCTTAATGGCTCCTTTGGGGTTTTTGTTGTTGTTTTTGTTTGAATGTTGGTTTTTTTAGACAAACCCATTTATCAGGTGAATTTTAATGAATGGAAATAAACATTAGATATAGGGAGGAGAGAAAATTTAATCTTAGAACAGAAACTAAAGAGGGAGTACTTAGGAAATAAATACATTAGAAGACATGATAAAGAGGATTTTAAATATTTTTATTTCAAAGCAACTAGAATGGCAAAATCATGAAAAAAAGATTATTTTCTGATGTTTCCTAGTACTTGGTATTATTTTTCTGTAGTTCTAATATTAGCTCCTTATTCTTTTAGCATTACTTCATTTTATATCTGAAGAAAAGTGTTTTAATCATTATATATGATCATGCAATGCCTCAAGCACATTGGCTAAAAAATAGTTCATAAATAATATTATTGTTATTATCTTATCTCTTGTAAAAATACTCATTATATTAAGATTATATCTAGCCTAGAATAGTTCAACATATATGATTATATGTAATCAGTCTATTTTTCTTTTTTCCTTTTAATGCTGTTGCTCTCACTCAACTTTGTTCTTATCAGTAGACAAACTATTGCTTGTAAGTTGTAAGTGACTCTGATTTGCTTTGAAGAGTAATTCTTTACGTGTTTCAACAGGAGTTTGTTCCTGGTACGACTGGGATCCAAAGAACCTCCTTGTTCCCAGTGGACATGTATTGATAGCAGGTGTAGCAGTCATGGAACCTGAATTGTCAGAACTTCATCTGTATCCAGAGGCTAAAGTTATGATTACTAAGAAGAGCTATTAGGGAAGCCTATTTTAGCTTGACAGTAGAAATAACTTTATAAATATTAGCACTGTCTGCCTACAGACTAGGTTACACCTTGAGATTGGGAGGACCTCATCATTGCAGGTGTACCTGCAAACTGTGGGGAGGCTTGTTTGGGATGCTGTAACGGTAATTCATATATTCCATAGAGGGTGGCATATAATAGCCTCTTATGTCACTTCCCTTTTCAAGACTCAATGTTTCTATGTAGGTCAAAGTGCCTTAGTTTGTCTCTGTTTTTCTGTGAGAATACTGACTGTAGGACTATCTGTCTGGTGTCCTCCAAGGACAAAATGCAAGGTACTTTCTAGTCAGCACATTTTGGTATATTACAGAGAATAGTATGATATTTATCAGGCTTAAACAAGGGTTAATCGTTGTCTGGGGTTGTAGCTGGCTGGCTTTGGGGGTTAGAGGTTCAACTTCAGGAGATCAGGGTTTACATATCTGATTCTCTATGTGGGTCAAAGCATTTCCCTCTTCTCTGTTCATGTTAACTGATCTACATGATATACAATCTTGGTAAATGAAAAGTTATAGTAGTTAAAGGTATTATTATTAAGGCCATGGCCTGTGCCCCTTTCACCCGATGGGTGATTTTGCAGAAGCATACCGCTCCCTGTTCTTGTCAAAGTTGACCAAATAGGAGCATTAACACTCCACAACAAAACAAACAAAAGAACAAACAAATAATACCCCCCCCTCAATAAAAACACACCAAGTCCAGGCAAATAAATCCAGGCCATTGAAAGGGGTAAAACCATAGGAGCTGGTATACTAGGGGTGACATAGCATATATGGAAAATCTGAGGCTGAACACTTTGCCAAACTCTTTGTTGAGGAACAGAAGTTTTGGTGGCTTTTTCGGATCAACACAAACTATAAAAAACAATGAGACATGTACTTTTTGCTGTCATTTTTTCAATTCTGCTCAAGTCCAGCTTTTCCCATGAATTGTTCCTAGACCATGCCTTCACAAATTTGGAAGCGTCTCAGTGTTCCTGATAGTTTAGATAACCATTTGGTCATGAAGTATTTATTTTATTGGTATTTAAAATCTTGTATTCTTAGAAGTCACCTGACTATAATTGACTGCAAAACCAATAGCCATAATTTCTTGCAGTTATTTTGGCAATGTTCAAATTGTAAAAAGATTTTATATGTGTATATATACATGCATATGTGTATTTTGTTTTAACGTCATAATACATGCCTTTTAGCCTTCTATCTATATGTACAAGGTCTGTCCAGAAAACCTCCAACTGTTGTTAATATAATGAGAATGGTTTTCACAACATTCATGTAACCTGACAGCCAAGGAGAGTGGACTGGAATGTGCAGTAGATGCCACTGAGTGAGCATGTGTACTGTGTGGTTGTCGCATTCAAAATGACTTTGTGAGTAGAGTAGAACAAATCTGTATCAAATTTTGCATTAAGTTTGAACATTTCTCCACTGAAACTATTTGGATGATTCAGAAGGCCGCAGCTATGGGCAACTGGTGATGGGTAGCTTCATCATAACTTGCCTGTTCATGCATCACGTCTTGCACAGAGTTCTTTGGCAATATATCAAATCGCCCAGGTGACTTAGCCCCTCTATAGCCCAGATTTGGTGCCCTGCGACTTCTGGCTATTGTTTCTGTTTTCAAATACAGTATAAGCAGGCAAACAAGAAGTAAGTCTGGGCTGGGCAGCACAGAAACACCTCTTCTGCAGAGATGGCAAATGAGGAGCTGACTCTCCCAACTTGAAACTGTTGCAGGTAAGTGAAGAGGCAAAGGGATGGGTGTCCACCTCAGGCAAAGGGCTTCCTCTCACAGGTTTGCAGTCTCAAGTTTTTATTCTTCTCCTGCCTGATAGCTAGGGACACATGAATGATGAACCAAAACAACAACAACAACAACAAAACCCCATTTCATTAGTCCAACACCATTCATGGCTCCTAGAGCTTCTTGAACTTGGTTTATAATCTATCACCTATCTGCTGGAGTGTCAGCACAAATAAAGAGCCACAAACCATTGTCCAGTCCCATTACAGGACACACAAGGATCCAGACCTTCTCTTGAGCAGCCTGGCTTGGCTTTGCTGGTCAGAGGCTTTTCTAAGAAAAGTGTGCAGCTCCAGCTTACCTGACTGCTGTCAAATTCTTGCCTCTGCCCATGTAGAGCAATTGGAGGGTCTAGATTTAGCAATGCAAGGAAGAAAAGAGATGTAAATTGTAAGAGTGGTTCTAGCTCAGTTTAGTCTGTTCAATAGATCTGTTAGGTCATGAGAAATTCTTTTATAGCAAGTGGATTTTTTCCCCTTTTTATCTCATTTTATTTTTTACTTCTTTCACTATTTTAAATTCAGATGATTCAATGTTACTTTTTATTTTTGAGTGAAATTAAGCCTAAAAGAGGGTTTTTGTGTCCACTTTGAAAAGACTTTACTTTTGTTACTTAATTGTATATTATCGATACTTTTTTAGGACAATTCCAAATTTTTGATTTTGTGAAGAATGACTTATGTTGATTTAACTAAGTTTGATAAATTTCTTTTCTGAGTACCATCCTGGAATTATCACTTTGTTTTTAATTAATGTGGGGCCAATTCAATCTCTCAGTAACCTTCTAGTGGCTTTAAAGAAAGAATTCCATTTACTGAATTTGAAAATTAAAAATAATGTTGATAGGTGTTCACTGGTTCAATATTCTCCCATCAAATTAATCAGCAGATACTAAACTTGTTTGTCAAAATTTTTAATTTTTAAAAAATAATTACATACAACATAAATATTAACTTGCTAATTTTAATATTTAGCTAAATATATGCTGTATTAGATTTTCTTATTAATTTATTCTATATTGTTAATTTTCCATAAGCAATTCCTCTTCTTATTTTGATTCTAATTGCCTCCTTTGCTTTTTTTGTATTCCCTATGGTAGCAGGCACTGGACTGACCATGTGTTGGGCATCCAATGTGTTGTTGATGGGTTCATTGATGAAAGTATCTGGAGAAACAAGTTATGGTTTATATGTAGAATATCTGTTTTCTGCCATCAGCAATTATCTGCTAGTCATTTTGTTTGAGCAACTTGGGAAGGTCCTGGTATTCATGGTAGAATGACAAAAACACAGGCCTTTTAACACTGGGAAGTTCTTGTGTAGAGTTTTAAAAACCTCAAAGAAAAGTTTTTATGAGAAAAACAGAAACTTTAATTTTCATTTCACCCTCTAGGGTTCAGTTTTATCAACCGTGGCAGAATTGCCCTTGGGTCAGAAACTGCCTGGTGGCCAAGGGCTGTCTCTGCCATCGTAGGAGTTGAGGAATTCAGAGTGTTACAGGAGTTGATCCTTGGGTTCCATCCACTACATGCCAATAGCAGTTGTGACAACCAGGAATGTTTTGAGACATTGCCAAATGTCCCATGGGGGTCAAACTCACCCTGTTTGAAAACCACTGTTCAAGACTGATGTCTATACCAGAATCATTTTGATGTGAAGAGCTGATTGAGAGCAGAGTCATGCTGTCCAAATTAAATTTTCCCAATGTTTGAGGAAAGCTCTCTCAGCCTTCATGAGGAGAAGGACTAACTGATAGAAGCATAGTTTGCCAACCTTTTGTTGTCAATCAGTTTGTCCCAAAGAGAGGCCATTGAGTGACCCGTGCTGAGTGCCCACAAGACTTGCTTGTTGTCAAAGCTGTATCCCCAGAGTGTCTCTCATAGCAGGAGTGCTGGCTGCTGCTTGAGCAGGCCGCATTCTCCACCAAGAACATGAGGTTTTTGTTGGGGCTCCGAAGCATCCTGGAATCATTTTGTTTTGTTTTGTTATGGAGATATGGAAGAAGAACCAACAGATACTACATCAAATCAATCAAGAACTGTTATGATATTCTGGAGTTCCTTTTTCTCTGCCTGCCAATTCAATGTTTCTCTGTTTCTTTGTGGTCTCTGTGTTGTGGTGAGGTCACAGTTGAATTCCTAGGGGAGATGATGCCATTCATCCACAGGACACTGGAACAGACCACTTCTCAGTGACCAAGACTGATGAACCCTTGAATTAGGGGCAGGGAAGGGGCATTAAGTTTGCAGCTGAAATTCTGAAGGGCTGTCAATCAAGAGCAGATTCAGGGAAGCTCCCACCTGGCCCCATCCTCTGCTATCTTGAAAACTTTATCTTCCAAGACAATGTTGACTAACAGCCTTATTATTCTACCTCCTGTTTTAAAAGAATAACAAATAAGCTTAATTCTCCACAAAATCTTCAGCAAATGCTTTTTAATCCAACACAATAGTAGTTATTTTAAAAGGCTGGCAGAGGACAGCAAGAGAGTTTTCTACTTTTCAGTCTGGGTTTTTCCTCATACAGAAGCACTCAGTCACATTTAATCTTGGCTTGCATCAAGCCATATGAACTTTGTTTAAACAGAGCTGATAGGACTGCCTTCAGTTCTTCTATTCTTTTTTTCATCTTCCCAGTTAACCTTACAATTTAGATAACAGATTAAAATATACATGCACACAGAAGCAATTCATAGGTGCCATGTATCTTTGCTCAGTGTGACTTCAGGGATTTGATTACTCCCTCAAGGTATGTTTGCTAAAGGAAGAGAATGACTTATCAAAACACCATGTATCAATGGAGAGAAAGAGCTCAGGAAAATACCTGATACTTGAATGAAAGGATGCTCAGAGAGGACACCTTGCAGAGGCTGAAAAGTCATGCTGCTTTGTACGAAATGATTGAAGTCTTCCTTGTCCAGCAGAGGTGTTGGGAACTCTTTGTTCTCTAAACCTAAGACCAATTTAGAGATTGTTTTTCTATGTCACCAAATGACGAGTTCTGTGCACATCTCAGATCATGCATCGCTTGGTTATTACCTGCCATTTAAGGCCAGAGTTTTGAAACAATTCTTCGATACTCCCATAGTCCTATTTCACTGTTCTCTCCTCCCAGCCATACCCCCTTTTTTTTTAAAAAAATAAATCTTTATTGTAAAATATTACAATGTTTTCAGGAAAGGTTAAAAAGATAATGCAGGCTTCTAGTATACCCCTCGCCAGTTTCCCCTAATATTAATATCTTATATTATTTTGGAATTCTTCCTTCCCTCCATTTTAAGAGCTCATTTTTCTTTTCACTCTGAAGGAAACCACAGAACTGCTTCCTGGTACTTAGGATAAACAAGGTGCTTAGCATTTTGCCAATTGTTTAACACTCTCCAAATAGAGTTTCTTATATTCCTTATTTTAAGAGATTAAACTTTATATTCAAACATTTTCAGAGGGAAAAATGAGATGTAGGATAACGAGACAGCTTTCTTAATGAAGTACAAGCAAAGGTTAGGTTACACCTCACTTCTTTTTCCTGCTTTACATCTGGGGGAATATTTGTGACCAAAAATCATAGCAATTTTCTTCAGCATGACCCTAGTCAGTTTATTTCAGTTTATCTTTTTTACATCAAATGTACACCATTAAAACTAGTAAAGCTTTGACTAATGTCTGGCATACAGTAGTTATAAATAATATTGCTTTATTGGGATCTATTTCTGGTTGTGGAAGTACAAATCATGAAGTCTCTAGAGAACCCAGAGTGGCAGATTAATTTTACTAATAAACTAGTGATTACAGAAAATTAGAAAACATTGTATTTCTAGGGAAAGTCTTCTCCAATATGGGTAGACCCCATGGAGGTCATTCCTTTCTCTGTCTTCTTGAAGTTGCAGAAATAAGAGCTCAGGCAGGTGACAGGTGGCAGTAACCAAGGAACTGTCCTGATTCACTAAATTATAGTACTTTTTAGGAGAAGAAGAAAGAGGTTTTCAGAAAGCACTGGGCCATGAACCCATTCAACTTCATTCTGAGTCCATTTTCAGATTGAGGACCTGAGTATCAGAGTATGCAAATTACATTTGCATGAAATTTGTTAGTTTATGCACACTTTGTATAGGTGCATTGCCTCTCCACTCTCTCTTCTCCTTTTCTGTCTTCCCCCTCTTCAGCCCACCCTCTGAAAGATCTCATTTGTGTGCTTAGGGAAAAAAAATCCTAGATGAAATAAGATAGCACTGCTAAGGAGAAAAGATGGAATCATGGATATCCGGTGGACTCACATTTTCTCCATTAATCTTTATTGTAGTTAATGAAATGATTATTTTTATTAATCTCATGTAGGACACTTATTAAGTCAATGGAATTAGTGTATAGAAACTAACCATGTGGCCCTTATCATAACTCCAAATGAAGAGTGAAACCAGTGTACTATAGACATTTGTGCTTTTCAAAGAAAACAAAACAGAAAACCTAGCTTGTGATTCCTTTGAAGAAACTTTCCTTTTAGGAATAAGTTTTGAATGGAATATTTTCATTTCATATGGTATAAGGAAACCATCACACTGTCCTTATATTATATAGAAATTGGTGCAGAAACAAAAGTTGGTATGGTAGCTAAATTTTGCTCAACTCAAAAATGAAATAGAGGATTGAATATTAGCTTATAGATTGTGGCTGTTAACTGAAATGGACAATTTGGTTTTTAAAGTGGATTTCCCCTGCCCCTAAAGGATCAGTTTGATCTTTATTCAGGTAATATGTACTCTCTGTTTACCTGAGAGTTCTCCATTTCAGTTCCTGTTTGATAAATTAAGGGCTAAAAACTAACACTAATTTTCTGTTGTAGATTTTCATGGTTTTTAGCTTTTTTCAATACCTTTCCTGTTTAAACCTTCTGTGACCTGTGTTCCAGCTACCTCCAGTGCCATGCTTGCTCCTGGATGTCATGGAAGTGGTACAGGCCCTTTCATTTGGGTTGTTGTGGTTATTGTCCCACTGCAGTTTGAATACTGGTGTTACTGGTTAGCCTGGGATAAAGTGCAAGTGTTGTAACACTAATGAAAACTCAGGTCTCAGCTTGTTTGGTGGTGGGTAGTGGGGTTGCTTAACACAGCACTTCAGTTCAAAGTGAAGGCAAGAGGGAGTGGAGATTGTAGATCATAGATCACAAAGCAGATGCTAACCCAGAAATGCCAGTGTTCCTCAGTTGCAGAGCAAACTTGCAGGCACACGAATTATTGATGGAACTCACCAACATGTGTGCAGAGAAAGTGAAGCCAACAGAGCAATTGGAGGAATCTATCCAATTAATAAGAAGCTTATAACTCTTTGGCAATTTGTTTAACTTGGGAGTTATTGCTAAGTCAGAAAGGTATTGGGCCTCCGGGATCTTGGCAATGCTGCTGGGAGTCTCCTACTGTGAAAAGCAAGCTTTGCCAATGGGATTTTTTTTCTTCAGGTGTTCAGTGTTGAGTTTTTCAGGCCAAGACTTCTGGAAAAAGCAACATTAATCACATTGGCATGTGAGGTTCATGGGACTGGTGGCTGCCCCAACTCCCCCACTCAAGAATGTGCTACTAAGATCTTTCAATCTAGATAAGCTGACTCATTCATTCATCTCCTCATTCAACGAATCCTTTTTGAGGTCCTATCATGTGTCAGGAGCCACATCAAGTGTCAGAAGACAGACACAGCTAAAAACCCCTTTCCCAAGTTTCTGAATACACATGTTTTTGCATTTTAATTCTATGTCCTAATGTCCTTTTATCTTTTTTTTTTTTTAACTCCTGACTCTGGAGTTCCAATGAAAGAAAGATATGGGTTAGAGCCTTACAAGGGCCAAACACACTTTCTCCAAGCTCCTTATTCTCACCTCTTTCACTATATCCAATCACTAATTAGGTCCTAGTGATTCTATCTGCATAATTTTTTAATATATATTTTTCTTCCCTTTCTTTTTCCATTGCTATTGCTTCATTCTTGAATGTTTTATGACTCTTGCATATATATGATCACAATAGCATTGAGGTGAAAGATCTCCTTATCTCCAGTCTTTCTCTGCTTCAGATCATTTTCCATTCTGCTGCCAGATTTATGTGCTCAAATATATTAGTCCTCTCCTTAAAAGTGACACTATTTCTATTGTCTCTTTGGTTAAGCAACTATTATCCAGCAGGACATTATATAGTGCATCCTAAACAAGCATAGTCACTAAGAACATGGTCTCTGGAACCAGAAACACCATGCTAAAATCCCATCTTGGCACATTAAGCCTTAGTTTTTTCATCTGAAAAGTGGGGATGATACCACCTCCCACCTGAGAGCAAAGGGTGAAATAGGACATTTAAATTCTTGGCACACTGAGTAGGCAATCAATCATTAATATTTATAATAATCTTAATAGAGTTATTATATTCCATAGCTCTGACCTAAATTAGCTTATGAGTCCCTAAAATAATTTTATTTCCTCTCCCTTTGCTCACATGTTTGTTCTGTATAAATGCTCTTCCGTTCTTCCTTGTATTTCTCTGCCTTTTGAGAATTTTTTAGTTGGAAGCATGTATGTCATGAAATCTTTTTGATTCCTCTAGAAGCAAACACTTCCTTTTCTTTAATGAACTCCTTGTTGGCACCTCCCTGTATGCTCTACACATGCCTGGTTTGCAGTTAGAGCTTCCCTACCCCCTGCTTTCCTTTCCTGCTGTCAGGCTGTGGGCTCCCTAGTGGGGACAGCATTTTAACCTGTGTTCTTCTAGCACAGTGTCTGAAGTGAGGGCTTTGGGAGTACACATGCTCACTTGTCACGAGGTTGACATGGTTTGGGGGAGACTGACTGCACAGGACAACTACCTGACTTTGGGGTTCTGTCCAATAGACGGCTCTGAGCAGGCGTTAGTTTGTACGGCTTCCCTGTCCCACAACACGCTCTCCTCAAATACCTCCTGACTTTGGATGTTCTTGGCTTTTAAAATTTCTTGGATTTATCATAAAGTCACCAAATTTCAGAGCTGAAAAAGGTGAGGAAAGACATGGAAATCTTTTACTTCAGCCTCTTTGTTTCGCATGTGGGGTTCTGTTGAAGTGTCCCCTTCCTTAAAAAACATTCTCTAAAACTCATTCTGGATGGAACAGTCATTGTAGCTAGTACTTCCCAGTACACCATACATCCTTCTGTTGAGGCATGTCACCCAGTATTCTAATTGTTTTTATACAGGGCTGTCCCCCTACCCCACAGTGGACCTTAGGTTCTCTGAAGGCAAGGAAATGAGTGTCTCATTATTCTCTATGTCTCTGGAACTCAACACAATGTCCAGTACATGGGAAAGAGTCAATAAATATTGACTGAACTGAATGGAATCCAAAGAGATTAAGTGATTGAGTTATTGCATTGCACCTTCCATGATCTTTTCAGGGTACCAGCCTGATTTGCTTAACTGAATTTTTGAAATCCTCATTCTGGAGGTCTAAGGAAAATGCTGTTTGATAATTCGATAGTTAAAAGATTCAGCATTGACTCTTTAGGGCATAAGAAAAAGCTCTTAGCAGGAGAAATCACTTACTTCTGTCAGGAAAAAAATCAAAAATAAAAGTGATTACAGTACCTTGATTACATTGGTAGGTAGCAAAAGCCACATGAGACATCTACAGGTGTACTGACAGTTTTTCCTTCCTACATACCAGCTCTGCGGTACTTGAGAGGCGAGGGAAACCAGGTCCCATTGCTGTATCCTGGAGGTGGTGGTTAGAGTCCCTCGCAGGGTTAATAAAGGCTGTTGAAGTTGAGCTTCCGTTGGTGGTTAACCCTCTGCCTTCTTTAAGCTCCTGTGAGACACCTGACTGGTCTATGTGTTCAAGATCACTAATGTTGTGCATGGTGTATATACTCTGGGGTAAGCTGGTGAGTTGAGAGAAAAACAAAGTTTGTGGCAAGATGGATTTGCACGCTTGTGTAATTTAGAACTTGATAACACATGCAAGTAAGGTTTGCTCCTTACTATAAAGTGTCGAAGATTGACCAAGTATAGGAATTCATACTAATCAGGTTGGGGAACAGTACATGAAGCGGAAGGGGGAATGGACCCAGAATTTTAGCTACAGCACTGCTGGAGTGTGAGTAGGTCATTGTTTGAAATGGTACAGTATTTCTCTTAGGTCTTGGCATTTGTGAAGTGATCAAGCTCTTTTGTATCTAATGCTCCTTCCTAAACTCCAGGGACTAGGCCACTTTAGAAACAAGACTACGTAATTGCCAGAGCCACAGGGTTGTGGAGAGGAATCTGTTTGCCCTTCTGGTCAGATGTTGCCAAATGACATTCCTAAAAAGCTTTGAATGCCTGAAATGGAACAAAATGGCTGCAGGAGCCTTTGCCAGGTTACAACACAATGGGTTTAGAGGTAAGAAAGGCCTACATTTAAATAAGTGGTTATTTCTTTCCAGATGAAAGACTTGGGGGAGGTTACTAAGGTAGAGGTGACTGCGGAAGGTAGACTCTCTGGAGCTTTCTTATCTACGATATGAGTCAGTGACACTTTCTTTGCAGGGCAGTTGTGAATAGTACTTTAGATTAGTCAGGATTTTCCAGATAAACATAACTAAGAGGGGGCATATGTATAGAGAGATTTATTTTAAGAAACTGGCTCATGGGATTGTAGGACCTGGCAAATATGAAGTTTGTAGAGCTGGCAGGTTGGAAATGGAAACTCCAGCAGGATTGCTATACTGCAGTCTTGAGGCAGGATGCCTTCTTCTTGGAGGGAAACTTAGCCTTTACTAGTAAGGCTTTTGACTGATTGGAAGAAGACCATCCCAAATTTGGAGTATAGTCTGCTTTACTCAAAGTCTACTGATTTAAATGTTAATTATATCTAAGGGGAAAAAAGAGAGAGAGAGACAGACACAGAGATAGACACCAAAAGAGACAGAAAGGGGTCCAGCTCTCCGGGGTCCCTGCTCTGTGTAAGGCGTTTTCACAAACAGTGTATCTGATGGTTAATTTTATGTGTCAACTTGACTAGGCGATGGAGCCCAGTTGTTTGGTCAAAACTAGTTGAGACGGTCTCTGTCTCTGTCTCTCTCTCTCTCTCTGTCCCTCTGTTTCTTTCCTTTTCCTTCTCCTCTCGACACCCTCCGCCCATTATATCAATTATTTCTTGTAATGTTTTGGTTTCTCTTTCTTGATGAGGATCACTTCTTTACTCTCTTGATTTGCTGCCTCATTATCACTCCCTGACTTTTTCTTTTCTGCTAGCCTCCTTCCCATCCACACCTCACCATATTCAAATCTTCTTTGCATCCTTCTAAACATACTCTCATAATCCTCCATGTGCTCTCATTGTGACAGGCCCTGACTCTCTTCAGCTGCCAAGTGCTCCTCCTCCTCTGTCCTGGAGCTCAGTGTTGTGACAACTCCAGGGACCTGGGTGTGGTTGCATGTTGGGGACAGTCACCTCTTCATGAGCTAATTAACTCTCCAGCTTCTGAGTGAATTCCAGTCCCATGTCAGACTCTCGCCTGTTCTTTTTCTTGGATTGCCATAGGATGAGCTTTCTTGCTGATGGGCCCAAGTGCACCTGTGGGCAGCCCACCTGGCTAAAGCTATGGCATCCTTCATGGCCACAGGGTGACACAGAGGCTACCAGTGGCATTTGCAGATCATGTATGAAAAGGGGACCCTGAGCTGCCAAAGATGAATGGGTTCTCAAAGAGCAGTGGCCAGCAGGTACTACTTTTAGATATAAAGGGATATTCTTTTTAGATATTTGGGTTCCCCTAATCTAATTTTATATTTGACAAAAACTACTACCGAAAGAGTAAGTAGAGACATCTTGAACGTGTGTCATGGAAGGAGTGGTTTCAGAGCTGGACATGACTGGAGGAGTCTTTGAGTCCGGTGGGGACAATTTTAGACGATGAATCAGAAAAACTAGCTTAGAGGCATACAGCTGGTTTTGTCAGGACACAGAGTAGAAGCAGGTCTCCTGACCTTTTTCTTTTTGCTTTTTCCATAGTCCCAGTCTTTTTTCCTATGAGAAACCACGCCTGGTAGCCAGGGGATAATTCCACTGCTAAGTCCCTGAGGCTCATTTCCCCGTGCAGGGTTATGCACGAAAAGTGCCTGTCACAGCGGCACCTGGTAGCCAGGCATTTTAAGCCAAGAGCTATTTTGGAAAGACTCTATTTTGTAGTCCCAGAAGCACCCCAGTCACCAGATTATCATTTTCTTAATGCTGTATTATAAAGGTAAAAATATTGATTCATCTTGTTACAAAGAAATTACCTTCCCCAGTTTTCCAGTGCAGAATGGTATAGCAATCAGTTAAAAAATAACTTTTAATAAGCCCCATTGTTAGACTCCGATCTTTCCAGAATTGTTTTTACCTTTTCTCCCTAGGCATTTTTCCACCTTGAATTGTCAGGATCGAAATGATTTTCTTTGGAGATGATCCTCATTTCCCACCCTTTCTTTTGCTTGCAGACGACCTTGTATGCCTCTCAATATCCACTCGTGAGATTACGAGTTCAACGTGCAGCCCACTCTTTCCTTATTTTCCTCACCACATTCACGAAGGACTAGCTTGCGTCTGGTTGCGTGTACCTTCCTCTCTAGTGCGGGGTACTGTGTGCAAATGGTCAGGGCAGGAAAGGTAAAAGAATGTGATGAAGAGCCTGGACTTCCCATTGGGTCTGACCACTTTCTGCAGTGAATTTCTCATTCAAAATCTTGGCCTGACTACACTCTATTATCATCACACATCCAGGCAATTCTAGAGAAAGAAAAGTAAAGACTGTACAGATTGGAGGGACTTTGAAGAAAAAGATATTACTGCCCCTTCCACCACCGAAGGTCTCAGTATCCCAATTGTCTCTAAACTGAGTGACTTAATGGCTTAAAATAACTATATTCTTACTCCTTACAGTTCTGGGATCAGCTTTGTGGTTCTCACTCAGGGAAGCTCCTGTGAAAGCTCTGTCAGCTGAGCTGGGAAGACCTCTGTCAGCTGAGCTGGGAAGACTCAAACAGCTGGACAGTGGGGCATCTCAGATGTCTCCTTAGTCTCTCCGCATGGTGTCTCCAGTGTGCTGGCTTCTGGAATACCAGAATTATTATGTGGTGGTTCAGGGCTCCAAAGATGCTTGGAGAGTTAGAGCCAGAGCAAGCATTAGAGATAAACAGATAGAGATAGAGAGATCAAGATAGAGAGATAGAGAACCAAGCAAAGCCCTATGGTCAGTTGTAATGTAGCCCCAGAAGTCATGCAGCATGTCCTTGTCAAAGCTGTCACTAGGAGAGGGGAAATAGACCCAGCTTCTTAATGGAGATGTGGCAAGGTTTAAAAAGACCAGGTGAGATCAGAAATACTGCTAATATTTTTGGAAAATACAATCTGCTACACACAGTGTTACTCCTGAACAGGCTACTTGGCATCTGAGTCTCTGATTTCTACCCAGTAAAAAGACTGAGTTGGACCAAATGAGCTCCCTCCAAGAGTCTCTGCAGATCATACATTAGGTGACCCTGTAAATGAGTCCATCCATCTGTCACACTAGACATCATAAGACCTCTCTTCCTGACAAATTCTCTGAAACCACATCCTGTGCAGTGGTTACCACACAATCCTAGTCTCTTCTCAGAGTGTTTGATCTGAAGGCATTGCTTTCTGTGGCTATTCCCTGAAGGTCTCCTAGATGCAGATAGCTAGGGGCCGGGGAAGTTTGTTCAAATCAGCTTTTTTAATGATGGAGGGACACAGTCATGTTAATCTGGCCTAGTCCTGCCATTTCACAAATAAGATGGAATTCCATAGAGCGAAAGCAGAGTCATAGCATATTAACAGAAATGCTTAAAGGAGAAAGTGTATTTTAGAAAGTGGCAATTAAGATGGGGAACGATTTTTAAAACCTTGTCACATGAGAAGTGGTTAAAGAAATTTGAGCTTGGAAAAAAGAAGACATGTGAATATTATCTTTAAATATTTTAATGTGCTTCATATGGGGAAAACATTAAATTTCTATGGAGATTTAAACAGAAACTTGAAAACATGCCTGAAATTTGGCCTATACGTAGATTTCAGCTTTTATTCCCAATATGTCTGTGTATGTTACTACATATCTTTTAAACGTAAAAAGAATAGGGAAAATGTCTCATATTTATTTTTAATCCCCTTCCAGCACCAAATAATAGTCTGGGCACCGGATAGATACTTAATAAGTATTGATCAATTGATGCTTGTTTATTACTTGATTATTGATTGGTATTTAGTGTTAATACCTTATTGTTGGTTGGAATCTTTAAGACAGTGCCTAAATAAATAGGATTGTGATATTAATATACCCTGGTGGATTTTTTTAATTCATCCACATCTTTCATTTGAATGAGTGCAGTTTTGCAGATTAATAGAAATCATACCCTTGTTGTCTCTAGCACCAGGAAGCTCCTTCCAGAGGCTCTGCTCTGCTTTTGGGTATGTTGCATTTTTATAGGGCATTCTCAGTGCTCATCTCAGAAAAAATGAATCATTCTCCGGAAATGAATGTGTGTAAGGAAGTCTTGGTCCTTTCTGAACAAAGTCTTGTTTATTTAATTCCCTACTCTACCTGTGGCTTGAAGAATTGTGGGAGGGCGTGCTGGGGGTACTGGGCTGCACTTAGTCCCAGAGGCGAGGCTTTAGAGAGCAACTCCTGAACTACCAACTTCCTGGTGTGGTAACACCTGTGTTTTCACAGCAGAGAAAATGCAGCAGCCCCGCGTGTGGTTAACTGAATACAATCAAGACACCTTCAGCTTTGAAAACCAAGTGTGACCCCAGAAATACATTTTATTTGACCTGTTCGTCCTTGATTCTCCTCTGACTGCAGGCACTTCTAATGCCGAGAGTCGGCGCTCTGCACAGCAGTCACTGCACTGAGCAGCAATGATTTGTGTCTCTCCCTTAGCACAGTCAGCATTGGTTGGCAGGTGCAGGCGGTTGTTTGCCATTTTGCTTGTAGGTGGTGCAGTGGCTGCGCCCCTAAGAAACAGAGCAGGGAGAGCTTTGCTCGGTCCTGGAGCTCTTCTCATGTCTGTAGGGGTGGCCAGTGAAGACCTATCTTTTTCTCTTTGGGCCTGGGATTTATGAAAGATACCCTAGCCAATTGTGGAATACAAAATAGCCTGACTGTGCCTCAATCAATTAGTTGTCAAAGTACCTCGAAAAGATGAAGGCACTTCATCCTTTATAATGTGCTTGTCATTGCCATTATCATCATCCTTAAGTGTTAATATAATGACAGCAGTGTTAAGGAAGAGTTGATGAGCATTGGAGTCATTTAAACTGCCTTTAAAAAATGAAACACTCTCTCAAGGGACAATTGAGGAATAATATGGCCCCAGATGATCCTGTCTCTCCTTTGTCCCCAAATCATCATTTTAGTAAATTTATAAAATGGTCATCTGACAAAATTTTAAACAAAGAGGTTCTGATTTACAAGCATGTCTGAAATTTGGGCCACAGATTGAGTCCAGTTTTTATTTTCAGTGATTCTGTATGTGTTAGTTTTGCCTATAATATATACTCATAAGTTTTTATTAAGTGAATTATGTACTAAACATTGACTAGATATTTATTTGACCTTGATCCTTGTGTGGTGGCATTAGGTGGATGTTGTGCAAAATTCAAGCTGGATCTTAATGTGGCGACAATTGTAGTGACTGAACCATTATATCACTCCCAATTTGCAAGCTGTGTTTTACAGGCACACAGTGGGATACATTTTGTTGGCTGCATGTTAAAACCATACTTTCTCAATTAGAGGCCTATAATAAATACATCCTTCATTTTTATTGCATCTGAGTTTGCTTGATTCAGGAAGTTGGGCCTCTGGCTCTGATTGTGTCTGATGGTATGGCTATGGAAATTCCTTTGTCTCTCTTTCCTCACCTGTTTGGGATGCCTGAAGTTGGAAACTTTACTTTTTCTGAGAAAAGGTCAAAAGGGGGATTTTGATGATTGTAAACAGGGTTATATGGGATGAATATAGCAAGCTGGACAAATGTCCACAGCATCAGGACCCTGGTGGCCTTTGTAGAGCTTGTGAGATTTAACATTTTTTCTCTTTGTGGAAAATATCGTACTACATGTCTCCTCAAATTGTTAGTGGAATGAGGTTTTGAATAAATAAGTAAACACACAATAGCAGTATTGGGGGAAAATATTATTTTTCTATAGTCAGATCCAGTTATAGCAATAAATTATCTTTTATCTGCTGACCTTTATCCTTTGTTCAAATGCAAATTGAGGGCCAGCATACCATAGATTATATCTGGAAACTTCTACGCAAGAGCTCAATTGTTGACTCTTACATTTGTATGGCCTCTATATGCCTCAGGTTTCCTTTCTTCAAACTGGGCTGGGGATGATCACAGGTTGTGGGAAACAGTTTTTTCTCTGAAGGTTGTCTGGTTGTACTTGCCAACCTCAAAACTTAAAAATTTATTGTTATTGTGAAGAATAAGGACAGGCTATTTTACTGATTAGGTTGGCAAAAACCTTGGGAATTTGGGTGTACTAATACACAAGAATAGAGACTGAAAATCTTCCTTCACTCATGTATAATAGATATTTATTCAGCCCTACTAAGTATAGCACTCTATTCACTGTGTGCTGAAAACTACAATGCTGTGTATAACAATGCCTTAACTTAGAGGTGCTCATAGGCCTGATTTATGCAGCCTCTAGATGGGAAGAACAGGGCTGCGTCCTTTTTGTGTGTATTTGGTCCTTCATGTAATCATGATTTGACAAATATTTACCAGGCATTTTTGCTAGGTGTCAGAAGTTCAAAAATGATTAAAAGACATATGTTTTAAGTGCTTAGAATTTGGTGAGGGCAATAAGATGAACACCTAATCTGAATCCTGAATACAGTGTGCGTGCGTGCGTGTGTGTGTGTGTGTGAGAGAGAGACAGAGAGACAGAGAGAGAGAGACAGAGAGACAGAGAGAGACAGAGAGAGAGGGAGAGAGGGAGAGAGAGAGAGAGGGAGAGAGGGAGAGAGAAGGTGGTTAGGGAGCATAAACGAAGCTCAATGATCTCTCTTTAAGTTCACAACCTCTAGGGAGCACTCAAGAGGGCCCTGCTCCATTTCTTTAGTGTTTGCACATTTACTCTCCCACCCTCTGTTACACCATTTTCCACCTCCTCTTTCACCCAACATGTTGGCTGGTGATCCTGCTTCCTAAAATATTAAGAAAATAAAAACGATCATAAAAGAACGTCCTAGTGTCCCCACCAGCACAGCTATGACCCTATCAGCACCTTCTACCTGGACAAAATGGATGAACTATTTCTTGTCCAACCTAAGGCCAACCTTCCTGCCCCACACTAGATCACATTCCTCGGTCCTATGGAAGAACATCACTTCACCACCTATCTCTTTCATTTGCGAATTTTTCTCTCTTTGAATCTTTCTCATTATCATCAAAGTTGTTGAAATATTTCTTGAACAAAAATTCCTTTCATTGACCCCACTGTTTTCCTGCATTCTTTTATAGCACAACTGTTTGAAAGCGTCTTTCACAATCACTGTCTTATTTCTTACCGTGTTATTCCTTACTGAAGCGATTCCCATCAGGATTTGCCTCCACAAGTTGACCATAATGTTTTCTCAAGGTTATCAATGACCCTCATGTTACTAAATCCAGGGAAGGGTTAATACCTACTAGACAGTGCTTGGCTCATTTTAAATGGTTGTTCCTCCTTGAAAAATTTGCTTCATGAGATCTAAGGCACCATGCTCAGCTCCTCTTTACTAAGCCAACTTTTAAATACTGGAGTGTCCCAGGGCTTAGTCCTTTGATATCCCTTCTCTCTACATATTCACTCCCTGAGTGAGTCCATTCGATCTCATGGCTTTAAATACCTGACAATCACCCCATGCATATGTCTAAGCTAGACTTCTCCCTTAAACTCTGAACTTGAGTATCCAACTGCCAAGTCCTTTTGTCCATTAGGATATCTAATTGATATCTTAAATATGTCTTTTACAAAAAGAATCTGATTCTTCCTCCTCCTCCTCCCATTTCAACTTGTTCCTCCTAGTCTCCATCTCAGTAAATGATTTTTTCATTCTCCGTGTCAGCCAAGTGAAAAATCTTGAAGTCATCCTTGACTCCTACATTCAACACGTTAGTAAAACCTATCTTTAAAGTACATCTTGATTATGACACTTTTTGTCCTATCTTCCCTTCCCTCTATTTAAGCCACCAACATTCCTTACCTGTACAATTAGAGTGACTTCCTTCTTAACTGGCAACCCTGCATCTGCTGTTGTCTCCTCTTCCAGTTGTTCTCCATAGAGGAATTCTTTTACATAAATCTGATTTTGGCACTTCTGATGTAACTTCTCCAAACGCTTCTCATCTCATGCAAAGAAAAAGGCAGCCCTTAGACTCTTCTGCAAGCACCTGCCTTATCTGCTTCCCCTCCCCATTACCTTCCTAACTTTATCTCCTGCCACTTTCCCCTTTGTCACCCCACTCAGCCCACTCTCCTCCTGGATGGATTTAGACCATGGCAAGTAAGTTCTCACTTCAAGGCTTCTGCACTAAAGCTTCTCCTCCATCTGGAATGCTTTTTCCCTGACATTCTGAGTGATTTAATCTTGCTTCCTTCAAGTCTCTGCTCAATCTCACCTCTTAATGAAGTCCTCCCTTATCAGCCTAATTTAAATCACAATACCCCATTCTACTCATTGCTCTTCTATCTCTCTTGTACTAATTTTCTCTAGCATTATTTTTTGCCCTTAGAGATATATTTTCTTACATACTTGCTTTTTGTTTATTTTCTTCCACTCAAATGGGAGCTCCCTGAAGATAAGGACTTTGTTAATTTTGTTGAATGTTGTATCCTCAGTGTTTAGAACAGCACAAGGCCCATAGTAGCTGTTCAATTAATAATTGTTAAATGCATGAATAAAAGAATGCACAAGGTACTGTGAGAATATACAGGACCATAGGATTATTTTTGTTTGGAGAGTCCTGTAAATGCTTCATGGAAAAGTTGACTGATGAAGTAGGATTTAAACACTGTAAGAGGTGTTAACAGGTGTGTTTCTTTGAAGGTTTATAGGGAAGAATGCTAAAAGCAAACTGTGACATAGATTGGGGTGTAGTACTGATGGACTGTGAGCCCTGGTAAAACAAGGTCCATTTTGTAATAGGCAATAGAAGCCAGCGGACTCCTCACTTATGCAGAGGAGTGAAGTCATGCAATTTGGATCTCAGAAGGTCACTTTGTTGTCACTGTGGGCAAAGAATGGGCCAGTGGTATAGTGTAGAGGACTGGGAAAGTAAAGGCTTAGAATATATTAGGAGAACATGATAGTTCAGAAAAAATACCTTAAAGACTTTGGGGCAAAGCATAGATTTAACTTACACATCCAGAAATATGCTGATAATACCTCTGCTTAAGGGTATGGGCTCCAGTTTCAGACAAAGCATTTAGCCACTTCAAGTGTAAAAGGCCAGGTTGCAGATGAGGGGTGTTTGATCACCTGCCACCTCGGTGGGCAAGTCTGGATGGTAGAGGCAAAGTTTGGGAGAGAGCTCAGTTCTTTATCGGGTGATGGTGGAGGTGAGGGTGTGTAGCCAGTTATAGATGGTGTCAGGAGGGACAGTGCCTCCCCACCCGCCCATAGTTTAGAATGTGTACGAATGCTGAATCATGGATCCTTGGGTTGATTCAATGTGGTGCTTTGTATATTCTGTGAATTCCGTTTATTTTCACGCTTCATATTTCTCATTATAACTGAGCCAATATACAGTTCTTTGGGCAATATCTTGTCAATAGCTTTTGCTTCCACAACAGATTGGCATACAACTGATAGGATCACTGATAGGCCAGCCTTGATGATCGACACTGATTGCCATTGTAGAATTGGTTTGCATGGGTCCCTAAAGTGGTTGAAATTGCTGGCCCAGCTGAAACATGGTCTTGATCATTAAAAAAAATCAGAGTTTCAAATTCCTGAATATAAATATATGTATATAATACATTTGAGCCCTTGGTACGTGTCTACTGAGAAAAGTGAGTTGTATAAACAGTAAGGTTGCTGAGAAAATTATGAAGTCATTCTACAGGTTTCAATCCCACATTTTACATAGGAAGCAAAACTTTCACCAGTAAAAAAAGAATTGAAAAAAAACATGAAAAAGAAAAACGCATTTTTCAGAAAGGGGATAGTTATTTCTTTTCTTAACCCGTTAAAACTGAAATTCATAGCAACACACTGGAACCTGAACTGTGGTTTTCCTATAGTAAAGCGATGGCTCGCATTGTGGTGGGTTGGGCATGCATGCAGCACGTTCAGCGTCTCTTCTCCTTCTAGTTTTTCCTTGGGTCAGTGTGACACTGTTCTACTTTAACCTGGCCCAGTTAAAGGCCACTCTTCACCTTTTATTTTTTCTTTCTTTTTTTAATCCAGGAGTTTTTGTGTTTTTGTTTTTTGTTTCCTCTCCCTCTGTAACTTCTTGGGTTTTTTTTTTTTTAGCAGGGTTTTTTTTTTCTCCCCTATGAGCAGAGAAGTTTCTTTAGTGGTTAAAGCTGTTGGTTACTTTGGCAGGTGACTAGGTTCTTAGGGCTCCTAACTGCTTTTCTGTTCTTTGGATTAACTTTGCTTCTTTATTTTCATTCTAGCTTTGCTTAGTGAAGTGGCATTTCAGTGCCCCATTGTGTTGTTTTCATTGTCTTCTTTTGTTTTCTTTTTATTCAGACAAAATATCTTATTCAAAGGGGAAATATTGAAAACAAGATGGTGTTTCTCCCAGTCCCTTTCTTTCCTTATGCTTCTATCTTTCCTGTATGCACTTGAAATGTGGGAAAGAAAATGCAGTTCTGGAACTGTGATATGCCTTTCAGTACAGCTTGGAAAGGGAAAACCTACTTCATTGTTTTCTGCTGAGACTTAGCAGAAAAGTCTCAGCAGAAGAGACTTGCAACCCTATGGCAGGGTTGCAAAGAAGGCACCGGTCCTCAGGAAAATATTTGCCTTACATATATTCAGGTGGTACTCAAGCTCTAGCTTCTTCACAAACCACTGTGTAACCTTGGGCATGCCACCTAATCTCCCTGATTCTTGGTTTTCTTAACTGAAAAATGGCAACGGCAGCACCCACTCAATAACACTGTTGTGAAGGGTAGGTGAGCTAACACACACAAGATGACCTTACTTGTTTTTAAGATTTTATTTATTTATTTAGAGATAGGGGAAGTTAGGGAGAAAGAGATGGAGAAAAACATGAATTTGTTATCTCTTGCACACACCCCAACAGGGGACCAAGTCAGCAACCCAGGCATGTGCCCTGACTGGGAATTGAACCGGACCTTTTGCCTTGTAAGATCCCTTGCAAGATGCCCAACCAAATAAGGCACGCAGGCCAGGGCCATGTGGTGCCTTTATTTATGCCTGATACACATTTGCTATTTGTGCCATTCTTTAGATCTTACATTGTATCTGAGAACTTCAGTGACTTCCCTCCCAATTTTAATGACTTTTCAAATTGGTGCCTCTAAATATCACCTCTTGCTTTTTCATTGCTGCTGTTCTGTCTTTATGCCAGTTTTCCCCTTGCCTCTTACTATGCCACCTCTTTTCCTTACTTCCATACCCCTGAGACTGGTAGTCTGGATTACCATTTAGGCATAGTTCCAATGCTTTCCACACATCCTGTTCTGTCTGTTGGGCCAGACTTTCTTCCAGCATTTGATTCTGGCTCTGCTTTTCCAGTGCTGTCCCACCCCAGGTGACATGTCCAATTCTAGGTCTTGGCCGCTCACAGGCAACCCTCCCATGCCACATGGAAACGAGCCATGCTCAGCGATGTCTGAGATATGGTGCTAGTCCTTCTCTTTTTTTTCTCCTCACCTCTTTCTATATACTGAAAAAATTTATTCCCTTTCTGAATCTCTTGATTAATCACTTGGGGATATTTTCTATAGCACTATAGTTACTTACCAATCTTCTTTTATAGATTATAATTTCAGGAGAATATTGGCTTTGCCTTGAACTCTACGGTCCCCTAAACATCTTAAATACTGTAGACACAAGAAAAAAATGGAATTATTTTCTGGAGAGTGAGTCCCTTGTTGTACAGGCTTCCCTGCTAGGTGAGTGTTCTAGGAACCCATCTGTTTCAGTGTACTAGCTGGTGTTGTTGTGAGAGGCTGCATTCAGCTTTGGTGAATTGTTTTTAAATGCTTTCAACGAGTTTGACCATTTCATGATGGGCGATTTACGAGAGTACCTGCCCACACCGTGCAGGTATGGGCAGGCTGCCCATACCAAAAACAGCATGATGTTTTGACCAAAAACAGCATGACGCCCATGCCCCACACTTCCAATTCACCCAATCTTGCTCTGAGTAACTTTTTTTTTTATTTTGGTTTCCCCAGATGAAGAAAGTGCTTAGAGGGAAACATTTAATGTGGAAGAGGTGAAACAAAATGGCAGAAGCACTAAAAGGCATCAAAATTGAGATGTTCAAAAACTGTTTTGAGCAGTGGAAAAACATCTCAGTTGGTGTATTGCATCAGATGGAGAGTACCTTGAAGGTGACCAAAACTTAAACATACCAGAATAAATACACAATTTTTTATAAACCTTTCTGTTTGGGGGGTCACCTCTCACATTTAAATCTCCCTTTCTAAGAAAAAAAATATTAAAGGTCAGCCATTTTTTGAGTGTTGGAAAATTGCATTTATTAAATAAAAGTGAAATGAATGTGAATTGTCCACATCAAAGAGAAAACTATTAAGAAGTATCTTTGCTCCATGGAACCCAAAACATGTTGCAATATAGGGAACTGTGGACACAAGTCCATTATCTTCATGGAAGACAAATAAAGAAGTTTATGCAAGTTACAGAGGAAAGAATTAAAGTTAGTTATAAAGGCAAACATCACCAGCAAGTGGCAATAACTACTTGTGTGTGGTACTGGTGGAGTGAAATTAATGCAGCTACCGAAGACCTACACAGTGAAGATTCCAACTCTCAGACATGGTCTCAGGGCAGCATTCCTCAAGGCAGGAAGGCAGAGCAGATGCATTTTAAAGGTTTCTTTCAGTCCTATTGTTCTTTTATTTTATTATAGCTTTCTTAAGTTTTATCCGATGCTTGCAGATTAAAAGACACTTCATACCTGGTCTGACTCTTAGGGGCCCTAAGTACTCCCAATGGTGTCCTGGTATCTGAAGAAACCTCTCAGCCACCAAAGGTGTGAAAGTCATTGGACTGTATTTTTTAATATCTTACCAATAACACTAGTCTTATTAACAATAATTTATCCTAAAGAGGAATTCTCAGTTATCTTAAAATCATTACTTTCTCTAGTCCTGGACCCCTTGCCCCTCAAATAAACAAACAAAACCAAAAACCCGCCCCAAACTGTTCATGATTAGTTCAGTAAGTATTGAAACACAAGCTGCTTGGCAAGCCGGGTTACAAAGTGCCAGGATGAAGTTCAGACAAGGCCAGTTACGTGCATGGATTCGACGTGTTCCTGGTCTGGCTTTGGGTGGCTTTCATAACTCTCCTCCTACAATGCTGTGTTAATTCGCACTGGGCTGTTGGTCTGAAGTCATGACATTAACTGTGTTTGAGACCTGTTACTTGTCAACAATTAATTTCAACCATAAAGAAGAGATGGGTGTTCATATGTATCTTTTTATGTGTGTGTTGGTTCATACCAAGGCTTGGCCAGCGTTTCGCCTCCTCAAGTGGTAGAAATGGATGGCATGATTATTTTGAATCCTTCACAGAAATGAGGATGAAAAGCTTCCTCATTATAGGTTGTCAGAAAAGGGAAGGGATTATGGTAAAAAAATACATAATTTAATACAAACTAAAAACAACCAATTATGCTAGAAAACACAGAATGTATTTCCGGAAAACCAATGACAGAGAGAGGGTTTAAAAGTTAGGAAAGTAAATGGTAAGAAAATGACAGGATCGAGAGGGATCTTCTGGAGGGATGCTGGGTGGCTTCAGCTAGGATACAAAGCCAGATACACACACATTCTGCCCAGAGCAACTTTTGTGATTAGGCCAACTGAATATCTGGTGCCTACTCGGGCACCAGAATATCTTCATTAGGAGGGAAGAGAAAAGGTTATAGGCCATTCTTTTTTATTTCTATTTCCCCATACCTCTGACAAAGAGTAAGTTAATTAATCTTAAGAGTCAGGCTTATACCTACTATTATGTTAAGAATTCCTAAAATCCACTCCCTTATCTGCTTGTTGTCAGAAATGCCTTTGATGGAGCATAAAGCCTTTTAACTCCATAGTTAGAAATTAAAAGCAGTTATTATCTGATTGAGAGAGTACATTGACACTCATTCATGTTACAGAGTAAGGAACCCATGAGGGGGTGAATGAATGAATGAGATAATATGCCTAAATAATTGGATCTCTTTTCTATGTTGACTTAGAGTGGTGGTTAATCCATCGTAGAGAAAGGAGAAGTGTCCATGACAGTGAGGCTGACAAAGCCTTGTGATGGTTGGATAGTTTTTCCTGAAGTCTGTTCTTCATGCTTTTCGAAAGGATACTCCACGTGGAGGTGTATTGCTGTCCTGCTGCACATATAGATCTTAGTAGGAACACTTCTAGTAAACTATAGCATGCACACCCCACCCCCAATCTTTCCATGACTTCTGAGGCTAACTCCATGGTAGAAGGGTGTCATTTCTAGAGGATTTATTACTGAGGGAGTTGTCAGATTTATTAACAGCTGTGACCTTCCTTAGCTTACTGCCTTCCTGGTTTACCTCCCTACAAAGAGTGGAACAACAGAGGAGCAGAGAGCTGCATGACTTGGGTAACAGGTAAGCAAACACAGTGAAAGGACCAGGCTGGGACTGAAGTCCAGGTCTCCCAATTCCTGACACACTCCCAGGTGCCTGGTGTCTCACTGGCCTTTTATTGGTCATGTCACAATATCAGTGTGCTCTCTCCTCACACTTCCCTTAAACAGACACTTTAGTCCATTTGAGTCTCTTTGAATTCTGAACCCTTCATGTTATCATTCAAGTTGACTTTTGCCTCCATTTCAGTATTTTTTGCCATTCCATTAACACATAGCACTAATCTATTAACAAACCAATCCTTCTTTTTATACCTTTTTTTCACTAACTACATGACCTTTTATTAATATTCTTTGTTCCAAATGATTGAGTAGAATTAATACATGTGATGCTGGTATGTCCTTCAGTTTAGCTACTCTGGGGGGCAGACTGGTCAACTCATCAAAATATGTAGGTCAAGAGGGGATTACTGAGATTTGTGAGTGAAATTTAAGTACAGAGGAGATTTTAGGTTTTTCATACTTTTACATTTCAGTGTCTTTATGATTCGACAGAAAAATGGGAATGTCACAACTGCCTGGTTAATCAAATCATGGAGAGTAGGGAGAGCAATGAGTTTCATCTTAAATTCCACATCGAGCCCTGGGCTGGAGCCTGCAGCATGATAACAGAGCTTGGATGAGATAAGCATAGTTTCGGTGCTGGCAGTTGCCTTTTTCATGTTGAGAAATTCTTAGTTCAAACACGAAAGTTCATGTTTGTTTACTGTTTAGAGCCGTACCATCACAGAGAACTGAATCTTTAAGCTGGACTTCAATCTATTATCAGTAGTCCTTAGGCATTTTTCTTTTCTGCCCATAGTTCACCCTGGGCCCACATCCTTCCATTCATACTTTTCATGGTGGAAACTATACACAGAATTAATGGAATGAATGGTGTTCAGTTATAAGTGAAATAATCCTTATTTTGTTATTGGGTAAAGGCATATTATTAACTTGTATCAGTAAAATGACATAGTCACATTTTATAAAATGAATATAGTAAGAGACAAGACTAAGGAATAACAAAGAACTTCAGGTTCATCTAATGGGATGGCTGTTTACTTAGAAGAAATTACTTGGGTAACAGGACTATCAAAGTGGTCTTTAATTTCCATATCATGGGAACCTAAGATTATGCTGCCAAGAGCTGTTTCTTACCTGACAGATAGCTCTTTGAAAAGACTTAATAGCTTATACCAGGTCCTTAAAAAGTTCTCAATGACAGTTTTGAGTCTACAATGTGCAATCTGAATGTATCTTTTTCTAATTGACTAGCTCAGATATGTTTCTCCCTGCAAAGCACCCTCCAAATATAAATGTGATCATGTCTGGATACTACAGATCATATCACTTACTGCCACAAATTTATATAGAAACACACAGTGATTTTTCCAGGTGAATCAATGAACATGTTTGGGACATTCCCTGGGAGTATTCTAAGTAGGTCTTGGTTATCAAGTTGGCAATTACATTGTTGGGGAATTTTGGTGTCTGATGCATAAAGTATGAGAATTCATTCCTGTAGAGATAACAGTCTTAAAATCTAGTAATTAATGGAAAAAATCTAGTAAATGAAGAGAAAAATTCCAACCTCTGCTGAGATAAGCTAGATGATTTGAAAATAATTCATTTTCCTGTCCCTCAGAATCTTATTTTGACAAAAATGTGGATGTATATAAAGGACAAAGAAGAAAGCTAAAAGCACATATAATTTCTTTATCCAGAGATGTTAAGTAACAATTATTTGATTTATTGACCTTTAGTTCTTTATATTCCTCCATTGTATTGAAATTCTACATTTGCATGAAAACAATGAGTTATTAATAAAATCAACTCATCATCAGCTTAATCAAGTTCGTGCTCCATCAGACCTCTCATTTTTGAACATGCAAGACCTTTTCCTCCCCCTCCAGTGTCAGTCTTACATTTAAGGGTCACATTTATGCCAGCAGTTTTCTCAGCTTTCTCAACATGGAACCATCAAATAGTGTCCAATGGTCTTATGTAGAACATAAATTACAACAACCCTAAATAGGGTGATTATTAGTATAAGAACCAATGTTTGTGGACTCCTTACTCCGTGTTGTCTTGCCTTATCCTCACACAAATTTCATAAATGAGATAGGGCCACATATTTCCTCTGAATTAACTGGGTACAGGGAGATGAAACTTTTGCAAAGTCACACAGTGGGTAAGCAGAAAATCTGAGATTTGTATGTAAGTCATCTGACTCCAGAGTCTGTACCCCTCAAGAACCATGTAAAATTAATTCTTAGATACTTCAAATTCTGCATGCTTAGGGGGCATTCCAAGCTAGCTCTTGCAAAAAACAAAACAGAACAGAACAAAAACAAAAACAAACAAAAAATCCATTTCTGTTTCCATTTGGGGAAGTACTAGCATATCTATTTTTATGCCACCACACTGTTTACTCTGGTGCCAAAAAGTTCATTAGATTTAGCCAGTTTTATTTAATCTCAGTAAAAGCTAAAACTTGTGCATGGATAAACTTGAATATTTGAAAAATTCTAACCCTTCCACTTTTAAACTTTTAAATTATTCTCATTGGTTCACTTCCTGTGGCAATCTCCTTGCTTGACTGAAGAAACTCAGGCCCCTTTACTTTTGTCTCAAAGTGTCCCCAGAGGAAAGTACTAAGTATGTGTAGAGATTCTGAGCCTGGCCTCCTTGAAGATCCCTGGCTTGTTAGTTTTTCTTGCATGGACATTTCCATGCTTCTGAGAAGTAAAAAAATAATAATATAAATAAATAAATAAATAAATAAACAAAGTATCTCAAATTTTTCTATAACCATTTCTAATATTTTTCCTCAAGGAATAATTTATATTAGAGCATGTTCTTTACACTTCACCATAGTTTTGTTTCTTCTTTAGTCTTTATAAAAATATGTTCCAATTCCTGTATGTCTAAAAGCACATAATTATATCGCTGCCTGATTCCACAGACATTTTTTGAGCACTGTCATAGGCAAGGAAAATACAGGGATGAATGATGCAGTTCCTGTCCTAAAGGAGATGCACGTCTAGTGGGAGAGAGCAAAACCAGAACAGAATGACATCGCAGAATAATAGGTGCTATGATTGGACTATGCACGGTGTAACTACAGCTCAGACGATGCAGTCCCAGATGCGGGGGGTGTCAGGGAAGCTGTGCTCTGTAGGGAAAAAATTCACAGCATAAATTTTATTCATAACATGTCTTCCACTTCTATTCTTGAATTTTTTTTCTCCCAAGCTCTGTAACCTCAATGACAATAGTGTACACACAAGGAAAACGCAGAAGGGGATTGAAAAGTGTTCTCCAGAAAAGCAATTCAATGTTTCTTTTGAAAATAATGAAAAGAAATATATCAAACTCAACAGAACACTTTTTATTAATAGAAACAGCCATATACAACCCTGGGTGATTCAATATCAAAAGAAACAAAAATCCTACAAAGATCTGACATCACAAGGAGATAATAATTTGCCCTGGCCTGCATACCCTGACAGGCCCCAAATTGAAAATGGAAACATAGACACACAGACTGTGGGGAAAGGTCCCTGCCCTTTCATAAGACGCTGGGCTGCAGCGTAATTTCAGATTGCTGGGCATCGCCTGCCATGCGGGGCACTGTCCCCACTGCAATCTGAGTTTCTGCAGAAACCCAGTGGAAATTGCCATTCTGGGAACTTCTTCATCCTAGGAGGAGCAGTCCAAATGATTCCATGTAAGGGTAATGATCTGTAAAATAAACTTCAAACAACTAATAATTTCTGTTTTCCTTATAAATGCTTTAGTCATAAAGTGCTCCAGTCTTGTGCTTTATGATGATGTCTTATAGGCTTCATGGATCTCAACTGTCTTTCATGGAGATGGAGGCGCACTCAGGCAAAGGAGCTCTGCCTTTCTTTAATTTTTAGTCTTTTATTTTATGTGTATTTTCAGGATGTACCACCTTCCTAGGCTCCAGTTATTCTGGAGCATAGCTCTCTCCTGCTTCCTGCTGCTCTGGACTTGCTTGGAACAAGCAGCCATTGAGGTTAACATGAGTTGCTGGCTTGGTCTCAGCAGAAGGGATGTCATATGGGTGGTTCCAGTGGAAATGGGTGTCAATGCTGTGGCTGTTCTTCATTCTATTTTGCACTTAAAATGCAATTTATGATTTACTTGAAGATCAGTCACCAAATATTAACTTCAGCTTATTTCAATTCTTATACTGAGTTTTAAAGCCAGGGCCCTTTGTGACAGCAGCTTTCATATTTAAGTGGGCCTTTAAGCATAGGTAGGATTTGGGTAAGCAGAAGGGAGAGTGGACCAATCCAAGGCTTCGGTGAAAAAATAAAGAAAGAAACACCTCCGGGAGGAGTTGGAAATATGAAATTTGGAAAATGGTGTAAAATAAATGGATGGATGATATCTTGAGAAAAGAAGGTTTTATGAACAAGAAAATGACAAGATAAAAAGTCTGCTCAAGCAAGTTGAGTGTTATGGTGGATAAAAGTTACTGAGAGGAGAAGGGCGGGAGAATATGGGTGATAATGTTCAATAATTAATGTGTGGAAGAGAATGGGGTCTAGCATAGTGCAGTTTGGAGAGATGCAGGGGAAAGGATGGACATTAGACCCGAGAGGGGAAGAATTCACATCCTGCAATTTCTAACTTGATCCCCTCCACACCAAAAAAAAAAAAAGCGGTGGCAGAAAGAGACTCTAAGCTTTGAGCTTGGGCAGAGAAAGACATTGTGGGGTCACTGGAGAAGCAGTGAAATGGGAAGCTGAAGACACGCAGTGAGAGAGGACAATTTTGACTTTGCACATGCTGAATACTAAAGGTTGATGGAACATCAGGCAGTTCAATAATTGGGAGCTGTCAGCCAGTACAGAGGGAAGAGGAGCAAAAAATCTTGTGTTCTCTCCAGCCTGAACAAGAGCTCAAGACAAACTTTTTGGAAGCTTGATATTTCTGAACTTGAAAACTCTGAGTAATGAAGAACTTCCTTATCAAAGATTCCTCATAGTCTTTGATTTGTGCTTAGTCTTAGTTTATGTAGTATAAATTGATTAACTGATCTCAGAACACCTTTGACTCAGAAAGCCATGGTCAGAGATGCACTTCTCTACAATCTTGGGGGTTGCCTTTAGCCCTTCAGTTTTGGGGTTTTATATTACTGAAGACCTCACTCTGACTTTTGCATCAACATTTTCCCAGAAAGGAACTGTGTGAATATGGTGACAAATACGGATCAGTAGCCACAGTAATTCTCAACCCTGGGTGCCTAGTAGAATCCCCTGGGGAGTTTTTAAATAGTGTTGACTCCAACCAGTAGAATCAGCCCCTCTGTGGGTGTTATCTGGACATCAGTGTTTTGTAAAATCTCCCCAGGTAATTCTAACATAGATGTAGTGTTGAAACCACCAGATGAATGGAAGTGGTGACTCTGAACCTTAGCTGCACATTGGAATCACCTTGGCAACTTTAAAAATGTATAGATGCCTGAGTCCCACTGCCAGAGATCCTGAGCATTAGGAGTTTTAAAAGGATCCCAGGTGATACTGTATGACCAAGGTCGAGAGCCACTGAGCAGTCCCTCCTTGTCTTAAGGTGCATTTCCCAAGGTCATGATCTCAAACCTGTCCAGGAGGGCAGAACTAGGACTGCTGTGGGAGAATGTGTTTGCTATTTTTGCCATCGGCATAATGAACTCAATTGTCGGCTAACTTTTGAACACAGAGATTTTTTTTTTCCTGGTAATAATGATGTAAGAGGCAGAAAAACATCACCAGAATGTTCAGATCCTAGGTTGAGTTTACATTGTTGGCAGTTGGAAAGTTCATGTCTTAACTTGTCAAACTGAGCTGTTTTGAACTAAAATCATGGAGTCAAAAAATGTCTTTTATAGGTGCTTCTCTGAGGGGAACACTCTGTGACAAAGTGAAGTGTATATGCCTGCAAATCATCTTCGGCCACTCCAGTTTACCACAGGGAAATTGGGGATTTAACAAAGATTTTCTTCCAATATTATAGAAAGAGGGATATCTTCTTTCTATTGATATTGGTATCAGCACTTTCATTTGTTTTTCTTGTTTATATAGGTATATTATTCCTACCACTCTAAATATATATATGTTTTAGATTTACTCTGAGTATGTTTAAAGAGCAACACAGATATTTGTTGGTCTTAAGTTGCCTCTTCTTAAATTCAGTTTTCCCTGGAACTTGTTTAACATGCTATAAATCTATGAACTGATATGTTGTTCAAAGAAAACACTTCCCCGGCCTGGAACATCCCTTTATTTATTAAAAATGTTACTTCTCCTTAGGTTTTGCTCAAATCACAGGTTGTCTGTTGTCTTAGCTTGGGCTGCTATAACAAAATACCATAGACTAGATGACTTAAAAATGAGACATTTATTTCTTGCAGTTCTGGAGGTCAGAAGTCCAGGGCCAAGGTATTGGCAGATTAGTTCCCCAGTGAGGGCTCTCTTCCTGGCTTGTAGGTGGCTGTCTCCTCACTGTGTCCTCACATGGTGGACAGAGTGAGAGAGAGAGAGAGAGAGAGAGAGAGAGGGAAAGAGAGAGAGAGAGAGAGAGAAAGAGAGAGAGAGAGAGAGAACAAGTCCTCTGGTCTCTTCTCACGAGGACACTAATTTCATTTTGAGGACCCCAGTCCATGATCTCATCTAAACCTAATCTCTGCCCAAAGGTCCCACCTCTGAATTCTATCACAATGGTGGTTAGATTGTCAGTGTATAAATTTGGGGAGGTGGTGCAAATGTTCAGTCCCCAATGTCTGTGAGATCCTTCTGCTTCCATTTTAAAGAAATCCCTCTTGCTTTTGAGTCCTTGCAGTTCTTGTCTGTTCCTTTCACTTATCACATATTGTAAACAACCTTGTTCTGGCTTTTCTTCTCAAGTAGATTAGAGGCTCCTTGAGAGCAGGGGTGCAGTAGGGTCAATTTAGATACCCTCAGTCAACAAAATGCTTTCCATGTAATAGATGCTCAATTAACTAGTGTTGATTTTGCTCTATGATTTGAGGCAGGTTACCTAACTTCTCTAGGTTTAGTTTCCTTACCTGTGACATGGAGATATTGATACAGATTTTCTAGAGCTGTGGTGAGGATTTAGAAATATAATGTGCATAAATTGTTTAGCAAGTCTGGTATACAGGGAGGATTTGATGAGTGACTACTGACTATTAAATAAACCGAACACTCCTGAGGGACTCCTGAAGGAGTCAGGCTATCTTCATAGAGCTGGAAAGGTGAGCAAAGTGTGCTGGGCAGGGATGGAAAAGTAGAGTTTGTATTTTCAGGATAGTGATCAAGGTAGGCCTCCACAGTAGTTTCATCTGAAAAAGAACCAGAAGGAAGTGAAGGGGCAAGTTGTGCAAAGACCTGGGAAATTGATGTTCAGATGGGGAGATAGCAAGTGCAAAGGTCCTGAGGTAGGAATGGACTTGATACTCTCAAAGAATTGAATTAGGGGCCAACGAAAGAATGTCAGACTATTTCCTAGCTCTTGGAGCACTGCAGTAGAGAGAAAGGACCCATCTGCAATAGGCGGTGCACAAAATGTCCCCACTTCTATGAGTTAAACTTTAAGTTTTGAGAACAGGGATGCTTCCCCAACTTTTTGTGTATGTGTGCTACATCACTACTTTTCAAAGTGATAGCGATGGGAGGCAGGCAACAAGAGAGCCATCTGACTTCAGTGTCTGTCTCTGTGTTAATGGCCAGAAAATGTTTGCCTTAATTTACTCTAGGCCTGTCTCTCTTCCTGTTCCCTCAATACCAGGCGTATTTCTACAGAAACTGTGCCCTAGCTTGAGGGTGATGGCCTCGTCAAGTTCAAAACAGACGAATTTGAATGAAAAGTGTTTGAATAGTTTCTTATTTCTTCTATGCTCGAAATAAACTCTTCTAATCCAAATGAGTTAGGGAGAACTGCTGTTACTATCTCCACTTTATACTTGAGACAACTGGGACAGAAACTTCGTCGTATTTTTCCAAGTCAATCCAAGTATAAATGTTTTTACATAGGTAATTTATAGAAAAGTGATTTGTATACATGACAAATACATATATTTAAGCTTTTGCCATGAGATACTATCATTTCAAGGCAAGAAGACATTTGAAGAGTTGCTTTGGCTGTTGAAAAACTGTCCCTTTGCAATTTTTTCAGGATGTTTTATCAAGCTCCCATGTGAAGACGGTCTCTGGTGAATTTTACATAGGTCTGAGAAAATGTTGTAAAACTGTAGTTGTTTGGCATATAGATTATTCAGAAAAACAATGTTAAAAAGTGTATAATATTATGATTTATTTTACTTGTACCACCTGCAGAGAGTTAATTGTTGCAGTTCAGTTACTATGTATTTTCAAAATAGTGTCAGGCTTATTTTAGAGCCTGGCCACTTTTTTTTTTCCCCTCAGCACAAGGAGCATGTCCAGGGACCATGTCACCAATGGTAGATATAGTAAGATTTGCTGTGCTGGATGACAGCCACCAAAGTGATGTTTCCTGAGAGATCATTTGCAAATCAACCCACACACTGAAAAACTACTCCTAATATCTCTGATTTTCCTTAGCAACTCATTATAGCCCAATTATCCTTCATTATGGATCTTAGGGTTGTTACAGCTATTTTATGAAAAGGGACATGTTCTGCTTGTCTATGTAATTTGTGTTTTTTGTGTATTTCAGTTGTTTCTTTTCTTCCTCATCTGTTCCTCCTTTGTCATAGAGATTTATTTATTTATTTATTTATTTATCTATCCAGAATAAAAGCTATCCCCTTTCCTGTTCACATAAATAAGAAAAAATGTAGCAGGACTATTGAGGCTTTGCGGGGTGTGTTAAAATTAGCCAGCAAGGCAGAAGGGAGAAAGGGAAAGAAACAGGCTTTGAGGTTGGTCTCTGGGCTGCTGAGTCAAACTTGACTTGTCAGATATTCTCTGGACTCTTCAGTTACAGAGGCAAAAAGTCCATTCATCCCCTTTGGAACAACCATGTGACAAGAGCAGCAGCAGCACCAAACTTCCTTGTTTTCTTTAAAACTGGTGCTACCCTTATAATTTTCATTTGAGTCTGCATTGACTTCATATAAAGTTCTAGAGGCATTTTTTTTTCTGATGCATATTTTACAAAGCCTAGTACTTCATGGAAAATATTTTGCCTGCAGTTATAGTTTAAAATTATTTAAAAAAAAGTTTATGGTGATTTATATATATATTTTTCATGACAAACCAGAATAAACATTATTTTGCTTAGTTATTGATCATTTCTATATTGGAAAAAACCCCTAAAGTCTAAATCAATATTCATATTCTAATCTTATTAGAGGTGATCACAAAAGAATTCATACATATACATCATATATATAATCATATATATATAATTATCAAAGTATGTTAATAGGATTATTAGGTTATACCAAGGATTAACATTCTTAAGGTGATAGTACAGTGGTGGCATTCACCAGGCATTCTGAAATCGTCTGTGCTCATTTCTCTCTGTTCGCTTGCCAATTAAATTCTGTCACTTAAAAAATGTCCTGGGGCCAAACTCCCCACCTGGTGAAGCAAAAGTACAGAGGTTTGGTGTTGTCATTATCTCCAGGAAACTTCATCCAGAAGTTCTAAAGCCAGTAATCCATCTCTCATTGTCCCTCCCTCCCTGAGCTGTTCCCCACACAGACACTCCCTGAATTAATAGGGAAAGAAAACAAGAACATCATTCAGAAGTTTAGCAATAGAAGAATATATACTTAGGTGTGTAAACAACAACAAAAAAACCCTCGTTTATTAAACAATGTCACTCATGTTTTTAAAAATGAAAATAATTTTAATATATAATATAGCACCACCATAACCAACTTCTGCCTATATTCAATCACAAGTTTTTATGTTTTTTATAGAACGAAAATAAATTTTATGTTCTGTCTTCAAAAGTTAAATTACTGTAAGCATTTTCTTGGAGCAGCTAGAGGACAGGTAGGGAATACTGGAGGGTGTGAGGCTTAGCAGTTGAGAGGAAGCAATTTAGATTCAGAAAACATGGGTTCATATATACAGCTCCACAGTTTACACAGTGTGTGACCTTGGGGAAACATCTAATTCAGTGCTCCTCAGTTTCTCATTTGTAAAATAAAATGTTAAATAGTCCTTCAGTTGCGGATGCAAAGAACCTATAACCATCATCTTCTCATTATATAAGAAACTGGGATTAATTACTTGGCAAATTCAATGAAGAGCAATGAGAAGTTGAAGGGAGATGCAGCTTTAAAAATTTTGTTTTAGCCCTGGCTGCTGTGGCACAGTAGCTATGAGGCTGGCCTGCTAACTGAAGGGTCACCGTTTGGATTCCCAGTCAGGGCACATGCCTGGGTAGCAGGCCAGGTCCCCAGTTGGGGTGCGTGAGAGGCAACCACACATTGATGTTTCTGTCCCTCTCTTTCACCTTCCCTTTCCTTCTCTCTAAAAATAAATAAATAAAATCTTAAAAAGAAAAGAAAAAATTTGTTTTTGCTGATCTATTCAAATTATTTGGTACACAATTTTGAGTACCTACTGGTTCAAATAGTAAAAAGAAAGCTGAACTCAATCCACCTAATGATATGGGACCAAAAAAATGAACTTACTAGCATTTAAAAAAAGAATTATTGAGTGGATTTAATGAAACAATATAAAGCAATTATATAGTACCTAACTAAATGCTTTGTGAATGTTGATTATTATTGTATTTTCTTATATTTATGTACTTGTATAAATACATTTTATTTATATGTTTTATTTTATATAATAAACATAGGTTTAGTTTACATATTTTAATTTACATATTCATATAATTTTAATATTATATTTTAAAAAATATGCCGGGAAATATATAGTTGGTGACACATTATTTAGGGGCCCAATGTCAAATCTTGTGCAAATGATATTCAAGTGATAATCAAATACAGCTGTGTCCTTAACTCGTCCACGTGCCTGGAGAAAGTGCGGGCGTGGAGCTTCGCTTTAACCACCAGGAGGAAAATGTCATCAGAGACGATCCCTGTAACCTAGCAGGGGCTTGTAATGGATCCAGAGGGAAGAACGCCACCTACTGAACAGCAAATTTCAAAATTTATCTCTTCATCATGAGAACTTAATGATCATAATAAACTTAATAAGATGTACCACTTTACAATCATTAATTAGTTAATCTGTGAAACATCTTTGTGAAGTAGAAAAGGGTCATTACCCCTATTATTATTACTCACAGGAGTCACCACAGATAAAGCCATTGAGACTGAAGCCCGGGCTACCCCACCTCCAGTGTGCCACGTCCTTGGATGACTCAGGGAAAGTTTCCTCTGGTAATGAAGATCGGGATTTGGTGTTTGTGGCGAAGTCCTCCAGCACCTCACTCGGGTTCACATTCTCTGGTTTTATCTGCCTTCAAGATCTGTGGAGTCACTAATCTCAGTTCCTACTTAGATTATTACCAAGAAAAACAACACCATGGAAGGAGAAGGTTTTCTTTTTGTTATTTACATGGATAATCCAAGAAATTATGGATGTCTTTAACTGGTTTTTGCGTATATTTGTTCTTTTAGCTTTATGAAGGTAGTAGGCCTCCTGCTTCTCTTTCTTGAAGGTAAAAAGAATTTTATCAGTCTCTAAATTTCTTGATATTTTGCCAAATTCATGATCAAAAAGACAAGTCTTTGTGTTTCAGATATAGTCTCCTCTAACAGGTTTAATTTAGGAGATTCGCTCTCCTCCTCGATCATCTTGTCTTTATTTTCGCCCTTGTATGTGGTTGTAAGTAAATGAACCTGTGCGGGACGGCATCCTCGCACTGGCATTGAGATCTCCGGGTAAGACTGACCCGACACAAGCTCTGCTTTGTCCGAGGTACGTTAGGTCCAAACTGTAAAGCAGTTTTACAATATCTACCAAGATCAAAGAGAGTATATTCCATAAGTTTAAAATATCCTAGGTTGTTTTTTTTCTTCCAATTTGGTCTTTTCTCAATTATTTATTCACTCAGCAAACATATATTTAAAGGCTTGGTACCAGGATATGCACCAAATATGAGAAACATTTTATACTTATTCCAGCATCTAAACACTGTCACAAGGGCCATCAATAGTTTAAGATGGATAGAGCAGAGTAATGGTTGAAAGAATGGTTGAATAATCTTTTAGGTCTAAATTCAAATCTCTACTTTGCTGCATACCAGACCTGTGGAATTGGAAAAAGATGATTTTGCCTCCCTGAGCTGAAGTTTAGTCTCCTGTAAAATGGAGAGTGTAACCTCTCTGCCACGCTGCTATTAGGAGGATCAAATAAAATAACATACGTCAAGCGATTAATGCATTGTTTGAAACACTGCAGTGTTAGTCAAGGCAAGCTAGACTGTTTTCTTCTTTTTTAAAAGTTAGGGACGCCTTTTAGATTTACTTGGAAGCAAATATTTTAACTTGACCTGTTATATCGTTAGGCCAAGAACTTGAAGTCCCCTTTCTATCTGCCCTGCAGTGAACAAAACTGCCTTCAAATGAATCTGGGTGTTAGGTCTGGAGTAGCTAGACGGTTGCTTGAGACCTGGAGATGTCCCCTTTCCTAGTAGAAGGGACTACTAGTAGAATCCAACCAAGTTCATCTTCCACTCTACCTGAGGTGCTTCCCAAAAGGGAGGGATCTACAAACTCCTATTTGCCCTGTGAATTTCAGGTGCTGGGGAGCTGGCATTACCAGGCAAATCTGGGAAATAGCTGGTACCTCCATCTCCAACCTACTGGTTTCCAAGCAGCCTGTGTATTGTCCCATTGACCAGGCTGCTGTCTCAGTTTTGCCCTATAAAAAGCTGAAGTAGCCAGAAGCAATTACCATCCGTGGATCACTGACCCACAGTGCAGGAGTAAAAGCTCTCTCGACAGTGTATTCTCTCTATGGGTTGACAGCAGTCAGAGGACTCATGCCTTCTCTCCTCTTGCTGATCTAGCCACACAAGTTTTTCTTTTCCCAATAAAGCCCATATTATGTGATGATTCAAAATTCATCTTGAACCCTGCTGCAACACAGGTGGTGGCTCAGAAGGGACTCACCTGATACACATGGATGGCTACCCCAGGTCCATCCCATTTTGGGATTTTACTCCATTTTTCTGTCCTTCCAGGAACTTAAAAACAAAAAAGGAATTCAGTCACTATTATCATCCCACAAAAGTTTATTCATTCAAAAATGGTGAAGCCTTTTGATCAAACTAATGCAAATAACTTAGTAGCTGTAGGAATGTAGCCTGTTTTTGGTTTTGTTCTTCCTGTACTAATGAGATAAGTTGCTTTTGCTTCACTATTCTCATGAGTGAAATAAAGATTATGATTCTAATGAAGCTCACATTTTCCTTGTGTTATGAAGATAAAAACAATAACGCCTCTAACTTGATGAAATCTTTGTATCATGTGCATACATACTTTTTAGGTAGATAAGAGAAACGGCGTAGCATAGTTTGAAGAGGGCAGGCCCTGAAGCTGCAGTGAGATTTGAATTCTGTCTTTGCCGGTTTCTAGCTTAAACTCTTTTTGCCTCACTTTCCTCATCTTTGCTCATAAAATGGGAATAAAAAGAGGTATGAGAATTAAATGTTATACACACACACACATACACAGACACACACACACACAAATGCTTAAAATCAATGCTATGTATTATTAAAAGATGTGTGGAGTTTGAGTTTCAATTCCCTACTCCAAATTGGATCACCAAGCCCCATGCTTCCCCTTTTAACTTGTTATTACTATTATGTAAGAAAGCTATTAATTTCTGCATATTTTATTACTAGCCATCTTAATAAACTTTCTTAGTAGGCAATTCTAATATTTTTTGGTTGTTTCTCTTAGATTTTCTAGGCAGGTAATCATCTGTTAACAACACTTTGTATCTTCTTTCTTATTTATTTTTCTTATCTTATTGTAGTGTCCGAAGCTTCCATAATATATTATACTACTGTAGCATCAGGCATGTGGGGTAGTCTGTATTTGATTCTTCTGTCTAGATGGAATTATGCATTTTCACTCCAATTATGTCCAACTGAGCTGTACGATTGCTCTGGCCAATGAGATGTGGGACATTTTTAAGAAGATGTTCTAAAAGCGAGACTTGATCTACCACGTTCTCTTTTGCCCTCCTCAAGCAATTCACCATAGTCCAGGTAGAGGTTACTGCATTAGCCTAACTCCTGAAGTGAAATCATGTGGAGCAGAGTTGCAGCTGACCCTTGATAGGCATGCAGCATCATGCCTTTGTTGTTGTAAGTCACTGAAATTGGGGGTCATTTGTTACTGCAATATACATCCTTGATCTAATTTTTCTTCTTAGTCATTTCAATTTTGTTCTTCTTAGTGCCTTTTAACCAAAATTCCTCTTGAATTCCCCTTCTTTTCAGATTAAAACTATTCCCAAATTATAAAACAAAAGCAATATCATTTTCAAGCAAGTGGGACAACATTAAGAATATATCCATAATAGACAATGAGATAACTGAGCATAATTTATGATAAAGTTAAAATTATCTGAGAAATAAAGAAGAAAATGCTCTTGTCCAAACTTATATTTTTATCTAAATTAGATGAACCATGTTAGAAAATCATTGCAGTACATTCGAATTTCTGTTGTCACTATTTAGACATCTTTACTGCTTTTAAAGAGATTTTAAAAAAATCAGTGGTTATCTTTGGGAAGTACAACTGGGGGATTTCATATTTTTCTTTTTTATGTTCTTGTATAATTTTCAAATTTTCTACAGTGAGTATATATATATTATTTCTATAATTAGAATTTAAAAACCTCTAGAAATGTCACCAAGAAGAGCTAGGTGTGAAATGGGTAAGATGGTGGGGTTTAGGCTTGAGAGGACAGCAAGGTAAAAGCAGGACAGCAGTTAGAAAGTGATAGCAACCATGCAAGTGAGAGACAGTGGGCTGAGGCAGTGGAGACCACAGTGTGAGCAAGAATGGGGTAAAATGAATTGGATATGTGTTGGTGAGGTAGAGTTAAAAGTGACAGAATTTAGTGATGGACATGGGGCAATGGTGATTGTTTAGACAAGGAGTTTAAGGGAGAGAAAGGAGTTTAAGATTACACCCATGTTTTGATTGAGGTTACTAGGTAAATGTTGCAATCCTTGAGGTAAGCAGAGATAAATGCATAGAAGTGAAGAATAACCAGGTCACAATGGGGCAATTTTAGTTTGAGATGCCTGTGGGAGATGTATAAGTCAAACCGGATAAATTCTTTCCCTGTCAGATTGTTTGGTGGAATTCTTATGGGTGCTAGCAATTGCTACTTTGCTTCCAACAGCAGCATTGGAAAAACTGGAGTTTGCTTTAGCAGAACATTTCTGGACATTATTGGGATAAGCTTTTCCTGTTTCCAAACCTGTTCTGAAAAGATTAGTTTCATATCCTTAGGCAAAATTAGTAGCAACAGTATATAAACTTTGGGGTATATTTTAATATTTCATTATATTTTTGACCTGAAATTAGGGAGCAGATTGAAATTTATTGGCTACTGGTTTTGGCATCTGTGTTTTCTTATATAGATTCTGTGCAGATCCCATATTTTGGCCATATAGGCATTTTTCTATTCTGGGCAGCCATCTTATTCTTTGTTTTGGAAGATCTGAGGGTATTTCCCTCTATCTTTAGGGGTGTGGTAGACTTTTCAAAAGTATCAAAATGAAGTTGGTTTTATTCCATTGGTTTAACAATGAAATTCTGTACATTTAAAATGGAAAACTTTCTCAGGTTTGGCTTGGTAATTTTAAGGTGGGCAATTACTGATCTAAAATTTTATACCTGGACTCCATGTGGAATAGTGGAGAAGGTAGGGAATCAAAACTCTCTCCCTGGGTCAGTCACTTAAACTCCTTGCCTCCCAGTTTCTTCTTCTATTAAAAACTGTGACAGGCATTTGTTCTTTCCAGGTACATCACACACTTGGTTTTGAATCTAAATGTGATTGTATATGTGAAACTGTCTAAAAACCACAAAGCACTACACAACCATTGGTAATTTTTACCATTCCCCAATTACCTCCTTATTCCTTTTCTGATTTCTGGCCTGTTTCAGTATGCACAGTAACAACCTCCTGAAATGTAAAAGCATCATCTGGCCATAGAGAAGATCAGGGAATAAGAGAAATATATTTCTGTTTTTTGCTGTAATTAAAAATCAGAGCTAAATAAGACCATTGTTTTCGAATCTTTTCAAAGAGTAGTTTTATTTTTTATGTAATATGTTACATTATGCATATTATATAATAATATTATTTAATTACTGTACAATCAAAATTCAATTTATTTTAATAATTTAATCACACAATTATGTATTTATTTAATTAATATTACAATATGCTTGATAATATATTGATGTATATTATTACATGTATCAATTAAATATAATGGAAGGCCTTTAGGGTCATCATGTACAATGTCTCCATGACTTATAAATTGCTCTTTTTAAAATGTTCACTTTATTAGCTGCAATTTTTCTACCCAGTGATAACCATTCTTATTATTTTGCTATAGAAATGTGCAAACTTAGTCTTTTTCTAAACACAGTATTACTATTTTGATATATATAATGGATGTTTTCTTTAAACATAATTGGGATTATATTGTATATACTATTTTGTAATTTAAAAATATCTCCTAAAATTAATTACAGAAATTTTTCAAATTACTAAGTTTGAACAATATGATTGCTGGTAGTTTTGAAGTATAGTTAAATGATTATTGAATCAACTTCCTAATATTGAAATTTTGGATTATTTATGATTTTTATGTGAATTTGCACTATGTATGTATTCATAGATAACATATAGTTCAAATGCATACATAGGTAGATATATTGCTGATGAGCCCCTTTGCAATTCAAAGCTTACTTAAAATATTAACATGTTAGGCAAGTACAAGTTTATCTGTTTTGGTTGGCATTAAAATCTCATAAACTTTCCTACTCTCTCTCCTCATTTCCCCCTCTCGTGTTGCACCTTGAACAACATGACTTTGGAGAGATTTTAACTTATGCTTCAGTATTTTTATTTGTAGATCTTTATTTGCATGCATGATTATTTTCTTAGGATACAACACATATGTTGTCAATTTGCTCAGGAGGTTGTACCATTCCCAACAGCAGTGTATGAAGTGCCTATTTTCTGCCTATTATTAAAAAAAATTCTTTGTCAACTTAAATTGCAAACAATGGTGCAAGAGTACTGTTTTAATTTTATTTCTGACAGTAGTTAGGCTGAATTTTTTTGATCTTTGATGGAAGTTTTTCTTTTTCTTTTGTGAATTGCCTCTTAATAGTATCTGAAGTTTCAGATTATTATGTATAAAAGTATTTTTAATTTGAAAATTCTTTATATATTGACATCTTAAATCCATATATTTAAGTATTTTATTATTCTCTCATTTATCTACTTATTTTGTTTATGAGACTTCAAACATGCAAGAATTTTACATTTCTGTCACCCTGTCACAACTGCCCCAGTCACTCTCTGTTCTTTTGCCCTGCTTTCTGTAGGTCATGCTTTTTCTTATCTGGCATTACACTTGATGTTTTGTACACCTCACTGTTCAGTGTCTGTCTTGATCATCAGAATGGAAGCTCCATGAGAGCGGGGACTTTTGTGTCTATTCACTACCGTGTCTCAACACCTCGAAAAGTCCTGCATATAGACAGCGCTTTGTATATAGTTACTGAATAAATGAGTACTTAAACACAATGCAAATTCTCTGCCTTTCATGTTATTTGATCTTGTAAAAACTTTCTCCCTTATAACTCATCTTTTTTTAGACAATGGATCTGGTAAAAGATGAAATAAATGACTCATTTTACTGTCTATGCCTCTTTAAAGTAACTGAGTTCAACTATTGTTTATTCTAGATTTATCTCTCTTTTCAGTGATAGAAGTTCTAAAAAGGTGGTATTATTTCATTTAAATAGTGACTGGATTTTTAAAATATGGATTGGTAAAATAAATGATGTTAGGTAACTTACTTTACTGTTTCAGATGCTCTTAAAAAACAAAAGGAGCAAACGTGTTCATTCTTCTGTAAAAGACAATTTAGCTTATTTATTTATTTATTGTCTTTTTAAACTCCTTATAATGATGTATAATTATAAGAGGGCCTGATCTTTTTATTATTAATTTTATTTCCATAGAAGCTATTTGCCCTAAGAAACAAATTTGTGGTTAATGACCCTTTTTCCTGCTAGTTCTCAGACACATGAAATCATGATAGAGGAAGAGAAGGAAATAGATCTGACAGGCTGCAATGTTAACTGATTGCTCAGCAGAGACCTAAATCTATGCTTAGTTTCTATAGGCTTCATGGAGTGTTTTGATATGCTGTAAGGATTTTGCAATTGGAATGCATTTCACTGCTGTCTCAGGCTAATTGGCTCTATATATAGAGAGCCACCTGGGCTCAACTGAATGCCATTTAGGAAAGGGTGGAGGATGCACACAATGTTGCAAAGAACTGTGTATAATTTATGAGGGGTAGGGCCTAAATGGCAACTACACAGGCCTTCATATTTTTTCTAGAGTAGTTGAGAACTGAATCTTTAATTCATCTTCCTAATTAATGGATTTAGCTTAATTGTCCTAAGTTTAGGTTTTATGCAGAAGCCCAAAGACCGTAAGGTACTGTAGGTGCCATATATCAGTCATGCACAGAAGTCGATGCAACATTTTTGAGCAGCCTGTCCTCCTATGGTGGCCATCTACCTGGACTTTCATCTTAAAATAAGGTGGCAGTGACATTAGAGAAAGGGTTCATTTATTCTCTCCCAAGGAAGATCCCTTGATTGAAAATAAAAGGTGATTGCATCATAGGGCAAATCTGTGCCCTCCCTAGACAGTTTCTCCTGTTTTTCACCTGTTTTTAAAATTGTTTTAACCTCGCTGTCGCAAGTTTTGGGCAACGTTCATAAATCTTGTCCTATTTCCTCATTGGCACATAGCCAATGAAATAGAGACAAGGCTTTATTGTGAGACGAAGTCAAGCTCTGGGTTCGGGAGCAGTAAAGTACCTTTTCACGTGAGAAGTCTGGGAGCCCATCAACATTTCCCACTCTGTGTGTGCCAGCCTTGGTCTCCAATGGAACACTGTGGATGTAATCCTGAAAAGCTGTCCGGGAAGCCAGGAGATAGTTAGACCTCTGTGTAACTATCTTGGAACTAACTTGGAAATGGGCCAGACCCATTTTCAAGGTGGCAGATCCTATGGCAGACTGTTCAGAACTGAAGGACATGAAGTTGTTGCACCTTCACCATCTTGGAGAGGAGGTATTCCAAGTTCTTTCCAGAGCAGACTTTGAAGAGGGGAGCAAAAAGACATTGAGAAGTTAGTTCTCCTCTTTCTGCCTCTTCTTCCTGTGTCCACATCACTCTTTTTCTTCCAGGAAGAGGCTGATAATGTGGAGAGACAGTGTAGATGGGGCACTTTTTCCCTTACTCCAAAGCAGGGGGAAAAATGGAAAGTCTCTAAAGCTGGACCATATTTTTACTTTGTTATAGTTCATGGGTTCCTGGGACATGTCTGGCTGTCATTTGAGGTAATTTGAAAAATAGGAGGGTAAACAACTTTTGTATAGAGTGGATGCTTAATCTAGATTGGTGATTGAGGAACACTATTTTATTCAGCTCTCTTGTCTGCTGGGGGCCTGAGAATGTGACTTTTGGTTAGGGAAGGTAAGTTCTCCAGATAAGTTAGAAAAAATGATTCCCTAAATGGTACAATTAAATCAAACAAATATATTCTATGCACTTTTAAAAAAGATTTTATTTATTTATTTTTAGAGAGAGGGAGAAGGGAGGGAGAGAGAGAGAGAGGGATATCAATGTGTGAGAGGTACATTGATCAGTTGCTTCTAGCATGCCCACAGCTGAGGATGTGGCCCACAACCCAGGCATGTGACCTGACTGGGAATCAAACCACCGAACTTTTGGTTCACAGGCCATCACTCAGTCCACTAAGCCATACCAGCCTGGGCTACATTCTATGTATTTTAGAAAGTGCAAAATAAATATTTTATGTATAGTTCTATGAGTTTTAACATACACATAGATTCTTGTAACTACCACCACAAACAGGATGCAGAACAATTCCAATATCCCCCAAATATTCCATCATGCTGACCCTTTGTGGACAGGTGCACCTCCCCACCTGCAATAGCTCAATTTGGCAGAGTTTTTAGATAGAGCTGACACCAGAAACACTATCCATAAAAGAAAGAAAACATAAATTTGATTTCATCAAAGTTACAAAGTTTTCTCCGTTTGATGAATACAATGAAGAATGAAAGCCACAAACTGGGAGAAAATACTTACAAATCACTGATGAGACAAAGGACTCAAAGTTCAAGGCACTTTGAGAGAGAGAGAAAATTGGGTAAGGCATGATCTTTTTCTACAAGAAACTGGAGTTGAGAGATAGATATAAATATGTAGCAAACTATATATGGAGAAGGATGCAATTAATGCTAAAGTAACAGTGGTATCTCAACAAGCCAGCAACATTTGTGGTGGGAAGGGAACTTTGTTCCAGCTTGTGGATTTAAAGATGGCATTGTGGGGGCAGAGGCACTGGTGGGAAAGGGTGTTCTAGAGGAGGAAATCCCATGAGTAAAGCCATACAAGTGAGAAAATGCTGGCCATAAACAGAAAAATGCAATTAGTCTACTCGGGTTAGCTCCTAATATCACTTCTGTGTTGCTAATGGCAGGATGAGAATGAACATATGCCTTCTAATATATGTGTGTACCCACACTTTAATATCTCTACCTTCTAAAGCCACAGGGAAAAACAGCAGTCCTTTGGAAGTAGAGGTTATTCCCTAAGAATGGACTCACCGTTTAGGGTGAAACATAGACAACTATTAAGGGTAATTTAAAACCAACTGAAATGTCAAGTTGGTCTATTAGAAATGCAAATGCTAACTGCACTGTGATAACCACAATAAACAAAACAATGAAACCAATTAGAAGGGACTTTTGAGACTTTTAGGCTTTGATTTGTTATAAAGACAGAGGAAAAGACCAAATTGTTTGATTTTGTTTATCTTCTCCTGAATCAATAATATGAATGGTTTTGAAGCATCTTAAATGTTTTGGGTTACTTAGGCCCCTGCCAGGGGCTCATTTGTCGTCAGGCAACCTGCAGTTGGACCAGTCTCCATAAGCCATTTTTCCTTTGTACCAGCAAGCGTGGAATACATGAAACATCAGCATCCATAATACTTAAGCATTTTTCAGAGTCTAGGGTGCTGATGTCACAAGATGGGGCCTTTAAATATCTCTTCTACTGGGTGAAATTCCTGAAAGAACCAATTCTTTTGCTATTGGTCAACTGTTGAGATTAGCATTAATTAGCATATAGATTATGTTAAAGAATAGAGAAGTGTCAGAATATAAACTTATGCCACTTTCATGCTTAAAGATATATGGCAGGGCTAAGGCTGTGTTTTTATCCTGTTCTATATCTTATTTAATAAAAATAAGATTGTATGAATTAGAAAGTTCTGATGCATGTCATTTATATTCATTCCAAGACTATACTTTCAGGGGTCATTGCTATAGTTCATTAAATTCTTTCTCCTTCCCCAGATATATTAGTTAGATGTATAAGGGCTTTTTTAAAGAATTTAGCCCTGGCTGGCATAGCTCAGTGGATTGAGCGCGGGCTGCAAACCAAAGTGTCACAGGTTCGATTCCTAGTCAAGGTACATGCTTGGGTTGCAGGCCATGACCCCTAGCAACCGCACATTGATGTTTCTCTCTCTATCTCCCTCCCTTCCCTCCCTAAAAATAAATAAAATCTTTAAAAAAAAAAGAATTTACATTCACATTTTTTGGAGTATATTTCTGTGTGTACATAGATTCTTGTAACCCTAACTATAAACAAGATACAGTATAGAGTCAATATTCTACAAGATTCCTTTATTCTGATCCTTTGTGAATAAGCTCTACCCACTACATTTGGTGAAAAGTATGAATAAAGAAAAAATTGGTAAGTTGGATCTCATTAAATTGTAAAATTTTGCTCTTCAAAGAATATATAGTTAAACAAATAAAATGACAAGCTATAGTTTGAGAGAAAAATTTGCAAATCACATACTGACCAAAAATTTATATTCAGAAATAAGAACTTTCAAAACTCAACAGGAGATGATCAAACAACCCAATTAAAAAATAGTCAAAAGATTCATACAGAGACTTCACCAAGAAGATTAAGGGTAGGTAAATAAGCAAATAAAAAGATCATTAGTTATTAAGGACATACAAAGTAAAATCTCAATGGGGTACCATTACACACCTATAAGAACCACTAAAATAAAAATTACTGATGATACCAAGCATTGATCCATGTGGAGCAACTGGAGGTCTCCTACCTTGCTGATAAGAATGAAAAATGGTACAATTACTCTGGAAAACAGTCTGAAAGTTTCTTTCAAAGGTAAATATATATATATCCCATATGACTCACCAACTCCACTTATAGGAATTTGTCTTAGAAAAAGGAAAACTTAGATTCACACAAAAATCTATACATGATGTTTATAGTGGCATTAATTACTAAAATTTGGAAACAACTTGCAAATCTTTCAAAGGGTGAAAAACAAATTGTGGCATATCCATACAATGGAATATAAGAAATGACATGGCTGAATCTCAAAATAATTATGCTGAGTCAAAGAAGTTATATTTCATTTAGTGCTAATGAACCGTCTCTTCTTTTAAAGAATATCTCTTCTCATTCTGCTTATGAAATATCTTTTTTTCATCATTTTCTTGGCCCTATAATTATTTCTCCTTTCCCATGTATGGTATTTTATTCTGAAAAAATCTTAATCTTAGTGGAATAACACAACCATCATTTTATTATTTTCATAGATTCTGTAAGTTAGGAATTGTCTTCACTCAGAGACCACATTTTCTCAACAGCACCTAGGAGTGGAATTTTGCCCTGAGGACATCTCTACTTTGAGGACACTTTGCTAGCTTTTACAGTTCCTCCAAGTATGTTAGCTGTTATATTTCCTTCTGAGTACAGGAGGTCCTTGAGCAGTGTCCTGTCATTAATGAGATGCTGCAGTAACTTAACTCTTGCTTATATCAATTAGTTTATGGTAAAATTGATTTTGTTATATATGATTTCAGTGCATGTTCAAGAACACTTCAATGCTGATAAATAAAGATTTAGTATGTATATATCTTCCAAATTATAATAAAAACAGTAGTTTATTCTTTATCTCTTACTTTCATTTTATTTCAGGTGTTAAAAGCAACATGACACCTTCAACACTCTAAAACTCCTCTTATTTGTTTGTCAAGCCCACTATGTCTTCACCTCCTTCAAGCCCCCAGTGATAGCCTCTCTGAGACCCAGGAGGCTTTTGTCTAACACTGGACTCCAAAACCAATGTCACAAGTTTTGAATGTTGTTACAACAGAACCCATATCGGATGTCTGCAAATTCTGTTCAAGTTATTTCTAGATATCAAACTGCCCTGAACTGGAAGTTTTATTACACACGTGCATTCTGTGGGTTGGGAATTAGAACAAGCCTGGTGAGGATGGCTTGCCCCTGTTTCACATTATCTTATTTTATCTTATTATCTCAGAAATATGTTTTTTTTTTAAATTTCCATCTTCTCAGAAATGTCCTTCTTGTCTGGTTTTTCTTTTAAGATTTTATTTATTAATTTTCAGAGAGGGAAAGGAGGGAGAAAGAGCGAGAGAGAGAAACATTAATGTGCGGTTGCTGGGGGCCGTAACCTGCAACCCAGGCATGTGCCCTGACTGGGAATCGAACCTGCGACACTTTGGTTCGCAGCCCGCGCTCAATCCACTGAGCTACGCCAGCCAGGAGAAATTTGTTGATGGCTGTGATATGACTCAAATAATGGGAAGATGGAAGCATCTGAAGGCTTCTTCACTCACATATCTGGGTCATAGCCTGGGATGACTTGAAAGCTAGTTTCATCTGAGCCGAAACCAGAGCCGTTAGTTGTGGCCTCTCCATGTGGCTAGGGCTTCTCATAGCATGGCAGCTGGGAATATCTTGTGGGTGAGCATGCTAAGAGAAGCTGCATAACCTTTTATGACTCACTTTTGGATTATTGCATAGCATCATCTGCCCACTGCCATTTGAGCCACCCCTGCTCCCCGCAGCCATTAAAGTCTTTTCTTGAAAGCATTTACAAGTCCTTCCAGACTCATGGATTAGGAATATAGATCTCACTTCTCATTGGGAGAAGTGTCAAAGAATTAGGAGTCATGTGTGAAAACTCCTGCAGTGCCCATGACTGAACCCGTCTCCTATATCTGCCTCTCTCCCCCAAGATCTGTATCACCAGCCTTGACTTTTCTCCTGAAAGCTAGACTCACAATTCATATGTCTAATAAGTATTTTACTTGAATTCAACAGCACCAAAACAACAAACAGAAATGGACCCACCCAGAATTATATTTTGCAACATCTACCCTAAGAAGAAGAATACATAAATTTATTCAACATAAGATGATTTAAAATACCAAAAAGTTAGTTAGCCAAATGTTCAATGGTAAAATAAACAGTGAAGTCAGCTATAGTATATCCACTAGATGAGATGGAAGATATCTATGAAAAATAATAAATATAAAGATTATATAGCAATGTCATTGAAATATCACATATGTGAAGAAAATGGTATCTTGTGATGTCCACTTCCACAATAATTAAAAGCAAAAAGATATACATAAAATATTGAAAGAAAATATCAAGGATAATTATGTCAGAAAAGGTGACATTATGGATGATTTATTATTCTTACTCCCTTCTCCTCCCAGTTTTTCTTTCTCTTGTTACATTACTTTAAAAACTTAAACATGTATTTTTAAAAATCAAAGTCAAAATAAATGGCTCCAAACTAAATTTGTAATTTCATACCTCCTCCTCTTCTCTTGTTTGTTTTCCTTCTTTCCCCATCTCATTTAAAGCCATTCTCATCCTCTTAGTGATCTAGGCAGGATTTTTCAGTTATCATTCTGTCCTTTTTAAAAAAGTGTCTTTAGATACAATTAACCTTTGAATACCCTGAATCCTACTTCTCTAATATCTTTGCAATGAATAATTGTTGAATAATTAATGGAATAGATGTAAAATCATTTTTAGAATTATATAGAAGTATTCACTATTATATATTGGGTTTCAATCCCACTTTACCACAAAGTGATCTTGTGCAAGTTTCCCAATCTTTCTGAATATTGGTTTGCCCATCTGAAGTGTAAGTTAGCATACTTACCTTGGATATAATTTTGCAGGAGCTAGATTATACTATCTATCTAATGGCTAGTGCAGTGCCTGGAATGTAGTTGATACTTAATAAATGGTAATATACAAATCTTTAGATAGAACCATTTATACTCATACTGTTTCCTAACACTTCCACAAAAGAAAATAAACACACAAAACCATACATACCCTTAAAAGCAAGATTATGCATTGAAATATTTTTTCTGAACATATTCTCACACACTCTCTAATACAATGACAAACCAACCAACCAACAACCAACCTTAGGTGTCTGCAAACCAAATTTACCATCAGAAATAAGAGGAAGAGAAAAATCAATAGCCTTGTAGTCAATATTAATCTCACATCAATAAAGGCCCATATCTTTCACTCTTTATGGTAATTGTCCTATGGAACTGCTTAACGTGCTTAAAGTACTTAGAAGGGTCTGCTGATGGCATCTTATCAGGGCTCTGAGCAGCAGAGTCAGGGAGCACCCAGGAGCTGGGGCTGGTTCCCCTGAAAGTTTGATGTGACAAGGGGTCCTTGGGTGTCACAGATACTAGACTGCACTTGCCAGTGGGTTTTCCAATGGGTCTGCCTTCCCTCTCTGCTCTCTGATGTTAGGGTGGCTGTCCTTTCTTCTTCTGAGGCTGTCAGGGTTCACTGAAACAAAGTAGGCTCAGCTTACCGCTTAAACCAGTGTTTTTAGGAATTCCATTGTATGTGCTCTGGAAAGCCTTTGAAATTAAACAATTTGGTTTTCTAGCAGCAAAACAGACCACTCTTTTCTTCTGAAGTCCAGTAATATGTACACTTAGAGTTTATTGGCATTGAGGACTGTTGTCCGAATAGCCCAATAAAAGCACACTATTCACTTAGAAACCTTACTTCCATCAAGTGACTTGGTAGTGTTCTCCAAATTAACATTAAATCTAGAATTTATGTATTCACTGTCAATAGTGGAATTGGTTTGGGAAGCTCTGCAGAGTATAAAGACATGGCCAGTGAGAGATGGTATGTCCTTCCCTAACTACTCTGTGGCTTCCCTTCGTTTTCCTGCAGCCCATACCTACTCACATCTCAATACCAGTGTAGCACTAGGCAAGTTATGGAGGCAGGACTCTTCCTTGGCACTTCCCCAAAAAGCACACTTATTTTTGAAGGCAATAACCTGGATGAAGTATTTGTAATTGAAAAATGATGCCCCCCCCACAGTTTAACACACACACACACACACACACACACACACACGTGCAAGAATCTAATGTCCAATGGGCTTATTCATTTTCAAAATTGTTTTTTAGAATTTATATGAAATTCAGAAATATACAGGATATCTTACATTCCATATGCCTATATTCTATTTCAGTTAGTCAACCACATTTTTATATTTTACCCAAACCTTTCCAAGCGACACATGCTGTTTGAAATCATAATGACAGACATTACTTTGATGTTACTTTTTATTCTTAACTTAGCCATCATTCACAGCTGCTTCTGCTGCAATTGAACAAAGCAGTTAAAAAAGGGAAGATATTATATAAATTAAATTTTCATTGCTCTGTAACATATCAAAAGATTACACCATTTCTGATTTACAGTTAGGATTGGAAATTAACTTCAAAAGGCAAGAAATGGAAAAGCGGAGGCATATTCTTTCATGGCTTATTACTGAAAAGGGAGAAGTGATGTAATGATAACAAAAAGGTTTCTCTTCTTGAACAAAAGAAGAAATATCCATTTCTCTTGTACCTGTGTGTTTATATCCGTTTATAAGTTTGTCTCCCTCTTAACCCTTTGGACTCATAACTATGGTGCAAAATAGGGCCTATAATGCCATCACTATCACACCCTGGACAGAGCTATGAAACAACAGAAATGAGAGCTTGGAGATACATCAAGGGACCAAAAATGTCCAGCTTTTTGCTTCCAGCAAAGGCAGTAATAATAGAACCATTTCTAGACATGACACGTATCAGAGACTTTATCCTCTAACTTATACCTGGTTAGTGGTAAAGTGAATCTGGAACCAAATCATCTCATTCATCAAGTTTTGTATTCTTCCTGTTACTTCACAAAAACCTCATTTTGCCACATATCAGTGTACGAGACTTATTAGAAAATAGTTGATTTAGTGCCCTCAAGTTTTGACAACCTCTGGCTTCCCTCTTTACCTAAGGTTTGCTTCCACACTTCACAGTTCCTTACCCCCATCATTCTGAATCATTGGTTCCCACCAGCAGAGGTGCTTTGCCTTGTTGTCATAGGTACTCCCTAAAATCTCACATTTGATGTTCCTCATCTCCAACCACACCTTCTTTACTTACCATTTCTTTCACTTTCACTCACTTTTCTTTTTTTACTTCTTCTCAACCTTGTTCTCTTTCAATTCTTTTTCTCTAGACTAGGCTTCTTTGTCTCAAAATCCACACACTTAGCCACTTCATGTAACACCCTAGCTAAAATTCTAGGCTCTCCCATCTTCCTTTCTTTTGCACACAATTTGTATCCCCTGATGACCTCCACCCAGCATTGACTTTGTCCTTTGCTGCCCAGCTTTGGAACTTCCGTGTCCCTAGGCAATTTTGCTTTTGTAGGTTCTTTTCTTCATTCAAAAATATTCAAAGATATTTTATGACTGTTTTGGTGTAAAGATGGATATTATCTTTTAGCATAAAAGTTTATTTCCCTTCTTTGGCCTTAAATTAAAACATTTTCCTCAACTCCTAGAAGTATTACAGGCAATGGGTCCTGTACCTACTCTGCTTGATGAATACAAGTTAGCCTGGGGTTGAGCCACAAAAAGATATAGCAGATTCAATCAGTTTTGGTTCACATTATTTTTCTTAAGTTTCTAAAATCTATTAAACATAACAAATGTTAGAAAGTGTAACTAATGCTGAGTTTATAGTTTAAAATAATGTGATCTCTATCAAAATCTTGGGACAATTATAACATTCTTTGGTTTCTTGGTTGTAAATATCAAATTGTTCCTAAATATAAATTTTCTATTATTTCAAATTCAATTACAGGAATATTTAATAAAGTACAATACACAAAGTACTTTCTAGGTGCTGAACATAGAAAGTTGAGTAAAGCACTGTTCTAGCAGAAAGACAGGAAGGATACCAATGACTATGAAACTGGACTAAATGTACATTCCAAAAGGTAAAAAGACCTGAGGATCCATGGTTTGAAGAAAACACATTCTTTTGGTAGTTTCCCTAAAGACTGGTGAATTATGTGGTATTTGTTGATTTCTGGTTTTAAAAAGTAATATTTATTGTCAAATGCATACATGTTTATAGCCCCCACACATGTACAGCCTGTCCCACCATTAATATCACTTACCAGAAAGGTTAGTTTTTTGCCCTGGCTGGCGTAGCTCAGTGGATTGAGTGCGGGCTGCAAACCAAAGTGTCTCAGGTTCGACTCCCAGTCAGGCCACATGCCTGGGTTGCAGGCCATGATCCCCAGCAACTGCACATTGATGTTTCTCTCTCTCTATCTCCCTCCCCTCCCTCTCTAAAAATAAATAAATAAAATCTCTAAAAAAAAAGAAAGGTTAGTTTTTCACCAAGGATGAGCCTTCATTGACACGTCATCGTCACCCAAAGTCCATAGTTTATCTTAAGGCTAACTCTAGGTGTGGTACCTCCTGTGGGTCTGGACAAATGTGTAATGAAATATATTCATCATTATGATATCATGCAGACTATTTTCACTGCCCTAACAGTTTTCTGTGCTCTGCTGGCTCCCCCCACACTCAGCTAAACCCAGCAACTAGGGATCTTACTGTATCCACAGTTTGGCTGTGTGGTACATCTTTTTAACAACTCACCTTATTGAGTGTTTTTATTTTGCCTAATAGTTTTCAACTTGATTCTGAAGAGAAATATACATCTCTTAGTAATTTTTTCTTTTCATATATATATTATTTACTGTTTGCTTGTCTCAACTTTTCAGAAAAATATGAAGTAATGGTCAATTCAATGAGAATTCCTACAATATTTCATTATGTTAAAATTTTTTCTTCTATTTATATATACAATTAGAAATAGATATTAATCTTTTTGGCATCTATTTATAGTAGGACATTATGTGAAAAAAAGAAGAGCACAGAATAGTATATAAATTAGTTATCTGTGTGATTTTTTGGTTGATATTTCTATTTTAATTTTTTAAAATTTTTACATAAGCAAGTATTATATTAAAATTGAAAATATATTACAAGAATTTCTTGGGTTATTAAATATTATTTAAGTGATTTCATCTTATATATTTATCATAATTTATTTAATTAATTATCTATAATGGAATATTTAGGCTGTTTTTTCTAATATAAAGTTGCAATGGACATTCATACACCTAAAGATTTATGTACATTGATGATTCTTTCCTTAGGTTCTCAGAATGATATTACTAGGGGGAAAAGGTACAGATCATTTAAAGCTGACTAGACACAGACTGCTGTAAATTTTAATCCCTATTAGCAGTACATGAAGATACCTGCTTGTCTTCACCTTTGTCAATGTGGGAGTTTGGGGAAAAATTATTTCTTTAGTTTTTTGGGAATCTAATAAATGAAAGTAGTTTCTCACTGCTGTTTTCTTTAGCTCTATTTTCACTTTTTGAGGTAGGTCATTCTTTCATACTTAAAATATTTTTTTCAAAATTATCTATTTATACTCTTGGCTTTTCCCTTTGCTTTTATTATTCATAAGTTTTTGCTTCCAATCCCTCAGAAAAAAGTCATCCCCTATTTTCTCCTCATTCTTTTATGTTTTTGCTTTTTAAATTCAGTTTTTTAATTGAGGGTGTAGAATTTTGATAGGTGAATAAGATGAAACAATAAAGGAATTTTTCTGCCAAACAAAGAGCAGAAATAAAAGGCAACATGTGTGAAGATGCCCATTATTTTGGGGAAGAAATAGCCTAAATTGTATATTTAGATAACAGCTGACATTGAGGAGGGAGGGGTAAATAGAAAAGAAAGAGATCCATAGACATTTAGCACAAGGGAAAGTCTTTCTAGTGAGATTTGATTTATATATGCACCTATGTATCTGTTATATCCACTCAGATGTCACACATTTTACTCATACTAACACTTACACTTATATCCAGACTTACACTCATCCTCATCCTCAACATAATCAAAACTGAAAACCTGTGATCATCTCCCCAAGTCTGTGTTTCCTGTATCAATAGCAGTGCTCCTCAAAGACTGCCTCATCCAGAGTCCCGGTGCTGTCCTGACCCTCACCTTATTGCCCAGCCCACATTATAGTATCCTGTTGACCCCACTTCCTCAATTGCACCTGAACCTGCCTAATTCTGTCCATGGCGCCACCACCTCCATTGAGGACCCTTACCTTAACGCAGCTTGCTCTCTTCTTTCACCCAGATTTAGGCAACACTTTCTTTTTTTTTCTTTTTTCTTTTTTTTTTTTTCTTTTAATCATTGTTTAAGTACAGTTTTCCCCCTTTTACTCCCATTCCAGCCCACCCACCCAACCCTTCCCACTTCCCTCCCATTACCACCCTCCCCCTAGTTTTTGTCCATGTGTCCTTTAAATTTGTTCCTGTAAACCCTTCCCATTCTCCCCTGAAATTCCCTCTTATCTCCCCTCTGGTCACTGTCAGTCTGTCCTTTATTTCAGTGTCTTTGGTTATATTTTGCTTGTTTCTTTGTTTTGTTGTTTAGGTTCCTGTTAAAGGTGAGATCCTGTGGTATTTGTCTTTCACTGCCTGGCTTATTTCGCTCAGCATAATGCTTTCCAGCTCCACCCAAGATCGGCAACACTTTCCTACCGTGTCTCCCTACCTGTGGTATTGTTCTTTTCCAAGTCATACTCATACTTCTCAGAGCAGCTGTGGTGAATTTCTAAAATGGAAAACTTACCAAGTTTTAAAATTCTCTAGTTGTTACCATCTTCCCTTAGGATAAAAAACCCTGACATCTTTTAATGTCATCCAGTCTAAGATGACATCTTAGATGACATCTAAGATGATTCCAATCAGTCTAAGTCCCATCTCCTTAGTTAATCTTCCTCTTAGTATTGACTCCATTTTGCCTAATATTGTTGATTTGTTCCTCTTTAAAAAAATAATTTCTGGCTCTCTTTATTAGGATGTAAAGTTCCTGAGAGTCGGGACTAGCTTTCCTGTTCTTAGCTACAGTGGTGTACTCCAGCATGAGGAAAGGTGCGGGCGCAAAGTAAGTGGATGCATGTGAGAATTTGTTAAATGCTTTGAAAACACTTAACAGTGCAAGCTACTTACAGCTATTATTATTTCTTTTATATTTCTGCTTTATCTAACTTCAGGATCTTAAGTCTTTTAACTGATCTGTTATTGATTTGTTAGGACTTGGGTTTGAGGTTGTAACACTGGAAAGAGAATCTTTTCCTGATTCTCTTTTCCTCAGCCAGTGGGTTTCCATAGCAATAGCTGTCACAGCATTGACCATCCTATTTTATCTTCATTTTTTCTTGATTCCTGTGGTAGACAGTAAGCTACATGAGGAGAGGATGCATTTCTCATTTCTCATTGTATCCTCAGGGCTTGGCAATGTGTTTGCCTTGTCATAGATGCTCAATGCAAATGATTGAAAAAGTAAATTATAATATACAACATTTATTATATTATCATTTATAATGTCTACATATTATATTATAATATCATATTAAATTAACTATATTTATATTTAGTACACCACAAAAATGTTCATTATGAATAACTGAAACAAAAAAGTTAACTTGTACAGAGTTTTCAAAAGGAAATTTAAAGATAAAAATAGTTATAAATAATATTTCTAATGCAAGTGCTTAAAATAATATAAAAGGATAGACTTCAATTATCAGGAATATTCCATGATAATATTGGCTGGCTAAGTTGTTACATAATAACCTGGTTACTTTTGTAATGAATGTTGTACTGGCTCATTTCTCCATTGTCCCTGAAAAGCAAGGAAACCAAACAAGAATTTTTGTAGGGAAAAATGCTTTATCCAGGAAATGGTTGGCTATTGGATAGATAGCTTCTTGCTGCTGAAATTATATTGAAACCTGTTTCAGGCATTTTGATATTTAGTTACTTTTGTGATTTTGCTGCAGCATTTTTCTAGGTCAAGATCTCCATTTTGGCAACTCATGGCCCACCTAGTTGGTGAAATTTGGTGATTTTTAGCCAATGAACTGGATCACATTTACATTCTTCAGTTTTCAAAAAAAATTCTGCTTTGTGCGCCTCCCTTTTTTTGGGAGGCAGGCAAGCTGAATGCCCACTTCACTGTTGAGGTGGCCTTCGTGGTAGCATGAATTTATGTGTGCAGATCTACGTGATTTTAAAATCAATGACAATATGGATAAATGACATCTAACAAAAACCAATAAAGCACCCTGGCTGGTGTAGCTCAGTGGATTGAGCACAGGCTGAGAACCAAAGTATCGCAGGTTCAATTCCCAGCCAGGGCACATGTCTGGGTTGCAGGCCATGGACCCTAGCAACCGCACATTGATGTTTCTCTCCCTCTCTCTCTCTCTCTCTCTCTCTCTCTTCCTCTTCCTCTCTCCCCCTCCCTCCCCTCTCTAAAAATAAATAAATAAATCTTAAAAAAAAAACAGTAAGGCCATCCCACAAAACTACAACCAGTGATTTGTAAGGTTTTTGAGATACATTAACCCCTCCCCAAACATCCTTATATATTATGCCCATGTAATCTTTGCCTATTTGGAGATATCTTTTGTCAACCATTGACATAGGCTGGAAATCTTAGCTTACCTCTAGTTTTATTGCTCAGAATAATTAATGTGTCTTCTATTTCAACAAAGAGGAACACTTTCTCCCAGGAGGTATTTATTTATTGCCAATTTACTTATCAAGAAACAAAAATGCTGTTTGTGACTCTGCATTTGACTCAAGAAGATATATCAGGGCAGAAGATAGATAAATAGATTGATAACATCTTTTAAAATAATAATTGCCATCATCAGAGTTAACATATTTTGACAAGTTAGTATATTAAAAGCCTTAAAAAAAAAACAGCTGTTTAGCTGTAGGGAATTTCACTCTGAGGCTGAATCCAAAAATACATGTTGGTATTTATTCAGTAATCAATCATAGAAAGAAAAGACCTCGAATTTTAGTTGGAAGTTTTTATTTTTATCCTTTTCCTTACTCCTGGTCTTTAAACCTGCTCTGAGGAGAGCTATACATGCCAGGCTGGTGCTCATCAAAAGCCAGCAATCACAGCTAAATCAGCATGCAAAATGCCACTCAACCTTGGGCCTTTATTAAAATTTGCTGGGACTCAATTTGAGATAGTGATCATTCTTATTAAAAAGCAAAATGTAAGATAGTTTTTTTATATAAATCTCTGGATGGAATGGAATTGTTAATCAGCATAGGCTGATGTGATTTCTCTGTTGCAAATCCTGCCGAGGGCTCAGAAGTGGCACATTACCATAATTCGTAGGCTAGAGCTGGCAGCTTGAAAAAGACCTGCAAGAATCTTTAAAATGCTTAAGCAAAGCTGCAAGTCACAGCAAAACAACACAGTAAGAGCTGCTACCCGGCGTTTCTCCTGTTATATAACGAAGTTTGGGCCTTTTCCTCATCCCTGACTTTTCTGGATGCCTCCCTTGTTTATGTTGCTGGGCGTTGCTTATAAACAACCTCTCAACGTAGCATTTCTGTGCTGTAAAATCCATCCATTTACCATGCGCTGGGTCGCCGTGGAGGTTGATTGAAAGAGCTTGCGTATTTCTTTTAGTACAGAAAGTGGAGCCAATCAATTAACCACATGCACTTAATGCATTGTTTGTCTCCCCTACCGTATCCTTTCTCCTGTCTGACATGCCCTCTGCAATTTTTGTACTTGAAAAAATATAGCAGCTTCCAAAAGATAGAGAACCCTTATTGGAAGCACAAATGGCCTGTCCAAAGAATGCTATTTTTCACCTCAAGGAAATATTGTTTGATTGGGGACCCAAACCTTAGACTGAGTGAAGTCAGAAACTTACCACATTTTTCCCCATTGGGAGGGTGACAGCCTCTTATGGCATACATTTCCCCCCACCCCAACTCGAGAAGTCAGCATAAACTTCAATGAGTGTGATTGAATGATTGCATGCTCCATGGGAGGACTGACCAGCAAAGGCCCTTGACTTAGTGTGAACTCTTGGCAATTTGGCAGAACTGTAAGAATTTATAAGAATTTTGTATGTGTTTGTGTCCAAATGCAAAACAATACACACATCTTTTTCACAAAAAGCCCAAATGACTTGGTCAGCCAAACTGCTGTCTAATGTTATGTCTGCTCAGAAGACTGGGTGTCTGAGGAAAGAACCACTCAGCATTCTGACACATGGGGGAGCCACATGGGATGAGGGAGTATCTTCCTCTCCATCTTTTGGATTATAGCTTTGAATTTAGAGGTGTTTCATTGATTGTTAAATTATTAGAAAGCAGAAGGCTCAAAGTTTTCATTAGGAATCAATGCCAGAGGCAATGATAGAGTCAAGCCAATTTATTCTCAAGAGGGCAAAGGATAGAACTTCTGGACTCCTCTGAGGGCCCTGGGTGGTCTGTAACTAGAGACTTAGTATTATTTTAGAGCGTATTTCGATGCAAGTCTATCAGTGGATGAGCACATGGATTTTAATGAATGAATAAGATTCTCTTTTTTTATGATGGCTGAGTCCTGTTACCCTGATTGGATCCCTCAGGTGTACTCAGTGCTCACGAGCCTTTGATGAAGTAGGGTGATGTCTAAAGTCAGCAAATCTGAATTAGTTCAAGTTTGAACAGACATCAGTTAAATGTGTTGGAAATTTATCAACTAGTGGTCGAGAAATCTTGTGGGAAGAATTTAACAGTTACCTTAAAAACGAGAACAAAATTAGACAACGCCCAGAAAGGAGACGGGAGTCAGATTCAAGCAGCTTCCTACCTGATGTTCCTTTTGACGTCTGAATCCCTCATTAAAGCCAGAGAGCTGGAGATGGTTTTCTGGTTAAACACAGCAATCAGATTAAGCAGATTAGATGATTCACATATTTTTAAAGCCCCCAAGCACATTATGAGGACATTGTTTTAGAGCAGGGTCACTGGGGGCTTTGAGCATACAGTGTCTGCAACACACCACCCCTCCCCCCACCTCTCTGTCTCATTTCCTCCTTAAAAACCCAACTTGATTGCTTAGCGTCAGCGCGCACAGCTGGACTTCACATCCCCATTTGCAGGGGATGCTTCTTCTGAAATGCTGGTAGTATTTGTCAGCCTGGAAGTGTCTTGAGGCTGCTTCTGGGAGATACAAGGAGGAAACTGATAAGGAGAGCATCAGAAGGGCAGTTAATTGCCTCCAGTCTCTCGGTGCCGGGAATATTTAAAATCTATGGGATTAAAGGCAGATTAAAAACTGTGGAAGCAGGGGCCCAATAGCGCTGAAAGATCGCAATCAGCAAGGGTAATGGCAGAGAAAAAATGAATGTGGCAAATAAAATGACAGATAGGAAATTCAGATCCGCTTCTAATGCTCCAAGTTCCATCTTGTAAGCACAATTCATCTACGTGTAAATCATTTTTTTGGCTTCAAGCTTATCAGCCAATCGGTGAATTAAAAATGCTCTTTCCTTGGAGGATTAAAGAGGTTGATTGAAGTCAGTGTGAAAACTGGCTAATAAGTCTGGAAATGTCAGGAGGGGGCTTCAGAGGAACTCGGTGTCGTTTTTTCCCTCTCTCTCTCAGTGCTATGAAACAGGGAAGTTTGCAAGGCTGTGGCATTCGCTTATTTGAGAAATGCTTTTGCATTTTTTTGTGGGTGACAAGAGTGGCAGGGTAGAGTGTTTGGATTTACAGGATGAAGGGGATCTTGATATTTAAGACAGAGTAGGGAAATATGAAGGAAAACAACAGCCACTCACAGAAATGAGTTCGTCAAGTCAGCACTGAGTGTAACATTGTGCCGGGAGTGTTTGACTTTGGGACCATCTGTTTAATTGGAATAGTGATAGTTCTTGGGCTCCTGGATTAAATATACTGTACTTTAGAATACTAGGGGGAAATACTCCGGTACAGTGTTTCTCAAAGCAGCTGAAATAAGCATTTCCTGTAGTTTGTTTCCTAAGGCAATTTTTATTTTCAAATATGTAACCGTCTCCTATTTGATTCAAATTCTTCTTAGAGGGTGTGTTGGTAAGAAGCTCCCCTCGTCCCCATGCCTTGTTGATTTTGGTCCTCTGCAAGGTTTCTGCAGAGGTGACTGTTTGCTCAGGAGGCTGGAGCACACTCAGTGCAGGTGTTCCCCTTTCATTCCACATGCCCAACTGAACATGGGAACTCCCAGAACAAGCACCCAACTGAGACAAGCTGTAGGAAAACGTCCTTGTGAGACGTTTTTACTTTTGCTTGCAGGAAAAACTCTTTACTTTTACTTATTTTTTTTATCCCCAACTACCACAAAGGCAAGGTGCTTACTCTGTTCTGCCCTCGTGTTGAGCGTGTTTTCCATCCAGCCTAGAATCACCTGACAGCATTGTGAGGTAGGTTTCTAACTCCTGGATAGAATCATCTGTGAAGGAGCAGTGATGTAGGGAGGTTAGCCACATGGTCAAAGTGCCCCGGGAAGCAAACGGAGATGTCAGGACTCTAACCGGGGCCTAGGTGATGCCTCATCTTTCCTTTTGCCATGCTGCAGTCTTGAGTCCTTTTGCATTTTGAGGAATAGGTAGCAGACACACACTCACACACACAGAGCCTAATATCAAGAGGTAGTCTTAAAATAGAAGATTGCCTGACATTAATCCCAAGGCACACCTGAAGTGACAGATATGTTGCCTGATTTGAAGAAGGTTGGGACAGTTACTTCAGCCCATGCTACCTTTGATTTTTAGTCATTGCCAATTTGCTTCATGGTGTTAAAATTTTCCTGTCAACTCAGCATTATTTTAAAAATGTCAGTCTCTCTTGGTAAATTAACAATTCTGTTCTGAAGACTTTAGCATGTACACATTCATTGGGTTGTGGGGGGAGGCTGGAAGGAGTGTCAAAGGGAAGATAGCTTGATACCGCAACCACCCTGCCATGGCCACCAAAAGCCTGGCAAGGACTGGCTCAGTCGGGTACAGTCATGATTCGAGTTACTTAGTGTCTTTATTTTGACTAGTCTTGCTTCCCTTTCTCATTAAATGAGGTTACCCATATTTCTTTTTTCTATTTTCACTCTTTCATGTCCACAGAAGTTCTAAGAGTAGGAAGAAGAGCCCATTTGATACTTTGATTTGGAATGTGCTCATTTAATTGACTTGGTAAAACCGGGTAGCAGATGGAGTTTATCTTTGCTCTTCCACGCTTGGCCTGGATGGATGTAGGGAATTTTACAGGTACTGTGTTTCTTTGCTTCCGGGCCACGCTCTGCTAATCTGATAAAGTAATCTGTGATCATGGAATCTTGTGCAGACCCTCTAGGATAAGAGTATATTTGCACATTGAAGGGGCTTTCCAGAGACTTTTCCATTGTCTACATGCTTGGGAAGCTGGAGAGACAGACATTTGGGGCAGAGTTTTGGATTTTTTTGTCTCTGAAATGGTTCAATTCAACTACAGTTCTCAAAAGATTGGTCCTTATGTGCACAATTACAGTATTAACACATACTGTGACTTCCTCTAAGGTAGTCACTCTTCAACGGCATTTGCATTGGTAAATTTCATTTTAATAGAAGGAGTCAAGAAATGTTCCCCTTATATGTATTCGCTGTACCTTAGAGTGGATAATTTATACTTAGGAATCTTCACCGAGGGTTAGAAGTGGAAAAAAGACGCAGTGGACATCACAAGGGAGTAAAGGCTGTGACAACAAACAAAACAAGAAACACTAGATTTTCTTAAAGAACCGGAGCCTAGGAAACAAATACTCTTGACTCATCTTCCTTTCCAATGGTTGTGAAAGATTCATAATGGCCATTTCTGTTTGGCCATTTATAAATATGAGTTACTCCTTGCTCAGACAAATGGGGTATATTTCTCTCCAATGATGGATTTAGCCATTTTCCACTACAGATAAGACTGGCATGACTAAGGACTAGGAGAAATTCAAGCAGGACTCCAGTTTCCTTCACACTCATTCAACTGTACTTTTTAAGGTCAGCTCTCCGAAAGCTCTTGGACCTTAAAGTAAACAAGATCACAGAAAGTCTTAGGAAATTGTTCTCTAGCAACTACCACTTTGCTTTACATTTACTTTTAATTATAACCTTAGTAGAAGGGCAGGAATTGTGAGCTTAGAATTCTTTTGCATTTGCATCACAAAAATCTTAGGATTTTAGGAATTTTCCATTTATTTATTTATTTATTTATTTATTTATTTATTTATTCTACATTCTGGTAATGTAGCTTCTGTCATACCCCCAGGGATCAAATTAACATTTATCTCTTTGAGTGCTAGAGGAAAAGAAGCCTCAATGTGGAAATCACGTTCAAAGCACAAACTTGGCCAAAAACATTTTTTTGGGGGGACAGTTACTATATTCAGCAATTGCAAGGGACAACACACTTGTTTCAGTGAATATATATCTGAAAGCAAAGAAAAGGGATGGAATAGGACCTGCCAGGACACCTTCCTAAATATGAACCCCTCCTCCAAATTCACACTGTTGGAGGTGCCAGATGTTACACAGAGAGATACCTGTTTACCTGCTGCATAGGTTAAAATAAGTCATAGGTCAACCACTGCATGGATTTCTCATCATCATTAACTCTCAAAGAGATTGTTTTCTCTCATCCAAATCAAAGTGCCTATCACCATCCCTTCTCTCATTCACTGAGCCTCATAGATGGAGACTTTGAGATGCTGAGAAATTTTCCATGTGCCCCTCCTTCTCTCTGCAAGTTGCCTGCTCAATCAGATGCCCTGTGGTCCCAGGACAGGCTCTGATGATGGGAATTAAGCAGCTGGCTGCTCCATCTAAGTACACTGCAGGCTGTGCACCACCTGTCTGCCCTTTTTGCTTGCAAAATGGAAATCTCTCTAAGCTCTAGCATCTTTGACATTGTTATGAAAAAAACAGTTTTAGCGATAAGATGAACCAAGCAGAATGGCAGTATGGGATATGTGGCAGGGACATAGTTTTGACTTCATATTTTAAAACTTTGCATTCAGCATACATATCTAAGTAAAGTTGTTCCTTCCCCGCTAAAAGGGAAGATTAATATCCAATAAATTGCTTCCCAAGTCTGTAGTCCTGAATTTTGGTTCTTAATGCACAAAACTGTGCTCCATCATGGAAAATCAATTCATCTTCCAATTCCATTTCTCTCTCTCTCGTTCTCTCTCTTTCTTTTATTGATCAATGAGTTTTTATTTTCACAAATGTCTCAAAGGTCCTTGCATATCATGAAAGTTTAAATATATTATTAATATTTGGATTTTTTTAAACCAGAGTCACAGAATTTTCTTCTCTGAATATTTAAAAGTAGAATAGGGTAAAGGATTATCACTTGAGAATTATTTTGATCCAATCCTTTCTGGAGGCAGTAGAATTAATTTGACCTTTAAATATCTGCTTTAGACCTATGATTCTCTAAAAATGTAATCTGAATTAGGTAGGAGGGAGCAAAATTTCTGCTAAAATGGGACATAACACATACAGTAGGTACTTAAATAAAAGACAAAATAATCTTAATTTTAAAAATTGTAACCAGATCAAAATTAGAGATAGTTTCTTTTTTCCTTCTCATATGTTCTTCTGCATTTAGGGTCCAGTAATGAATATATTACAAGGTTGGATTACAGAATATGGATTATTTCCTAATTCTAATCTATTGTGTGATCCTAGGAGATATTTTAGTCTGTCTCATTTCTTTATCTATAAAATGATAGAAAGGTTATTACTTTTCACCCTTTAAGGCAATGTAATGTGGCAAAAAGAACTTGACTTTTAAAGCCTGAATTGGGGGGTTATTTTTCACTTTCATATTTGCTTAATATTTGGCAAATTCCTTAAAACCTCAGAATTTTATTTTACTCACCTGTAAAATGAAATAATCATATTTTGATCTTTGTTTTATTATGGGGAGTTAATGAGACCGTATCTGTCATACAGTATATGCTCAGCAAATGTCAGTTTCTTTCATCTATTCTTGTTGCTCTTGGGTTGTAGCAATTCACAAGGGTTTATGATGCTACAATGATAATATTAACACTTCTTTGGCACTTACTAGGTGTTAGGTCATCTGCTCAGCATTTCATGTATCTTATTAGCTCATTCAATTCTCGTAATGACCCCATGAAATAGATGGTATTAATGTCTCAGTTTTGCAGACCGAGGAACCAAGTACAGAGAAGTTAAATGAGGTCATAAAGCTAGGAAGTCGAGAAGTTATAGACTTGAACTCAGGCTTCTGGTTTCTGAGTCCCCGCTTTTAGTTACTATGCTCTATGACACCATTAGCAAGCCTGGCGTGTCTGAACATGGGCCTGGCTGATGATAACTGGAAGGCCCTCGGAAAAATCTTGTCCAGTCCCACCCAAACTGTTTGGAACACACATAGGATTCTTGGTAAAATCTGTTTGGGAAGCACAATTAAATCAATTGATTTGTTGTGAAGCTCTATCTGAATGTCTTAAGTAGGCATTTGGTATACTAATGCATATTGCAAATCTCCAAGAAAGAGAGTGTGTGTGTGTGTGTGTGTGTGTGTGAAATACAACAATACTCAAAAATTAGTTGACCACATAAATCTTTTGAAGGGAAAACTTAATGACATCTCTGAGCTTCACAGTTGAATACGTGGGAGTAAAATGCAACTGCCTCCTCTTATGGAGTGGGAAATTGATGTTCAGAGACAGGATGGAACTTGTTCAAGTGGCAGAAGGTTGGTGGTAGAATTGAGATAAGAATTGGGACTTCTGCCTCCAAACCTTGCTTTCTTGCCTATGCTAACACCAGGTAATAATGTCCTAGAGAAAGAATCACAGTGCTCTTTTCTAGTGATCCCGCCTAATTCATTTAGTACACTGAATAGAACTCATATGTGGCATTATGTTGCAATATTTTAGTTTGTTAATGAGGAGACAATGTTACTTTTAAGTGCATAATTAATATAGTCCACATGGTATTATTTTCCTGTTTTTTTTTTTGTGCTTCTGGGGCTCTGTGTAGAGTTCTTAAAAGCCAGACATCAGCCTTGGGGCTGGATCTTGCTTGGTTATCCTGTTTTCAAGTGCTTGAAGATCGCATCTCTGAACTACTCTTCATAGAAGTGGGTCACACAAATATAACAACTTTGAAACACAATTCTAGTCTTTGAAATATTTTTAGCCCTAGCAAAGATTTGAACATTATATTTGAGTAGTCTAACGAATACAGGGTGTCACATAACAATGAAAGGTGAATTCTGGGTAAGAAGTGGATCGATAAACATAGGTGGGTCACAGCTGAATGATATGGATGGAATTATGGTAGCATTCATAATTCTGTAAGTCCACATTTCTGAGTACCAAGAAACAATGGGACTTGATTTGAGTCAGTGGCCTGTTTGTCATTAAGGAAAAATATGTTTCAAGGGAAGATATATTGAACTAATTTTTCAGTGTACCCTAATGCTTTGTAATGATACTGAGTTTCAGCTGAGTCACACTTTGAATCTGCTGAGGAATCATTAGTGGCCAGGTGAAATTATGGTGACAAGAAACTCCAAGTTTACATGTTGGAGAATCCTGTGTTGTCATTCTAATTTTGAGAGGGTGGGGTCAATGCATTAAAAATCGTCAACCAGTCAATCAATTAAACCTATGAAAATAGGACACATGAATGATCGTGATTTCTGGAGGAGAGAACCTGAATGGGCGATGAGGTTAATCCCCTGTCCCCATTCTTCTTCTGTAATCACAGTGGGTTTACAGATGTTTCCCTGCAGCTCCAGTGGGTGACTGGTTCTGCAACTGCCTGCAAGCAATGGCTGTGAGCAGCCTGCTCACAATGATATATTTGATATGCAAATGAAAGGCATAAAACGAAGCAGACTGATAAGACTCAAGACCAACTTCGAGTGAGGGTCACAGTGGGGGATGAACAATGATCGAATTCATGAATTAGACTCTGTTTTCCTTGACTTTGCCAAAACTAAATATTTATTAATTAAACCCACAAAGGCTGGTGTGTATTGATGAGCAAATTAGCACATCAAAACCTTGGATAAGAGTTCATGAGTATCTAGGGCTGAGGGAGGAACTGGGAAAAGAAACAGACACTGGCATTCACAGTTCATTTTGGTATTAATCAGGTAATAGCCAAGTGATTTTCTAAATCCAGGGTAAAGACTTTATGTAACAAAATTGCCACTAATCAGTTTAAAATAATTTTTAGCTTTATCCTTTTATTTGCAGAACTGATAACAGGAAATCTATAGAAAATGGCAATGGGAAATTAGTAGTAATTGCCAACAGATTGTAACTACTCCAACTTACTGACTCTCACAAGAATATGTACAAATGCCAACAATTTATGCAAGGGTGGTTAAATTGGTGAAACCACTTTCTATGGAGTTTCCCTTATTTTTATCTCGGAGGGATTATCTTCACTATCTGGTTCTGGATTTTCAGAGTTTGTTCTCCTGTTTCTCCCAATCTTCCAACTTTTAGTAAGGAGTTTCATAGCTATATTTTTCCCAAGCCAGCTCCCTGGTATGTACACAGTTGGGTGATAAAGGATTTAAGCAGGATTTACATTTTCATAGGGGACTGCACAATCCTCTCGAAGTCCTCACCCTTGGCAGCCGTCACCTCATTGCTTCTGCTGCTGGCAGCCCCCTGGCTTCTCTCCACAGTCGCTGTATTTTAAATTATTTACTATTTCTTGCTGCTTATTTACAGCCCATTCTGTTTGCATTCTTGATCACAAACGTTAACACTTAACAGTCAGGCCACCTCACTTTTTTTTTGCTTTGATTTCTTTATCAGTAAAATGAGCATTGAATCTGTGAGTCTTGATATTGGCTCAACATTTAAAATCATCTGAGGAAATTCTGATTTGATTGTTTTTGGGGTGGGACCCAGGCACTGGTATTTTTTAAAAAGCTCCTAGAGGATTTTTATATACAGCGAGGGTCAAGTGCCACTGAATTTCTAAAGCCTTGCTACTTGATGTGTAGCAAATGATTCTCTATCTCAAACCACACTTCTAAATACATTTATATATTTATGTAATGTTTAAAACACTTCCTGAATTACCAATAACATTATGCATTCATTTCTTGGTAACAAATTCTAAATAATGCTCAATCCCAGATATTTTCTTTATATAATTATTTGATCAAGTAACCATTATTTCCAAAAATATCACCTTTTGTGAAATTGTAAGATAAAATTATAGTTAATTCAACTCTTTTTCCAGGGTGCTTAGAAATTCTTACTCTCCTTTTGTTTATTCATCTGTGCTACATAAATCTAGAAAGAAAGAGAAAAAGGATTTGAGTGATTAAGGTCAATAAAGAAATAATAAACAGACGGAAATTTGTATTCTTATAAGTCCTTAGGGAAAAAACAATATTTGAACATTACAGCTCTCCAGTGTGTGGAGATATAAAAAGTGTACACTTATATGTAGGGCTTTATTGTGGTCCTGGCAACCGAGGAGAAAAACACAAAGCTTTGTGCACATTCTGTAACTGCTGGACAGAGTGGGGGGACAAGACTGAGGTATTTTATAAATGTGCTTTTATATCCTCTTTTCTGTACCAACTAGGACCCTCAATAACGAAAAAGAAAGAGTATAAATGAAGATTGAAAACTTGGTTTCTCTTATTATTTTTTAAACCCTCATCTGAGGATATGTTTATGGATTTTAGAGAGAGAGGAAAGAGGAGAGAGAGAAACATCAATGTGAGAGAGAAACACTGATTGGTTATTTTTTTTCCTGCGCATGCCCTGACTGGGGATCGAACTTGATCACCTTGGATTGAGTGCTGACCAGGGATGGCTTAGTGTGACTGAAAGGCAATATTTTCACTTTCTGATAACTCTTTGGCTAGATATTATAAATAGAGGGAAGAAAGTGAGGGTTATGACTCAAATAAACATCTCAGCCTTGCCAATCTTAATGAAATTTTACATGGGGTCTGGGGCTAGCATTCAAATGAACATTCCTCATTAGGGAGCCGTGGTCATCACTAAGAGAGAGGCTTCCAAAAATCAAATCAAGAAGCTTTATAATTTGGGCCTGTGATAGGCAGAAAAAAATAACATCTCATCCCCAAAAGAATATATTCTCTTCCTAATTCCTGGAACATGTGAATATAACCAAAGAATGACTATCACATTATATTGCAAAAGATGTTGATTAGGTTAAGGATATTGAGAGGAGGAGCTTATACTGGATTACCCAGGCGGGCCCTATGTGCAATCCTTTTTGAGCAACTTAGGGGGAAGATGAGATAGAGACCTACACAGAGAAGAAAGCAATGTAGAGATGAAGACAGAGATTGCAGTGATGTGGACGCAGGCCAGTGAATACCTGCAGACACCAGAAGCTGGAAGAGGCAAAGAATCAATTCTCTCCTAGTCCTACAAGCAGCAGGATTTCCTGCTTCTGTCCTCCAGAGCTATGAGAGAACAAATTTCTGGTATGTTTTTTTTACCAATTACTTTCCAATAACAAAAGACCAGCCAATGGTCTTAACACAGATCTTAATAACATTATCTCTATTGGGTGGATACTAAGGTTGAGGCTCAATTAGATTAAGCAACTTTGGGTCTAGTTATAAGACTAAAGAGAGTCATAATTCAAGCAAATGTTCCAGAAAAGTGGGATAAAAGCACCACTTACTGAGATGGAGGATTCATTTTTCATCATTCTTTTGGTGTTTACAAGATAATGTATTCTGGGTTTTACAGGTCAGTCATCAACTGTCCAGGTATATTAACTAGTCCCCTGGTTTATTAGCTTTCTAGCTGCTATAACAGAGTACCACACTCTGGGTGGCTTAAACAATGGAAATGTATCCATTCTCTCAAAATTCTGAAGGCTGCAAGTCCAAAATCAGGGTGTCAGCAGGGTTGGCTTCTTCTGAGGATTGCAAAGGAAAGATTTCTTTCAGGTCGTTCTTGGCTTATAGATGGCTGACTTCTCCCTGTGTCTCTCCACATTGACTTGCTTCCAAGCTTGTCTGCCCCTGTGTCTACATTTCCCCTTTTATAAGGACACCAGTCTGTCGGACTAGTGCATTAGTACTCACCATAATGTCCTCACTTTAACTTGATTACATCTATAAAGCCCCTATTTCCAAACAAGGTCACATTCAGAGGTACCAGGAGTTAGGGCTTTAAGATACCTTTTTTTTTCTTCTGAAAATGGAGGGACACAGTCTAATTATAACACCTGGTGACTGGAGAAGACTTAGAGGAACAGTCCCTGCTGATTTCTGTGATGCAGTGTCCATTAATCTCCCTATTGCTTGGCCCTCAGTGGAGCTAGAGATGGCCATCGAGTCTGCACTCATGACCCGGTAGACAGCTCAGACAGCTTACCCTCAAATGACACATTAATTGCCCTGTGGCAGTCTTAGGTATTGTTTCTTTGATGATCTAAATAATTTTGAAGAAGCAGTGAAGACTGATGTTTTCGGGAGTGCCTGCTGGATATTGGCAAAGCAATATATATTCATACTTTGGGAGGGGGGTGTTGGGTATCAAGCTAGAAGATCTGCCTGGTCTAGGCTTCATAGTCAATAAGAGTGAGGGGAAGACTGGCTAGAGCTATAGGGAAAGGAGTCCGTTTCAATTTTATGAAAACTCCCCTTTTCCCCCAGGACTAGAAGAAAGTAAGAATGTAGCATTCTCAGTTGTACCCTCCTGGTAATTCAAATGTTTATTGTTCATTATGCAATATTTTTCTATACAGTGCCTTGAGGTCTTTAGAGGATTTCCAGTCTAAAGACTGACTGAATAATAATTGATTTAAAAAATGCAAAGCTAGTCTGGAATGGAAAAGGCATTGAAGCTAGAATGTGGCCAAGAAAAAACATAGGTTGGGAAAGAAGGCCTCATGGAGTGATGGAGTATGTGGTTACTTACTGCAACTTGAGGGCTTCAGTGATCAACAATATCACTCACTTTCATGGACCATGTTAGAATTCCCTAGTGTTAAAATGCCCCATTAGAGATTCTTTTGGGTTAGATTTGGCATAGTGAAAACTCCATAAGCAGTAAAGAGTCAGACAGACTTGTGTTGGAATCCTGAAACTGGCATTTATTAGCTATGTGATCTTAGGGAATTTATTTAACCTCTAAAAAGGAACATTTTGGCTAACAGAAAAAGGATGTTGTGAGGATTAGATGAAACAATCTCTGTGAAAACACCTTGAATAGTGTCTATCACACAGCAGGATATTTGCGTATCTGTATATCTTCTCCACTCCCCACCAAGAGGTGGTCAGTAGATTCCAGAATGTTTTAAACTACAAACCTTCTAGAAGGAATGATATCTAAAGACACAAATATATTAGTCTTTGTCTCAAATAATCCTGAATTGTTAAGTTGTTTTCCTTCTGAGTGGAAAGGGCTGGAACAATATGAAAATATCAGAGGGTGAAGTCGGGGCAGGGGTGAAAAGTGGGGAGGAGAATCCTTTCGGTATTAGGAAGTAGGACTTATCTAGGTAACAAGACAAGGAAAGGAACTTGGGATCCAGAGAAGAGCTACTTTTATGTGTATTTTTGGAGGGAACAGAATGGTGTTACTGTTTAAAATCCTATATGTTATTTTTAAGCAAGTTGTTGCCTTAATTTTTTAAATAAAGTATAGACAAAAGTTGAAATTATGAATTTTACCAGAACTGATAATTTTAGTACATAAGAATTAAGATTATTCCCATTCAGCTTCAATACAATCAAATTTGACTAAAAATAAAGTTATCTAATTTGTGACTGATTTAAATAAGTGTTCAAAATGCCTAGTAGATACCTAGAAGTTTAAGGCCTAGAAGCATGAAGATTATGTGGTAGTCTGTATAGATTGTTATAACATAAATATGATATATATACTAAGTGGCTTAAACAACAAGCGTTTATTTCTTACCTCCAGAACTGTGAGAAAAAAAATGGAAGTCCAAGATAAAGTTGCTATCAGATTCTGTGTCTGTTATGGACCCACTTCCTGGTCTATAGATAGCTGTCTTCTTGTTGTGTCCATACATGGCAGGTGGTTGAGAGGGAGCTCTCCTAAACTCTTTTATAAGGGCACGAAGCACCTCCTAACCATCACACTCTGGGCTAGGATTTCAACATACGAAGTTTGGGGCAATATGAACATTCATTGCAAAACAGATAGTAAACTGGCAAATTGGATCACCTTGATCTTATCTAATTCATCCACAGTTGTGAAAGCTTAATCTCAGACTGCTCTATATCAATAATGTTAATGTATATACTAGCTTTTCTACTCTAAAGGCCATGCTAATTGTTTAAGCAACAAAAAAGTAAGCCTTAATCAAGGCTTTTGTGATGCAGAAATATAGTTTTTGTGCCTGATTCTTTAACTTGGAACAGACATGTGTAAACATGTCCTTTGCAAAGTGTGGATCTTTTACTATAAATAATCCATTTGTCTAGATTAGAGAAAATGTAAAACCTTACTCTGGGGCATCACCACAATCAGTATTTAATAATCAACAGAGACTGATGGTGTAGAGGTGACTAGTGAGTGATCATGTTCCACATTTCAGATCCTTGGGGAATGTCCACTTTCAGTTTGACCATCAACTCTGTTGGACAATGAGAGGCAGTGTGCTACGCCAAGGGAAGCCTGAGTTGAGACATGGCCTCAGTTGGAGATGACCAGGTGCTAAGCCCGCTCAGCAGAGTATACAGTAATCAACGTGGCTCTCTGTCCTGCAAGCGAAAGAAAACACACATTCTTCAGATGAGCAGGAAAATGAAGTTTCCTCCACTTTACAGCCAGAGGAGGAAATGGGATCGAGGTCATGCTCTCTAATGACATCATGATGATAACTCCTTTCCAAATCATCCTAGTGAGTTTATACTCAGCTTTCTTCATGCCTCAAGATGCAATATGACTCGGATATTTGATGTCGCTTTTCTGAGGCACTAAGACATCCAGTTGATTCTTTTTTGGCTATAGGTGATTGGCTCCTAGGTGTTACGTCTCATCATCACATTTCATTTCAGGCATTTAACCAGGATGGGCTCCATTAAAAGTATTAATCACCTAAGGGGAATTTCCTAAAACCCTTCTAGATTCTTTAATTTCTGTGTTGGACAGGAATGGATTTATTTACCTAGGAATGCTAAATATAGCAGGTTAGTATTAAGCGACAGACATCAGAAGCAGGTTACGCTGAGATTACCAGCTATTTATTACCATAGGATAAATAATGAGAGAAACTTGAAGAAATGTCTCAGGGAAGAAACGTCTTAGGGAAGATCTCTACATGTAGATCTTGTAAGATTGCTCTGCACAGCTCAGCTCCCAGTGTTCAAAATTTCTTTTTCAGGGCAGAGTTTTAGGCATAGATGTTCTTCTATTGACTTAGAATACCCAAATTTTCTGTTCTAGACTATTTCCTGTATGTGGACCTAAGGATCATATCCTTTTTTCCCCTCTTTCTACCCATATTTAAACATTGACACAAGAGTTAGGGGTAAGTGAATACCACTATTTTAAATATAGTCTTTCCAAGGGATAATTTGCATTTTAGCAGGAAATCAAGTCTTAAGCCAAAGAAGTGAAATTTTAATGACATAATTTCAGGAATTAACAAATGAACTGGAAGGTAAATTTGGGCAGTTGGGGCAGCTGGCTAAAAATTACAGTGGTTCACAGTTGCAGTGACTATAGGGCCATTATTTTCTAGCTTAGGTTTTACTTTTCATGTTCAATTTCATTTTTCCTCTGAGAGAGTCTGAAAGTCCAGGAAATCTCAATTTAAAGAATCATAATCAAATGAATTTAATTACAAAGTTTTATAATAAAACTACACTCAAGAAACAAAGGTCCTCTGTCAGATTATATTGTCCAACTAGGGAGTCAGAAAATACAGTTATCAAGATTAATGTTTTTCTAATTATTTGCAAATTCATCTTTATGGTAGATTGAAGCTACTGACAGGTTGTATCATGAAGGCCCGGTGCCAATTTCTCTAAGAAGTTCACAAATTTTAGTTTGAAATCCATATACTTGTTAAATGGAGACATTTTTTCTAGTGGAAGTTAGGTATGTTCCAGTCCATGTTTTTCATTCAGGGTCTGTCAGGATCCATTTGCCAATGGAAACAGATACTTTTGGAAGCCTTTTGCAAATATTAGTGTCACGGTTCACTTTAAGTGCACTCTTTTCTTCTCTTTGCTAGCACCCTTTGTATTTGTGATGGACATACATGGTGGAAATGTAAAAAAAAAAAGGCAATAAAAGGGGAAAAAGCATTACAAGACTCATATTGTTCCTAAATCCAGCCATTTGTTTGTTTATTTATTTTTAAATATTTAATTAATTTATTTTTAGAGGGGAAGGGAGGGAGAAAAGGAGGGAGAGAAATATCAATGTCCAGTTGCCTCTCTCATGCCCCACACCAAGGCACCTGGCCTGCAACCCAGGCATGTGCCCTGGCTGGGAATTGAACCACTGACTCTTTGGTTCAAAGGCCAGTGCTCAATGCACTGAGGTACACCAACCGGGGCAGGTATTTTATTTTTAATCCTCACCCAAGGATATGTTTATTGATTTTGAGAGTAAGAGACAGGGGGAGAGAGAGAGGCGTGAAAAACATCAACCATTTGCCTCCCATACATGCCCTGACTATGGGTCAAACTTGCAACCCAGGTCTGTACTCTGACCAGGAATTGAACCCACAAGCTTTTGGCATATGGGATGACACTTCAACCAACAGAGCCACATGGCCAGAGCCAGCATTTTAATTTATCAGATATCTCAGTAGTGTACAAGTGTGACTTTGGATTGTATGTAATAATCATTGACTGAAGACCTACTATGTGTCTAGCCTTCAAGCCAAATCCTGGGGACAAAGAAACAAAACAAAACAAAATGTCTCTGCCCTCAAACTTATAATTCAGTGGAGGAGAGAGGCAAATAAATAATAAGCATTATAGTGTGACCAATATGACTGTTTGCATAGGAATCCAGGGGAGAGAAACTAACTCTTTCCTGGGCTGGGGTCAGAGATAGTTCTCATTGTACCTTGGAGAGTCACCTTCTCTACAAGCTCCACTGAGGGCCAGGACATGTATTTTCATTTCTGGCACATTTTAGGTACTTAAATAACATCAATGAACTGAATGGCTAAATAAAAATTGGATGGAAAAGTAAATAAATAAATGTCTGGCACAAGGGTTACAGTGGTGAGCAAAATTGACTCAGTCTCTGTGTTCATGGACTTTAATAGGTGAACAACATTTAATAGACAAATAATTGATGAACATTGTCATATGACCTCTGAAAAAAGTACATGATAGTATGAAAGAGGGTAATGGGAAAAGTGATTTAGTTGGGGTTTCAAAACGGTGTCTCCGACTCAAGTCCCTAAACTATTCTGTGTGCATTCATTCGTTAAAAAGAATGCTGGTTGTCTGGTGCCAGCCCAGCTAACAGATTGCTGCCTTGGCAATGTTGTCACATCCACCTCAATAGGCCTTTCAAACAGTGAGAAGTCAAAGTCTCTAAAAGGGTATGGAGCGAGGAATTCAGCAAGCTCACACAATAGAATGCATACATTGTTCTGCTCACTTGCTGCTATGGGCTAAATTGTGTGCCCTCACATTCATAGTGTAGACTCTAGAAGTTCTAACCCCAAGTACCTCAGAATGTGACTGTATTTGGAGATAGGACTTTTAATGAGGTAATGAAGGTAAAATGAGGTCATGAGGGTGGGCTGTAATCCAGTGTGGCTAGTACCTTCAAGAAGAGATGAGGACACAGAAGACACGCAGACCAAGGGATGACTATGTGAGGACACAACAAGAAGATGGCCACCTGCAAGCCAAGGAGAAAGGCCTCAGAATGAAACTAACCTTATCATCACCTTGACCTTGGACTTCTCAGTTCTAGAACTATGGAAAAGTAAGCTTTTGTTGTTTAAGACACCCTGTCTATGGTACTTAGTTATGACAGCCCTAGTAAATGAATATACTTGCTAATAAAATATATTTAATACATAATGATGTATGGCAGATTTTGGCCTCAGGTTTGCTTTCATTTCAGTCTAGTAGTGAGCTTGAGGGTAGTAGCTAAACTTACCCATCTCAAAGTTTTTTTTTTAAACCAGATTTTGCTATTTACCACATAAAATTTAAAAGTAGTACACCAAAAGAATATTTAGATCAGTTCACAACAATGATAATAGAAGGATAATAGTTTAGTGTGAGCTTAGAGCAGCCAGCAGGCATCAGATCACAAGGGCCATGTTCAAAATATAATTTTTTTTTTCCAAATGGAGGCCTGTTCAAGCATTCTTATGAAGGAAGTGACATCATGCAATTTATGCTGTATAAGACCCCTCTTTTTTCAGCATGGAGAATGATTTAGATGTGGTCAAGGATGAAGGCAAGAAGGCAATTATGAAGTTATTGCAATAGATCAAGAAGAAGATGAGATGATGGTAACTTTGGTGTAGGGTGGTAAGTGTGGAGATGAGGACCAAATTAGAAATATGTTTTGGCAGCAGGATTGACAGAAGTTGGTAGTGAATTGGATGAGGAAGTTGAAAAGAAGTAGATGCCAGAGAAGAAATCCAGGTTTCTGGCATAAGGAAATGGATGGATGGAATTGCTGTTTACTTAGATGAAGAAGACAGGCAGGTGGGCAGGAAGAACAAGAGTTCAGATTTGGACTTCTGAAGGTCTAAATAACTATGAGACATCCAAATGGAACTGTCAAGCATGTGTTTGGATATAGGAATCTGAACGTTCCAAAGAGATGATGTCAATTTAGAGAAAGCTTTAGACAAGATTTGATTTGGAGAGGTAGTGGCTAGTTGACATTTTTTTGGCTGCCTGGTCCCTAAACTATCTTCTTATGTTTGTGGAATTCCATTCTTTATGAACTAGGTTGGGGACAGTATACCTCATGTGACAGAGATAGTAAACGTTGTATTTTGGCTTTGCAGCTTCTCTTGTAGGTAGGGTATATGGTGTAGATTCACCAACCAGTTGCACTCACCATTGTGTTTAGATTCAGGAGCTAGCTGAGAATGTTGAGGTTATTCGTGGCATTTTATCGGTGGCAACAAAATTGGATTCTACCTTTTTGTACCAGGGTTAGCAGTAATTTGGTTGTAGCCACATTGAATTCCTAGAGTAGTAGATGGGGTGGTACCAGTCAGAGTGTCCAGTGCTTGGCTTCCTACAAGAAGTTATCACCTTTAAGGACCAGCCAGTCTTTTGGGATGATTCTGGATAATGTTTTTTAGCTACATAGCCTCCCACTATTTCTGTGACTTACTTGTAACACTTAATCTGAATTATTTGTTATTCATCTCTGGTTACTGTGCCTTCCAGAACCCTAACTAGTTAAGAGGAGGACACATTGTCAGGCCCTGAAAAGAAGTGACCAGAAAAAGAAGAGGAAACCATGAAAACGAGAATCACAGAAAACAAATAAAAAAGAGTGAGGGTGCAAAATTGTGAAATACCACTGAGAAGTGATGTAAAATGAAGACTGTTGTCCATTGGGATTTACTAACATGAAGACAATTTATGACCTTAATAAGAAAGTTTTAGTTAAGCAGTAGCTGTGGAAGATGAACAAGGTAAGAATGTTCACGGAGACAACCATTTTCAGGAGCTTGGCTGTGAAAGAAAGGAGAGAGTGAGGGTCATGGCTTGAGAAGCAGATGAGGCCAGGGTTTTTTTTTTTTTAAATTTAGGAGTGAAATATATGAGAATATACTTACATATGGTACATAGCAATACTCAATAAACACTGGTGAGTGAATGAATGGATGAGTGAATGAGCTAAGTATTGAAGGATAAGTAGGAATTAGATGGGAGAATGAGACTAGGAAAGACTTGCTCAGGAAAGAGTGCACAAGAGTAAAGTCACAGAGGCATGATAGGATGTGGTGGTCCCATCCACCAGTGCTACTCGCTTACTTATTATTTTCTAATGTTGCATATGTATTTGGTGCCCCGAACATGTTGATTATAAATCTAACAGATGCATGTTTTTAATACATAAGATGATAATATAATTTTAATGTTTTCACTGTAAACTTACTGAGGTTGACACCCAAAAAGGACATGATTTCATTGAGATCACACAGGAAAGCAGGATTCAAATTTGGCCTCTCTCCCATCAAATGCTATATTTTCTTAAAACTATTGCACAGAATCCATACAGGTCAATATAGCCTACTACACACATCATGAGATTGACAACTATACTGACTGTCCCCTAGAAACATCATAAACAGTGTGGTGGGCTTTATAATCACTCCAAATCAGATCACGTAATGTGGAATCTGCAAATAGAGCCTACTATCATTCTTGGGAAAATACATGTATAAGTATGAAAATATTTTCCTTTATTTCTTCTACTTCAGTCCCTTTTGAAAGGCCTAGAAACACCTGCTTACCTCACTTCAGCCCAAGACTACCCAGTGAGAAAGCTCTTTTTTTTGAGACCCATCAATCTGTTGTGAGCCTTTAACCAAAGGCATCATTTCATTTGCCCGGCTCTAGTGGCAATGTCTCAGAAAAGTCTGACTTTCCAGAGACATCCTGCCTGATTCCCAGTGTGAAGGGGTTTATAGCTCCCTAACAAACTGCTAAACCTATTTCTAAAGTTGACTTGGTCTGCCTACTAAGGATCCTTTGGGATAACGTAGGGACAGCTGTCCTGAGCGTGCGCAGTGGTTGCTATTGCAAATGAAAAAACTAGTTTGTTTGTGTTTTAATTATCTCTTCTTACAAGATCTACTGAGCAGTATTGCTCCACATGGCTTGAAAGAATTTAATTAAAAAAAAAGGGCCCTACTTTTGTTGTCGTTACTTGCTGGAATGAAATCAGACCGACCATGCCAGCATGTGGATGGTGCACTCTTCTTATTCTTGTGAAGAAACAGCTATTAAGACTAAGGATATAAACATGTAGGAGCACAATACTTTTGAAAAAAATTTTATTGCATGAAGGGTCTCCCTCATTGCAATGGGCCATAAAAGAGTGACTTCTAAGCAATGAGTACCCTTCCTTGCTGTGGCAAACACCAGAACTCTGTAGGTTAACTGAAGTAGAATTAAATTAACAGGGAACTTGAATGAAATTTTAGTGCTCTGAGAAGACCACATAGAAACAACAGAAGATATTTTCAGCAACACAAAATATCAGCTCTGGAAATAGTTTGAGACTGCCTGATCTAGCTGTTCTACAGGTACAAGGGAAGGGATGGATCAAGAGTAGTTAAGTGGCCGAGTTGGTCAGCTTACAGTGGCATGAGACTTTATTAAAAGGAGAACATACCATTCTCTTCAAAGAAGTAATACTTGTCTATTGTAGAAAAGCCATTCAGTATAGATAAGCAATACATGAAGTTTCTTCAAACACTCATACTGTCTAAATACCTAGAAGAAAGATCTTAGTGTCAGACAGTTTCTCTTTTTGTCTCACCTCCTTTTATCTCTTCTCACTCTATCTGAGCATTGTTGGCACAAATGAAAATGAAAGCTGACTCTGATACTCGTTAGCGGTCTCCATGTGATGTTTGCTGCAGAGGAGAGGTGAAGAGAGAGTCTTGACTCTTGAAGAGCTATACAACATCACGTATTTTTACTTAACATGTTCTCTGTGTCACCCACCATTCTAGACCTTTTTAGATATAAAAATGAATGAGAATTTGTACCTTCTTACCTTCAAGGCACTTACAATCTGCCTTGAAGATAACAAGGTTGGCTACATTGTCAAAGCATGAGATAGTTTAAAAATATAATACTAAGTTCTTTAGAGGTATTTTTCATATTTGAGAGATAGGAGGTAGAGAGATGAGAGAGAAAAGTTCATCTTTCTTTCAGTTTCAAATTCTACAAAGTAAACATTTGAGTGGTATTTAACAGTCAGAAAGAAGAGCTAACATGGTTCTTGAGTATTTCTCTTAATTATGCACATATTTCTTATATAATTCTTTTCTGCATCACCCACTGCAGATGCCAAGATATAGATAATCATTTCTTTACTGTAATAGATTTTTTCTGCATTGAGGAAATATGTTTGCAGGTTACTTACTACTGATAAAAAAGTAGTTGGTATGTTCATTAATTTCTTTTTTTTCCATTCACTAAATATTTATTAATATCTTCAATGTTTTAGGTGCTTGCTAGGTGTTTACAGGAAACAAAACAGCAAAGCCCTAACCTCATGGAACTTGCATTTTATGATCAGTTCTCCACAAGGTGTAGAATAGTGGAAAAATAATTAAATCTCTTAATTATAGAAGTATACTGTTGTCTAGGCAATGTTAAGAGTGCTTTTAAGCACCTTTTTTAAAAATACCTTCTCATTGTACCTGTAGAGATACCTTAAATTCCACCAGCTTTGTTCCTTAAAAAAATACAAAACTCTTTGAGACAGACAGCCATTGAAGACTTAGTGGCTGCCAGTAAATAAGGAAAACCCAGTACATCCTTTCTAAACTTACAGGTGACACTCAGTCAATCAAGTGGGTAGCAGGTGAGTTATGACTGGGGTATGGTGTCAGGTGGCAAGAAAGGTGGAAGGAAACAGTCTCAGAGCTAGAGCCATGATTTGGGGTGACAGGCTTAGGGGACAGTGTGAGAAGGGGCAGACAGAGGGCATGGAGCAAGAGAGAAGGGCAGTGAAATGTGAAGAGGAGGGCACCAAAGATAAACTCATCCATTCACTGCTCTGTTTCAGGTTGACCTTGATCTCCCCCCATACCTTTCTGTCAGTCCTCTAAACCATTGTTTGTCTAGATGGCAGGGGCATTTGCTTCAAACACTTAGAAGAAACCACAGCTGGCTGGGTCACCTAAAATTATAGCTGAAAGAATAATGTCACAGACCTATTGCTGCAGATGGCAAAATAGCTTCTGCCTTGTTCTCACAGTAAGTGTTAAAATACTGACTCATTTCGCAGTTTCCCATAATGATCACCTGTAGACTTTTTTGCTCTAATTACATAATTATCATATCACTATTACATTTTTGCTTTGACAAAGCAAATACAGTCTTGAGGATAAAGAGTCCATGGATATAATTTTCTATCCTAGGAAAGGTCAACTGCAGGCAGCTTTTAAAAATTTGAATAAACCAAACATAGCTCCTCAAGTGACTGTCCCACTTTCCAAAGTTGAAGCTTGGGAATTATTATTTTTTTTCAACAGGCTGTGCACACACCTTTGGAAGCACAGGTTTATAATTGAAATGTTGACACAACCTTAAAGTATCACAGCATGAGTGGTGTTGTTCTAATAAATCTCGTCCCTAATCCTTGGAGAGAACTTAAGGCAGAGATTCACTTTCTATATCAGGTTTCATTTTACTGAAAGGCTTCTGAAGATAAAGCTCATAAACTATGGAGGGACAGATACAATGTGGGCTAAAGGGTTAAAGGGCTGGAGAAAGCTCTGTAATTCTCAGAAATGGGAAACAGATGTTGTTTGACATTTTGAAGCACAGTTTCCTTCTCCTTTGCGCACTTTTCTGCTATCATGGTTTTCAAAGCAGAGATATATTACTGTAAATGAGAATGGCTTTGCAATGAGTTTCCTGCTTAGAGAACAGAGAGACCTAATATTAAGACTAATTTTTATTTAATATAGTGTCTTTTCACATAACAAAATCACAAATTGCATTAGGGAGCCAAACGGCATTGGTACAATTTATCACGAAACCTCAGAAATTAAATAACACCTCATGAAAATGAGTAAATATAATTGGAAAGAAACACTGCCTGAGCCTGAAACTCTCCTACATATTAATTTTTGCTGCTAGGGAACTGCCCTGACTTGCACTGACTGCTGGTGACTTCTGTACAGATAAACACCTGCAGCTTCAGCTTTGCAGGTGCAAGTCAGACGAAGGACTTGGTATTACACAGAAAGAGGTGAGAAGAGTAATGGTGACAGTAAATGTTTAGGGCAGAGCACAGAGCGTACTGGGAGGGAAGACCGCAAATGAAACAGTGGGCAGATAAAGCCCCAGGTGACCAATGGCCTCCTCCAAATGGCAGCTGTGAGCATAGGGAAGCCTTGTTACAAGAGTGACTGGGTGTGGGGAGGGGCCAAACAGATTGAGGACAGCCACTGAACAAGGAGAAAGAGTAGCAACCCTACTGGAGTTTTTCAAGCAATGGAAGGCAAACAAACCTCTTCTCTGTCTATTCAATTAGCATTTTTGCTACCAGTCGTGATATCTATTCCAGCTTACTGATATACAGATCATGACTGACTGATATGTTGGCTCTTTCTGTGGGCTGTTTCGAGAGGGTGTCAGACCAGAGGGAGAATGAATGAGATGAAGTGAACTGTGTGAGGCACTGGCAACTTGCACTGAAAGTTTTCCCATGGCTACAAGATACCATATTTATACTAAAGTTGTGAATTTTCTGGGTTTTATAGAGTCCAGTGTGTAGAACTATGTTTCCTGTACAACATTGAGTATTTGGGGAACTAAAATTATAAAAGCAACAATATTGCCACCTCCTTCCTGCAGAATTCCTGTAAGCCCCAGCCCCCCACAGCTTGTCTTTCCTGGATTATGGCCTTTCATGGGTGTCCAACCTTTTGGCATTGCTAGGCAACACTGGAAGAATAAGAGTTGTCTTGGGCCACGCACTAAATACACTGTGACACATAATCACACACACAAAAATCTCCACGTTTTGTGTAATGTTTTAAGTAAATTTACGATTTTGTGTTGGGCTGCATTCATAGTCATCCTGGGCCACCTGTGGCCCATGGGCCATGGATTGGATACTCGATGATGAGAATATTATCAAAATCAAGCACAAAAACAAAACAAAACAAAAAGAATAAAACATATTGAGTAAAACAAGTAAAAAAACCCCAAAATGCTAATGACAGAAAGTAAATATTAGAAACTGATCTTAGAGAAGTTGATTTGGATAAATTAGCAACAGACAATCAGAGTTTAAATGTTGTAGGCATACATATGCCAATAGTTAGGCATACTAATTTGGAGATCATTTTTGCTCTTCTTATCATGGTTTAATCAGAAGTGATCAAATTCCCTTGGAAGTGGAGGGCTAACACCTGATATAGCTTTGTTTTGTTGTGAGGTCTTCTTGAAAACTCTCTTTTTTGGTTCTCCTCTAATATTATACCGTCATTTTTGGCATTTGGCCATACTTTTTTCTAGATCTTTCTTCTGTGCTGCTTTCTTCTTCCCTGCATACACCATGAATTCTAGACCCTGGTGTGTATTTGATATCCTGTTTTTTCTTCAAAAACAGTGGCTTAGTGGAACACTGTATAGGATTGTGTCATCCTTCTCAGCCTTCCCCTTTCCCTGGTTGTGCTTAGACACTGTGTACTGAGGTGTTTTTTTTTTTTGTGCTAAATAGATGAGTTCATCTATTTTAAAAAATACTGTAAAATTCAGAAATCCTTATGACAAAAAATTACCATATAGGACAGTAACATGCATAAAATAAAAAGTAAAATTCACCTTTCCCCCAGTTGGGCTGGCCTCCCCCAGCCAGCCAAAATTCCACTTCCCATGAGCATTAAATTTCTATCAAACTACATTTATAATGGAAGCCAAATTTAAAACTAATGTATGTAATACATATGATAACATGTTTCTACAGAAATAATTTTTGATATAATTTTACATTTATTTCACTGAAATGATAATGTGTCACTACTAGTTTCCCAATGCAATAACAATCTCATGGTTTCTCTTTTTTTATAATATTTTAATTCCTTTTATTCCACATCCCTCCCCACTTGTGTGTTTTCCACCTCTGCTATGCTTAGCTTATGGCAACTATCTTAGAGGCAACAAGGAAGAATTTTGTTGTGTGATCTCCTTTACCTCTCCCAGTGGCTTGTATGTATGCCAGTATTGATAAATATTTGTTAGTGATGCTAATGATATTTGTGATAAAATGAATTGTTGGTAAATATGGAAAAATATGATATATATGAGGCTCCCATTTAAGCCAAACACATATGGAAACCTATGGCTTATGAAGGCAAGCAGCATGTGGAAAATATTTAGAGGCACGGCACTGCTGTTTCTGAAGGCCAACATGTCACATCTTGGACCCACTGTCAGGAGTTAATGTGCAATGGCCACACTAGTCTCTGGGGACAAAAGCAGAGTGAATAGCACAGCAATGATATTACGATTTTCTCTAGAAAGAAATCAAAAGCCTTTGTCTTCACAGCTTAAAAAAATCTATATCCTACTAAGAGCCTTGCAGATGAGATCCAAATACTGCTAACAAAATGGTTTATGCCATGGCCTTTCTTCATGCCTTGCTGTCAGAGTTCTCTCGGTGCCAGGATTTTGGTTTCTACGAGCTGGTAATGCTTCCTTGGGCATTCTTGTGGGCTAATGAACATGATGTAACATGAAAGATCTTACTCTCAAACACATCTGGAGAAAGCAGGGGAACAACTAGGTCTAGACCCGGAAGAGAATCCAAGGGCCTATACCTGCAATAAGGGCCAAGAAAAACTGTAATAAAGACTATACATTAGTATTATTGTTACTTCTTAATTAAGGCTGTGTGGACTATTGTCAATGCCTTTATGTGTATGTGTCAAAATTTTGTTAGCATTCCCCACCAAGATGTGATTGAACAATAAGTTTTATTCTAACCTGAGAATTGGGCATTCTTGGGGGGAGTATATCCCCGATCATCTGCCTCTAGTCAACTTAATACTTGTTGCAACTACAGATGTGGAAATCACACAGTGATGCTGTGGGAAGACTCCTGAACTGTGAGAATTAGGAGACCAGAGTTCTAGTTCCATAGTCAATCAGCTGCATGAACCTGGTCAAGTGAATTCATCTTTCTGAGTCTGGGCCCAAAAATGTGAAAGGTGAGTTAGATGAACTGTAAGATTTTTTGCCAGCTCTAAAAGTTTTGATTATTATACTCCTTTAATGTGAAACTTGCAAAGTATTTCCCAGCTCCTACTGGCAATTACTGGTATACTTGCAAGGGAAAACAGTCCATCAGAGCAAGCATTATGGAATAGCTCTTTGCTCTGCAGTGACTTGTCTCAGTGAACATTGCACAATATTCAATTAGAATTTTAGTGCCTTTTATCACTAGGATACCTCTTGTTTCAGAAGATGTTTTGCCCCAAAGAGGCCTCGTGTCTTACTTCAGGGGTGTCAAACTCATTTTCACCAGGAGCCACATCAGCCTCACAGTTGCCTTCAAAGGGCTGAATGTAATTTTAGGACTATGTAACTACTCTTTAACAGTTAAGTGAGAGCTCAAAAGGTAGAAACAAGGTGCTGGGCTGGATAAAACAAGGTGGAGTGCTGGATTCATCCTGCGGGTTGTGTTTGCCACCTGTGGCTTGGTTCCACGTCCTGTCAGTTTTAGTTGAAATGTTTCCTATTGGGGAGTCTTTTGTAGGCCTCCTATGTTAGTTGAAACCCACCCTCACTTCAGCACTCCCTACTACCTCCTTCTGCTTTATAATTTCTCCATAGTACTATCACCATGAGACATACTGTATCCATCAGGATCCACTCAAAAGGCATAAACCACATGATTAAAATAACTGAGAATTTAATGTAAATGTCTTCACCAGGTATTAGAGAACTGAAAAGACAAAAAGAAAAAAAAAGAAAAGGCAGCTGAACTTTCATAGAGGTGGTAACTCTAGGAAGAAGCTAGGGCTGTGTTTTGTGTCTCCCCCAAAATTTGTGTTAAAGTCTTAATCCTCAGGGCTTTAGAATATAGCTTTATTTAGGGATAGGGCTTTTAAAAAAGATGATTAAGTTAAAATGAAGTCATTATGGTGGGCCCTAACCCAATATGGGGGTGTTCTTTCAAGAAGAGGAAATTAGGACACAGACACAGAGAGAAGACCATGTGAGGGCATGGTGATAAGATGGCCATCCACAAGTCAAGGAGATTGGCCTCAGGAGAAACAACTGTGTCCACACGTCAATCTTGGACTTCCAGCCTCCAGAACTGTGAGAAAATAAATTTTTATTGTATAAGCCACTCAGCCTGTGGTGCTTTGTTATGGAAGCCTGAGTGGACTAATACAGGTTGAAAGAACAACAGGAAGAGATTGGGATGATTAAAATTTAGAGGCATGGAGGAGGAGGGGCTCCTGAGCCGAAATTCTCAACTCTGAGGAGGGGGCACTGTTTGTCTGGGGTGGAAGTCTTTAAGAGGATAAGGTGAAGCTGGTTCTTGAAGTGTGGAAAAACTGCATATTGGAACCCTTTGCTGCTCCTGGAATCAACTGCCAGGAGCGAAGCCGTTGCTGCCAGGGTGAAAAGCCGTTGATGGGGATCTGTTGGCAGAAGACCTGAAGCAAGTGGGAAGGAGCAGGTTCCTTCTTCCTTCCTAGCCACTCTTGTCTCTTTCACATCCTCTGTTGGCAGAATCTAGCAGAGCAGCTGGCCCATTGGATGTGGAGACTGCTGGGCCTCAGCTCCATCAGGGCAAAGTGAAATAGAGAATCTCAAAGACTTAATAAAGATTCCTTTATTTTTCTCCCTTTCTCTCTCTCTCTCTCTCTCTCTCTCTCTCTCTCTCTCTCTGTCTCTCTGTTTCTGTCTCTATCTCTATCTTTATCTCTCCTATCTCTCTCCATCTACCCAAGTAGAGCATAAGCTCCATGAGACCAGAAGTTTTATTTATTTTTGGATTCCAAAGACTGAAGAGAACCTGGAATGTATCAGGATAAGTATCTATTGAATGACTTGATAAATATCTTCTGAATTCTGAAAGATATTTTGGGAAAAAGTGCAACATTTTACCAGTGAGGAAAGGGGTTCAAAGAAGCTAAATAATTTTGGAACTGAGTGGGGATTTTAAAACCATAACTGTCTTCCATTGGTCAAACAAGCATGATTCACAAGACATGGCAGCTGGACCTTTCAGACATTTTGACCCTTTGAGTTATTCTGCTTGTTTTTATGGGAATTTGTGTTGGTAGTTGAATTCTATGTTTCACTTCAGAGTCAGGACATGAAAGGTGATAATTTTGGCTGAAAATAATTTGGTTGAAAAGGGAGGCAAGAAAGTATGTGAGGATGTTAGTAAAACATTTTTGGTGATATACTAAGTAATTCTCAGGTAAATTTTGTAAGGTAAGATTTATAATGTCCATTTGAAAAAGAGGAAGCAAGATGAGAAAAGTTCAAATCATTCACTCATTGTGTTCAGCAGTTCGGTGGATCAAGTAGGTATTGAATTATCTAAGTGTGTATCTAGGTGTGAAGTACCAGATCCTAATGATTTTCCTTTAGGTTAATCACAGGCAAAGTAACTAAAACTCTGCAGAGTATGTGGTTTTTCTCTGGAGAAAGATGATTTTCAATTGCAAGTCTCCCATCCATCTTTTCTTCTTTTATCTTTTTCTTTCCACTTATTCATTCTCTTCTAATTAATATATTTACCTTTAATATTTTCATTATTAGACATTAATTGGATATTTACAGATTAATTGTACATATTAGGATTATATTCTGTTATATTCTGATACAAATAACCTAAAATAATAGTGGCTTAAATAAAGATAGATGTTATTTCTGTTTCACAAAATAGAAACATTACACAATATTTCTCTGGAGACCCACAAAATTCTGCCTTCCATACCACTGATCAGACTTTAGTCACAAAGCCACATCTAGCTGCAAGGGAGGCTGAAAATGTCATATGTTAGCTGTATGCCCTACTAACCTAAATAAAATTGAGAGTCTGTTACTAAGGGAAAAAGACCAAATAGGTGACCATCAGCAGTATCTACCACCCATACTTATCTACTTACTGCCTTCTTCTGCTTCATTGTGTATCTAATCTTGGCCATTTCTGATTCCTTGGAAGCTTCGACTATTGACTGTTTAAAAAAAGCAAAGATTTGGGAAGAAAGACAACAAATGAGAATACATGTCCCAAAACACAAAAGGCTGAAGTTCATTTATGAAGCCTTTTTAGCTGTGAAAATATAAAAATATAGGTAAAATGTAGGTAAAAATATAGGTGATAAAAATATAGGTAACAATAACTGAACACTTGTGCCAAGATTTATGCCTAAATATTTTACATATACCATATCACTTAGTACTCAAAGTAAATATCCGAGGAGTCATTATTATTATCACTTTCATTTTACACCTAGGGACACATTCTTAGAGAGATTTGATAACATGTCTAATTTCAATGGCCAGTGGTGATAGGAGCAGAGTTTATATTTTAAACTCGTTGATTAAAATGTTTGAGTTCAACAGCTATGTTCCTTACGTTGCATAATGGGGAGGATCAAAGGATATCAAGGTAACGATGGGAAAGATCTATTTTGAAGTACTGATAGATAATTTCCTTCTTCAAAGCTTCTACTGACAGTGAATGTTGGCAGCCATGTTTGTGGCACGAACCCTGACTCTTAAGGCAGAGCTGACTGGCTCCAGTACAGACAACACCCTTTAAACTGCCTCATGATGCTCCCTTTCCTTGGAATATCCAATTAGATTATGGAGGAATTGAACTGTGGGAGAACAGAATTGAAAGATTTAGTGGCGTGAGTCAGAACTTCCATCTGAAGGTGGATACAGAAGAAGTTGTACAGGGTGTGGACAACTCCTCTGCTGAGCTCGCTAATACTGCCTTGAACTCAGACCTACTCTCTGATTCTAGCTCCTGTGAGTCATGACTGGGAACCTAGTTTCATGACCTTAGGAGTCTCTGTTATATTTATAATGAATTCTTTGTATTCAAGTTCATTTAGTTGTGTTTCTGTTTTTTATAATTTTAAGGACCACAAGTATAACTGACATATATTTAGAACATTTGTTCTAGAGTATAAGTGTTAGCAGCACTGACTTGGCAGCCATACTGCTTGGGTACAAATCCAGCTTCACCACTTTTTAGCTGTGTGGCCTTGTGCAATGTACTTTACCTCTCTATGCCTCAATTTCTTTATAGAATGATGTATTAAGTGTGCATGACACATAGGTAATATTATATATGTGTTTAATATTATTATTACTCTTTCTCTGTTGCTCTATGAGAATATTACCTCTGCTTCTGATCTTCATAGAGTCCAAAGAAATAGTAACTATAAAATAATAATAATAGCTACTATGTATTGATAGTTCATTATATGTAAGTTAGTTTTTTATGACTCCCCAAAACCTGTGACATAGGTAATGTTATCTCCTTTTTTTCAGATAAGATATTGAGGTATAGAGAAATTAAGTAGTCCATGATCATCAATAAGAGATCAACTCAGGATTTGTGTCTAGGTATGATTCTAAATCCTGTGATTCCTTCCCTGTACCACAAATTGCCATGTACTTGCTCTGTGCAAAGTAGGCTGAGGAAAATTGTCCAGGGTCCCTTTAGTTTCTAATGAGATATGTCATACATTTCTCAAATACCTTGCATTTGTATAGTCTTTTTTTTTTTGCAGTATGAAATTACTTTAACATGAATTACTTCATTTTCTGTTGTATATCCCAGAGTTCATTGGCATAAAGAGCGTGGAAGTCTTTTGAGTAGATAAGAAAAATTCACTCAAGGCTTAGTTAATATCTACGAATGTTATTTTTTTTCTCGCTTAGATCTGACCTGCAAATGGCCCATTTTGTCACTGTGTTGAGCATAGTACTTTCAGCTGATGGGCTGTGAATGAAGTCTGTGACTGGTGGTGGAGGTGTGCAAGGAGGGAGAAAAAGTGATTGATAGAGAAAAAGCAATCAATGTTTAAATAATAGCCCACCACTGGCCAAAGAAATCCTCAAGCGCTTCAGAATTCTGCTTTGTGTGGTCAGAGCCAGAGAGACCACAACCATAAGCTGTCTCATGTCTTTTAAATCTATCTTGGTGAATTAGCTGCTTGATGGTTTTCAAATATGCTTGGGCAGCTTGTAGTTGTAATGACTGACAGGCTGGGGAAATCTGGACCTTTATGGAATAATGGTTTTAGGGAAGAAAAAAGAAAGTGTTCTGATTAGATGTCATTGAAGGCTTTATTTGTACTATTCATGACACTAAATTATGAGGATACCATCCTGACTTCATCTATTAAAGGGCTTAAACAGGTCCTGGAATGACAATACAGGTTTTATATAGTTAAGCCTAAAGTGGAACTGGTTTCCATCCAAATTGGCTTGGGAGGGGGCAAATTAAGTTTGGTGTCAGGTTTGTGCAGACACTGGTACTATTTCTAAAGCCCTAAGGAAATTTCTAAAGAGTCTTCACCCCAGATATCTCTTATTATTTCCTTTATTATAAGTTTTCATTTCAGGTTTCCTTTAATAAACTTAAAGCACCTTTTTTGGGGGGGGTGGGGTCAGATATTTGAGAGAAATGGACATCAAGCCTTAGCTAGTTTTGTTTCTTTATAACTGGAAGTGACATTTGTATTCCACACATTATTGCAAATATTCCAGTCTGATAGACAAATATTTTAAGATTAGTGAGAGAATCCCATTTAACCTCCTTTCCTAGGACATGAAAGGTGATTATAGAACACAATGCTGGAGATGTTTTCATTTTAGTTCAGGCATATTTTATTTCATCATCTAGTCAGTAACCATGGTTGACTACATAATATTTTTGTACATAGAGATGCAACTATTTCTTCACCTGGCCTTGTTATGTAGTATCTGCATTGTATATCAAGCCAAAATGGTGCTCCTATAAACTATGAGAGCAAAATTTTAAAATATGGTGGTTTAGAAAGTTATACATAATAGTTTTCATTTCACAAACATCTAATTAAAACATTTTAGTGTTTCTTATGTAATATCTTGCATTCTTATGAGCATAATATGTCATGTAACAAATATATAGTAGAATTTTTTAGCATTTTGAGTTTGCAAAGCGTTTTTATATGCTATCTTAATAACAGCGTAAATTAGTTATTAGTACCAATATACAGATGAGAAACCTGAGGTGGAAGAAGCAAGTATTTTATCTGAAATCCTGCAGCTGGCAAGTATGCAAAAATGTAAACCCAGGTTGTGACTCTAACATCAAACTTTTTCATTATTGTGTGAGGATAGCAGACAGGGAGGTAGTTCTTTAGGTAGATATGCAGACACAATGGGCCAGAGATCACCAGAACACATGGCATTTCTTTACCTTCTTATAGAGGAAACCTTAAACAAGATGCTACTCACTCAATTCAAAATCAAATGAGAAGAACAAATCATTTTATTCATAGATGAGTTCCCAACACCTGTTGTGCTAATCCTCTTCCTTTTAAATCCTTTTATCTCTCTAGTTAATAGCACCCCAGACAAGATCTTAGCTTTGTGTTTTCAGCAAAAGTTCAGATTTTTATGGGTAAATTCCTTCAATGTTTCACAGGGCTCCCAAGTTTCTCAATGAAAGTTGCATAGCTTCTCTTTTGTTATCATCAAGTGGCATGCTTATAGGAGAGATAAACCATACAATTATGGGATAGAGCTATAATTACCTCTGCTTTCTAAACCACAGTGTAGGATACTTATGCTACTTCCTTTTTGAATGTGATAGAGTCAATTGTTATTAACTAATAAACCCAACTAAGCTACCTAGTAATTCCAGAGTCACTGCATAACAAAGAACCTGGAGACTTAAAGTGTGGTCAGCGTTTATGAAATGTGTGAACTGCCATCACCACTATTGTAACCCATCAAGTTGTTGTTGCTCATGTTCAGCTGGGGATTATAGTGCCCATAAAGGCTTAGGGGCAGTACAATGTCCTGAGCCTTGTTTAGAAACACCTGGAACATCACATAGGCTCGAAGCCCTAGCATGGCTGACTCAACAATGCAATGCCACTTTCTGGGCTGTTTGTGCATATTTAGGAAGAGAGCTGAACACTGGAGTTCTGTATGCACATATGAACTCGGGGATGTGGGGAAAGAGTAGGAATATCTCAATAGGCAAGTCTGCCATACTAGTAATGTAATGTAGTAGAGAGATAGAAGAACTGGTTTGGAAAAGTTAGAACTCCTGTTTATCCCACTCTCTCTGACCTATCGTCCAATTTTTAGAAGAGTCTGGAGCCAAAGTTTTGGAACATTTTCTCCCTCCTTGTAATGTACCTTCGAGTTGTAGAATAACAAGTATCTTTCCAATTATACGTTGTACCTGGATCTATGAGCCGATGTACCTTCATATCAGTCTATCTGGATATCTTTATATCTATGTACATGTTTATTTGTGAACTTATGTATCTCCTTTTATATCTTTATGGGACATGCTGGCATGAATAGGCCCAGATTGCTAACTCCAGACTGGAGTTCATGGATAACAAGAGGAAACTCGAAAAGGGCCTACATAGTGTAGAGCCTGAGGCTTTCTGACTTTTCAGAAATCCTGGAACATTTCTTCTCCTCAACATGTAGCTTCTGTGATGTCTCTTGCATCTGTCTGCTCCAATTGCATCTATGCCAGCTGAGTTTTTTACTAACCATCAACTGGAATGTTATGACAGTATCACAAACAAGCTCCCTGCCTCCTCCCATCTAACATCCTAAACCACACATCCTAAGTCCTGTTGAAACACTGTCGGGCGGTGATTTTCTAGAGTTTAGCTGGCTGTTCAAAGCTGTCTTCGAACTTCTTTCTATTTCCGTTTCCAACTCTTTAGAGTTTTGCCCTGGTCAGAACCTTGACCTCCCAACAAAGTGGCTGCTGTTTTTGAGATATGACGTAGCACCTTCCTTCTTCTGTACCGCTTCTTTTGCTGGGCCTTTCAGTGAAAATACTTTTCCACCCGTCTGATTATTTAAGCCCTTCTTGAATGACATTTCTGGTATAAAAATGTCTTCTTTGATTTCTCCCCAAGAAATTACCTCAGATAGGCCTTATATGCCTTAATTGATTTAATCCTGTTGCAATCATGGATTATCTCAATGTTCCTATTCTAAGTATGTCCCAAATGTGGGTTTTTCTTTCCATCCTCATTGCCATTGCTTTAGTTTAGGGGATTACTTATTTTCTGTAATATTGCAAATGATATTCCTTATCTCTTATCTTCCAACCATCCACACATACTGTTACTGTGGTGATGTGTTTAAAATGCTAACACAATTATTTATTTATTACCCTTCTATTTAAAATCATGTCACAAGAAGAGGAAGTTTGGGTAGATGATTGAGGAGGAGCTATTATAATCTATGGGGTTAAAGTTTTATCAAATTTTCAATAATTTCAGCCATTATTTTTTTCAAATAGTTTTCTTCCTCCTTTCTCTCCTTTGGAGATTCTGATTACATGTATATTTGGATACTTGTAATTTTCTCACAGCTCAGTGATGCACTTTTTAAAAAATATTCTCATTCCTCTTGGTGTTTCATTTAAATAGTGTCTATTGTTTTGTCTTCAAGTTAATAATTTTTTTCTCCTATAATCTACTCTGCCATTAATCCCATTCAGTGAGTTTTCCACTTCACACACTGAAATTTTTATTTCTAGAAGTTGGATATGGGTCTTTTTTGAAATACCCCTTTCCATCTTTCTACTTAATTTTTTGAACAGATTGAATATATTTGTAATAATGCTTTTAATGTCTGCTAATTCTAATATCTATGTCTGTTCTGGGTATGTTTTGATTGATGGATTTTTCTATTTTTTATGGATCATATTTTTTTTCTCTTTGCTCATCTGGTACTTTTTGATTAGATATTGGATGTTGTGAAATTTGCATTACTAGATGCTTTTTTTTTTTTTTCCTGTAAGTGTTCTTGAACTTTGTTCTGGGATGTAATCCAGTTACTTAGAAACAGTTTTTCTTTCTTTGCTGCTAAAATTTGTTAGGTAGACTGGAAGAATACTCATTCTAGGGCTAATTTTTCTCTATTATTCAGAAAAGACCCATTTAAGTACTGTACCCAATGCCCTGTGAATCCTGAGGCTCGCTAATGTGGTTTCTGGGAATTATTCCCAAGTCTGTGTGAGTGCCAGGCACTGTTACCTCTAAATCCTTTTAGATGGTTCTTCTCTTGGTCTTGAATCATTTCCTCACATGCACGAGCTGGTCAGTGCTAGGTTGGGTGCTGGAGAGGGTGTTTCCTGCAGATATCTGGCATTCTCTTTCTGAGTAGCTTTCTCTCCTCTGATACTTGGTCTTCAGAACAGGTCTACTTTGGTTATTTTAGGGCCTCTACTCCATCTCCACGACTTGTACAATGTGTTAAGCCCCACCTGAGTTATCCCTCCCTGAACTGTGGCCTGGGACCTCTCTCAGGGCAGTAAACTGTTGCTATTATAAGGCTCACTTTGTTTGCTTTTCATATTTAAAGGATCGCTGTCCTTTATTATCTGATATACATGGTCTTATAGACTATTCTTTCATATTTATCTTTTCTATTCACTTTTTGGTTGTTTCAGATGGGAGACAAATTTTAATGCAATTATTCTATCTTGGCTGGATTAGCTGTATTTGAAATTATATTTTCACATTTCTTCTCAAATATATAATTCTTAAAATAGAATTAAGTCTTATTTTCCCATCTCTTTTTAATGTTTTTATCTTTTTCATTTTTTTTTGTTTCCTCCAAGAGAATGACTGCAACTTGCTAGAGCAAAATGAATCTTCTGCATTATGTACGAGCCAATTGCTCTGCAAGTTTTACTCTTTTCATTCCGTGCATTATTGCCTTTCATTATTGTAGAATTTTAACAATGACCTGCAAAAGTCTTTGGCAACACTTGTCCTGCCATGTTTGCCTCCATTTTATGTCTCTTTGCATCATAAGCTCTTTTATTGCGGATAGAATATTTGTGTAAGTCATGAACTAAAAAGGGTCAAACCAATATTTACACGAGTCATAGGCTTTGGGTAAATAGAAATTATGATTTCTAATATTTTGTACTATCGAATAATGTTACTATTACCTACCTGTAATGGTGGATATTATTTGATTTTTTCTTATCACTTGCTATCACCTGATATCTGATGTTTAATTACGTCAGTTGCATTTGTAGAAAAATTTTTTGTTTGTGTTTCTCTGTGTATTTCCACTTCCTAGTTTAGGCTCTAATAAAATATCCCTTGACAGCTCTAGTAGTCTCTCTTCCCGATTTGCTGTGCACACCCACCAAGTTGTCAAACATGTACCGAGTATATTCTGTGTTCTAGGAAATGTTAGGAGCTGACTTTGGATAGACAGATAGTACTAAAGCAAATCTTAATGTCTGCTCCCTCCCTGTCCAAAACCCTTAATGACTTCCTTCTTGTAAAAGAATTAAATTCTAATTTCATTGCATGACAGTCATAAAATCTTATACCACTGGCATTTTTGTTAAATAAAAAACATTTGTTGTCCTTATACATCAAATATTTTTTTTGCTTTGCTAATCTTTGATATCACGTGCCTCACTTAGACCCCTCCTTCATGTTCTAACTCAAAAGCCTCTTTACCACAAAGCTGAATTTGATCACCTCCAAATTGGGGGTTTTATTTTCTCATGGGTTCTTCCACTTCTTTTGACCACATATTACTTTTGTTCATATCTTATTTTCTTCATTGACTATATGATAGTTTGAGGACAGGGTTGACACTGGGCTCACCTTCCTATTTGCTGACATGTTTTGCACTCAATCATGGGTATTCAATAAAAGGTTGGAGAATGGGTTAAAAAGTTAGGGCAAGGAGTCACTTAAATCACTTGTTATAACAATTCTAAATCAACCAAAAAATTCAGGAATGTTTTATGTGGCACCAACTTGTGATTATGGGAAGAAATACAACTCATGGCTCATTGTGCTGGGGAGGGGCAAGTAGGGGCTGTGAGATTTTTTGATGCTTTCCTTTTGGATCAATGCTTATGACTATATTAGCAATTCAACATTAAGCGTCAATTGGCAAAACATCAAGGTAATTAATGTAGCAGTATTGTAGTCCAGTTTGTTCTTCATAGCCTTATACTTTGAGAACTACCATTTTAGAGGATGAACTAAGACCTAGATGGCTTGATAACAAATAAAGACATTTGATTGGCACATGCAGAGTACATTTAATTTTCTTTTGAATAAATATTATTAATAGGTGTCTTTAAGGTCGTGGAAGTGGGAAATTGTGAAAATATTTTAGAAACTTAAAACTTCATTTATTAAAAATTTCCTAGCTCTGTCAATTCCTAGCTAGATGACCTTGAACCTTAACCAAAGCCTCAATTTTCTCATCTATAAAATAGGAATAATTATACTCCATATTGTTGTAGAAATAACTTAGTTATTTTCAATTAAATGTTTTAGTCTAGTACTTTTTGTTATTCTAGTAAGCATTTATATAATTTCTAACTATTATTATTACTATATACCACAACTTATAAAAATATTAAATTTTCTTTTTTTCCCCTTTTGCTTGATTTTAGGCTATATGAAACATTTTATTTGCATGTTTCAAGTGCTCAAACTATATTTTTCTCCAAATAAGTGAGTCTAGGCCTTTTTTCATGCCTTGTCATAGGAGAGGTTTAGACTGGAAAACATCCCATAACAGTGAGTAATTTTAAACACTGAAATGAGAGACTGAGGAGGAATGTTTTCATGTAGGTGTTCAGGGTTAGGATAACTTATTTGTGTCATCTTAGGTGGAATCTTGCTAGAGGCAGTAGAGACTAGTAGGTAAATGAAGTTCCACCTATTTTATAATTTTAAAATTGCAAATATAAATTATTGAACAATATAGATAATCTGGTCTCCTACCACATTTCTTGTACCTAAGCCATCTGCTTGGAAAAATACTGATTAAATACCTTTAAGACATGATACTTGTTAGACTTCTATAACCTAACATTCCAAATAGCAGGCTCCTATTTCCCTTCAATATTGAAATATAAGGTAAGAGCTGGCAACAAAATATGTAAAAAATACAAAGGCAGTCACTTAAAGTGCTGTGAGTCTCCTTCATTTCCAAATGTACTCCTCTTACGGCTGCTTCAGTGCCTGAAACTCCATAGTTATAAATTTAATCTTTCGGGATAACTCATTTGACCAGAATTGCCTATTCCAGGGGTGTCAAACTTGCTTTCACTGGGGGGCCACATCAGCTTCTCAGTTGCCTTCAAAGGGCTGAAATAATTTTAGGACTGTATAAATGTAACTACTCCTTAACCGGTAAGGAGTTGAAATTACATTCGTCCTTTTGAAGGTGACTGCGAAGCTGATGTGGCCCCCAGTGAAAATGAGTTTGACACCCCTGGAATAGGCAATTCTGGTCAAATGAGTTATCCCAAAAGATCAGGTTTATAACTATGGAGTTTCAGGCATTGAAGCAACCATAAGAGGAGTACATTTGGAAATGAAGGAGAGTCTCAGTACTTTCTAATTTGCTATTAGTACAAAGAGGGTAAACTTTAGTCCTAGAACAGTTAAGATCTTAGAGATACTGTCTCAGCAGTGAGAGATGAAAACAGGGCATGGAGAAAAAGTTAACTTTCCATGAAATAAGGAGGAATAGAATGCACTATTTGGGTAGAGAACACAGGACTTCTTATGCAGGTAGGCCACAGTGATTCAGCATGGCTTTGGTAGGCAGAGTTCAGGGGGATGCAGGTAAATGTAGAGACAAGAGGACTGCAGAGGAGCTGAAGTGAAAATCTCTGGCTTCTTGCTATTGCTTAAAGCCAGGTCTTACGACACTCATATATCAAACAAAGTTGTTGAATTAGAAACAGTGCTTCTCAATCCACTTTATATTCTGACCCTTCACCTTCCCCCAGATGAAGAAATGGAGGAGAGGTTTGGGTGTGCATGTGGGTGGGCTGAAAACCTGGACCACAGCTATGTTCAAGGTGGAGGGTGCACGTGGGTCCTTATTTTTGCAGATGCCTGCCTTCCATGTCTGTGCGGGGCCTTGAAGATCCCTTCTTGCTATAAACCACTTGGATTCTGTATACTGTTCTCAGCACAATATTCTGCCATGTTGCTGTGCTAAGTACATGAATTTGATTGAATTTTCTGACCAGAGCCATTTTCAGTAACTTAAAACTACCACACAGGTATATATGCATGTGATGCCATAAATTGAGCCAATTATAAACGAACACTGGAAAAACAAACACCAAAAGAATTTAACACTTCTTCTTCATTACCTCTCTATTTCAAGTACCAGAGGTTTTTAGGATCTGATTTAACTACATAATTGTCTCAGCATTTCCCTTCAATTTTTCTGTGGAGATAATTCAAATTATGGCAACAATGCCAATGTCTCCAATCTCTTTTTGGTTTCAAGATCATAAACATCTCCCAACAACTTAAAAAAATTCAGATGCCCCTTTCACTTTGACCATACAGATAGGAAAATTGTAAACAACAGATTCTTGACATGCTTAAGGAATAAAAAGTGATGAAGAGTCTAGTCTGATTAAAATTCTCCCAATAAAATCTCACCTTACCTATTCTTACCCCAGGGGTAAAGGGCTGTGTATGTTATAGACTTTATTTTCCTTTTGAACACACTCATATCTTGTCAAGATGTCATCAATACAAAGATTTTGACATTTTTAATGCAACAATTGGGAAGCAGGTTGAATTTTTCAATCCTCCCAGCCAATATAAGTCAGTCTGAGATACTTAATTTCTATTTGAGATCCTTCATTTCTATTATAAACAGATCCTGCAGTGGAAGATAAATTTCATACTAACAGTTTGGACTTTTTTATGAACCACCTGCAAGTTTTCTGCAAACAACATGTTTTATGGGAGCTCAAGGCAATGTTCACCCATCAAGACCTGACAGTAAGAGGAGGATGGATGGGGCCTTATCTCAGGCACACATGTAACCTTCCTTGTCCCCTGGCCTGACCTCCCTCTGCACTCATTTATGAAAATGATTCATCTTTAAAGAGCTTCCTCGCTCTGCCTGCAGGCTGTAGATCTTTTTGCACTGGACTTGTATAGGCTGAGGTTATAAACTTTAGTGTGTGAGCCATTTGGAGGGGCTTAATTTTGAATATTGGAAGAGGGAAGGTGCACAATACATGCATTTCCTTAAAGAAACAGTCCTGGGAGCATCTTCTACAGAAAGATACTTCAGAGGAATTCTATTGAAAAACCTTTGCTGGGATTCAACTTTTATTTATGTTGCTGAAGTGTCACTACCATTAGCACATTTAAGTAGAGGATTGATTGAGCTTGGAAAATAGTGCTAGCATGGTGGTGACATGCACATGCCACCCTCTATATGCAGGAGACTGCATATATGTGATGTTCCACATTTGCAGAGGGCACTGCAAAAGTGTTTGTGTCAGGACTAGTGGGAATTGCTAGGTTCCTTTAGAATATTCATTTGAACTGAAAAGCCTTAGAAAGTTAGGGTAGGAACTATAGCTGAAAGGAATAAAGATCTAAATAAAAGTAAAAATAGGAAAAGAAGGAAGACAATATGAGTTGGTTTATCCATTCAGGTTGAATCCATGAGTTGTAAGAGCCAGGATTGTTTCCACAGTTCTCAGGAACTGGGTTGCCCATCGGAATATGGCAGGGCACCCTGCAAGATAGTATGTGAGGAAGCTTGGAGTTCAGAGAGAGAGAACCTAGAAAATGTTGATATAATGGCTTTTAAAATTCAAATTTTTGTGAGGCAAGTCTTAAGTAGAAATGAGATGTCCTCAACCAGAGGTAGGCAAACATTTTGAGTGAAGGGCCAGATAGTAAGTATTTTTGCAGGCCTTGTGATCTCTGACACTACTACTCAACTCTACCATGGTAGCCCGAAAGCAGACATAAACAAAATGTAAATGAATGGGCATGCCTGCTTTCCAATTAAACTTTATTTATAATGACATGAGGCCATCTGGATTTGACCTGCTGGCTACAGTTTACCAATCTCTGTCCTAAACTACTCTCTTTTATTGTCAAGCTTCAAACAGGCCTGAGACTGCTTCCATGTTCCTATATGGAGACCAGTGACTGAAGGAAGTAATAAATAAGGAGTAGCATTTTGCTACATAGGAAAAATGAGTCCAATAAGATGCCAAATGATAACTGATATTCTTTAAAATTTCCATGGCTAAGTGAGTGTGGTAAATGTGGAAAAGTCTTCTTGGGAATTTTACTTTTTCAAATGCATTGAGAATGTCTAGGGGGAGATGAAGGCAATATTTCCCAAACCTGTTTGTCCACAGAACCTTCTTGTGCTCATGCCTATTACCATCTTTGGGACCCTAGGGTTCTTTGGAACACACTTTTAGGCAACAGTGCCCAGGTAGATCCTCCAGGGAGGTCAGAGTCTCTAAGATTTTCTATCTGCTGAGCCACAAAACAACAACTGGATTATTGCTGTAGGAAGCCAGATATCAGCCCTACACAGCTGCCTTAGATGATTCTTTCAATCTCAGGAAGCTAGTAGATTAAAACTTTTCCTATGTCTCCTATATTGATGGCTGTTTTTCTTAGGCTGGTTTGCCCTTCTCTGATGGGTATTTAGTCATGTGCTCCATTGGCCTAACTAATAATTGCAAAATAGAAGTAGAAAAAGTTATTTCATCCTATACTAACTCTTTCTAAACTACTTATTAGAGATATCATGAAAAGACCCCGAATGAATAGCCTTTTGGAAGTCTCTGATGATGTGATGTCCTATGCTGGGAAAATATATCTTAAAGGGAATTTGCTCATCCTCACAGAGAGCAGTAATCAAACCCAATGGCTTTGAAAATTCATAAAGTATGACAACCATTCTCTTGTATGACATTCTGTGTCATCTCTACTGAGAATCCTCCATGTTCACAGCACAAAGAAGCTGATATGGAAATTAGTATAATTAATAAGATTTTTTTCTCATCTCTGAGAAGACCTAAATTATACAGGTGTTAAGGAAGCACATTTGAGCAGTAGTTTTCAAATTGGGGATCTCTGGATGTCTCAACCCAGCTTCAGTAAGAGTAGCTCTGATGTTATGTATTTTATATACTAGAAAAATAAAAAAATCACTGGAGTCAAAAGACACATCTCTTCTACCTACCATGATGCCACTTAATTCTTCTGAGCCCATTTCCTTATATATCAAATGTGGGAAGTACCCAGGCTTCATAGATTTGCGGTGAAGATTAAATGAACTAATGCATATGAAGCACCCAGGTCAGTTCCTGGCACATAGTAGTGCCTCAGAAAAGGACAGCTAAGATAATAAAGTCAAATATGAGAAAAGTTAGAAGAAAATCACAAGGCACCTCATATTTCATATCAAGAATAGTCAGACTTAGAAAATATTTGTTTAAAAAATTGAATGAAAGAATTAAAAACAGAATAAATGAGAGAAGGGACAGGCAACCTCTGGCTGGGGGATCACAGAGGGTTTCATAGGTGTGAGGACATTTGAACTACACTTTTCTTCCAGCTTCTGAGTATAGATGGAGGGTCTGCTACAATCAGTTAACCTTAATAGAAGGAAGACATGTGTAGTCTGGACCACTTAGATTCCTCAAAATCTATGGGAGTCACCTTTAATATTTGTAAAACTTGGAGTCTCTACAAAATGTCAGGTGATATTATAAAACGATTTTCCTAGAACAAGAAAGAAAATGATGGAGGGGTGGAGAGGGGAGAAAGAGAGAGAGAGAGAGACAGAGACTATGGTTCTAAAATATAAAATAACACTCAAGTGGAAACTGGAAATATCTAGGGGAACTCTGTATAAAGCATGTGATTACCTAATCACTATGCCATATACCTGAAACCAATACAAAATATTATTAAAAGTAGATTATAATTGAAAAATAAGAAAATAAAAATAAAATATAACCTTAACTTTATAAAATATAATCTTAATTTTACTATTTAATTTTCCTTCTAAAGAAGTATATTAAATTTTCTATGAGTCTTTACTCTGTTATCAAAATAAGTGGGCTTGCAATTATATTTTAGAGTTATCAAATTTCTTCTTGGTGAGTTTCTCTAACATAAAAATTTTGACAAAATATTTTTGAGGTCTGGGACTGAATTTATTCCAAATCCTCAATTCCAAACCATCTAACTGAATGGGATGGTTCTTTTTACTATACACATTAAAAAAATTTTAAGGTAATATCATAACATCTGATGAGGTAAATGTACAGAGGTAGAAGTAGGGAATGAAAAGTGGAGGGAAAGGAAGAGGTGAGGCTGAGAAGGGTCTCCTGGGTTTAAGAAAAGACAAGGAAAGCCATAGCACTCACTGTTGTCTCCTCACCTGAGAAGTAGGGAAGGTATTTTATGATTCACCTTCAGTATTTACTTATACAAAGTATATTTACTCTCCCAAACTCATGCAGTGAATCTTATTAATAATTGTAGTTCATTTCCTATCATTTCCTTTTACAAAATAATTATTATGGCAATATTGTGAAATAAAAAAAATCACAACTTAAAACCTGGTTTTTGTTGGGTCCTACTCACATCTCTTTTTTAACTCCCTGGACCAACTATGTCCTCTCCTCTCCCATGCCCCCTCCTTATAACTGAAAGTTTCTAGGGATATTTCACATTTACTTACAAAATCTCTATCTATGTGCCTCACCTCAGAGCCAGGGAATGTCTAACTTTCATCCAGCTTCTGCCTGTTCCTGACTAGCCACATCTTGCCTGCTGGGGCCCCTGCCACTCTGGTCATGCACCACTAGGACTGGGGTCTGATATGACAGTTGGCTACATGGTTATGACTTCTAGGCACCCCATTCAACCAGGAAATACTGATCCTACAGATCTGCCTGTGTTCTAAAAGAGCTTCAACTGCACACTCAATGCTAAAGAATGCCACTTTCCACTTAACTTGTTACCATCCCCAGGCTGACAAAGTGTCTTATGGGGGCTAGCCTGGTAGATAAGACCATGTACCAGACACCATGTAGTCAGAACCACTTGATCCTCTAAAACTAAGGCTTTATAACTGGGCCAAACTTGTTTGCATAATTCTCTCTACTCCATGGAATAACCTTTTAGCAGGAGTTTCCTCAGCTTTCATGCAGATAATTTTTTCTGTCATATCATCATTTCTGTAAGTATACTCAATCATGTCTTTAAATTTTAGGTATAGTTAAAACTCAATATGATATTTTTTCACTGTATATAAACATTAAGAAACTTATAATTGCAGTAATAATGGTACCATTTCCAGTTAGCTTGCTTCAAATATTGGGTAATAGAGAGAGACAAATATTGGAGTTATTTCTAGATTCACAAATAAATACCTATTTTAGTTTAAAAGAAAATAAATAGAATCTGAACATTAGAACTAAAAAGAATCCTAGAGATTATCTCATGAAACACTTTAATTTTACAAAGGAGGAAACTGAGGCCCAGAAAGACCACAGGTTTTGCACAACATCCACCAGCTATGTTATGATAAGATTGGGCCCTGAATTCAAGTACCTTAATACTTGCTCCAACAGAATTTTCCATTACATTGTATTGCCCATCAGAATTGTGTAGGCACCCATTCTTCTAAGGATTTTATTTAACATGTAGGCAGAAAAAAATGAAGGCTGTTCCAATGCTCCACTTTTTTAATTAAGCAGGTGTACCTGCAGGTTGATTTTTAGTGCTCTTATAGTGGAAAGCCTCCTAAAGACTCGAGGCCAGGCTACTTCACTGGATGCTTACCTAATGATGCCTTTCTCTTTGTCCTCCTTCAGATTCATTGGCTTTTGGCCAGGTTTCATTATTGCTTTGTACTTTAACAAGAGAAGAGGCAGGGGAAATAAAAAGAGATAAAAATCAAAACAATATGTGCAGCTCTTTGGGAGGACAAGCCTGGTGTGAAGTTTTGGGTAACCTGGAGAGTGCAGTCAGCTGTGTTTGCTGTGATTATGAGGGAGGAGATATGAAAGCTGAGATCTGAGTGCATCAGTCTTTAGCTGCAGACCTCATCACTGAAGGCTGTGGCTTTTTGTAAGAAAATGTAATCTAGAGACTTCTGATCAATCTGGGGGCAGAGGTAAACATGCATTGCCTCCTACTACAGGCACGGAAGGAATTACAACTATATCTCAAAACAAGTAACATCCAAACCATCAGAAAATTGACCTGTATGGAAGTCCAACAACCAAGGATTTAAAGAAGCCACATTTATCCAGACATGGCAGAGACAGCAGAGATGGGTGGAGTGGCACAGAGATGTAGTGTGGTGTGGAGAAGCAGTGGCAACAGAATGGGCAGTCCCACATTCACATGTGGTGGATAAAAATTGTGAGGGATATCTTGGGAGTGAGTGGTCCCAGCCCCAGGCTAGAACACACAGACCAGGGTTCTAGCACTAAGAAGATAAATCCCCAAAACTTCTGGCTGTCAAAACCAAAAGAAACTGCCAGATACTCAGCAGACTCTACTTAAAGGGACTGACTGGACTTAAAACAAATGCAGATCCATCCCCTCTTGGATTCAGCACTAGGGCAACAGCTAGGTAACTGCTGGGTAAACCTCCAGAAATCAGGCAGTAGCATGGTCCCCTCTCTGAGCCCTCCCCTGAAACAGAACCACAAAGTGATGAGGCAGGTTGCCTTGCCCTGGTGATTAAAAAGGCTCTGATTCACACAATTTTCAGGTGCCTTTTCTATAATAGGCCACATTACTAAGACAGGGAGTCAAAGCAGCTCTACCTAATCACAGGAACAGACACAGGGAGGCTACCAAATTGAGGAAACAAAGAAATATGGCCCAAATGAAAGAACAGAACAAAACCCCAGAAAAAGAACTAAACAAAATGGAGATAAGCAATCTGTCAGATGCAGAGTTCAAAACACTGGTGACCAGGATGCTCGAAGAACTCACTGAGCACAGAAACAAAATAAAAAAGACTCAGGAAGAAATGAAGTTTACACTAGTTGAAATAAAGAAAATCGACAGGGAACCAAAAGTGGAGAGGATGAAGCTCAGATTGAAATCAATGATTTGGAACATAAGGAAGAAATAAGCATTCAACCATAACAATGTGAAGAAAAATAATTTTAAAAAATGACTATAGTATAAGGTGCCTCCAGGACATCTTCAAACATAACAACATTCAAGTCATAGGGATGTCAGAAGGAGAAGGGGAAGAGCAAGAAACTGAAAATTCATTTGGAAAAATAATTAAAGAAAACTTCCCTAATTTGGAAAAGAAAATAGACATATAAGTATTGGAAGCATAGAGTCCCAAACAAATTGGACCCAAAGAGGAAGACACCAACACACATCATAATTAAAATACCGAAGGTGAAAGATAAAGACAGAATCTTAAAAGCAGCAAGAGAAAAGTAGAGAGTTACCTACAAGGAGTTCCTATAAGACTCTCAGCCGATTTCTCAAAAGAAACTTTGCAGGCTAGAAGGGACAGGCAAGCAGTATTCAAAGTGATGAAAAGCAAGGACCTACAACCTAGATTACTCTAGTCAGCAAAGCTATAATTTAGAATTAAAGGGCAGACAAAGTGCTTCCCAGACAAGAAAAAAAGCTAAAGGAGTTCATCATCACCAAGCCATTGTTACAGGAAATGTTAAAGGAACTTATTTAAGAAAAAGAAGATCAAAACTATGAATGGTAAAATGGCAACAAATTCACAACTATCAAAAACTGAATCTAAAAACAAACTAAGCAAACAAGCAGAACAGAAACAGAATCATAGATATGGAGATCATTTGGAGGGTTATCAGCTGGGAGTGGGAGGAGGGAGCACAGGGGAAAAGGTGCAGGGAATAAGAAGCATAATTGGTAGGTACATAATAGATGGGGATGTTAAGAATAGTATGGGAAATGGAGAATCCAAAGGACTAATGTGCATGACCTATGGACATGAACTAAGGGGGGATTACTGGAGGGAATGGGGGTACCAGGCAGAGAAGGGCAAAGGGGGAAAAATTGGTACAACTGTAATGACACAATCAATAAAATGTATTTTAAAAAAGCAAATGTAATCCTTAAAAACACTTAGCTTAATCTCACATTATTTCAGACATAATAATTTATACTATAAAGAGGTTATTTCTACAAAAATAAACTCTTAGAATAATTCTTTGTGTGCAGTGCACTTTGCAACACACATCTGATCTATAAGGTGAAATATTCTGTAATCAGTAGTATGTTTTACTCTATTTACTTCTAAGGTATTTCTTTCAGACTTTTGTTCTTGGCTTTGAAATATCCATCAGCCAATCTCCAATCTCATCACTGTTTTTATAGAATTTGCATAGTGCCTTCCTTCTTTCCAGTGAGCTGTGCTTCATTACAGATATACAGAACCATGTAATTGCTGTGTAGGAGTGAGCTGAAAACAGACACAGAATGATAAAAAAACCTGCCCAGACACTGGCTGTGAAATTGCTTTCACCTTCAGTCCAGTCTCAGTGTTGACAATGGCACTCTAGAACTTTCCTGGTGTATTTCATCTTCAAAGTTATTTGCATACATTAACTAATTTATTTTTGTTGCATGCTTGCCAGATAAGAGGTACACTCATGGTGGATTAGAATATTAGGGGATCCAGAGGTCCCCACAATATTAGATAGCCAGTACTCTCAATAATAATACCTTGAACAGAAGTCCCTTCAATGATAACTGAGTCTCTACAGCATTGTGCTTTCATAGCAGATGCTGTCTTTTCTTGTTACAAATTTAAGCCACAAAAAGGTATGTATTTTAGAAAGACCAAAAGCTGATTACCTGTAAAATATATATCTATCTTAGTGAGTTGCTAAATGTTGTTATACTTTTCTTTTCATTAAAAAATTTAGCTATAATTTACATAAAGTATAATTCATTCTTTGTAGTGCATGTCTCTGTGTGAATTTTCACAAATGTGTATAAGCTGAGTAACCACTATCACAATCAAGATATAAAACAAGTCCATCACCTACACCAATTGCCCTGCCAGTCTCTCCTCCTGACTCCCAACCACAGGCAATGCTGTCACTGTAGTTGTGTTTTGGCAAGACTGTCATATAAATGGAATCATATAATATGCAGCCTTTTAACCCTGGGTCCTTTCGCTTAGCATAATGCTTTTGATTTCATCTGAGTTGTTGAGTATGTTAGAAGTATATTCCTTTTTATTGCTAAATAGTATTCCATTGTATGGATGTACCATTGTCAGTCTGTCTATTCTGCATCTAGAGGGACATTTAGATTGTTTCTGGTTTTTGGTGAGAACAAATAAAGCCACTGCAAATATCCATGTTTAAGTTTTTGTGTGAATGTAAGTTTTAATTTCTCTTGGGTAGGGTTATACTTAAAAATATTTTTTCAGATGGAAAAATAAAGATAAATATGGCACTTGAAGCAATGTACAGGAGAAATTGTTATTGACACTTGAAATTTAAATTTTTTAATAAGAATTTCTTTAGACCTTAACTAAAAGGCAGCCCAAACAAACAAATTAAAAAAAGTGTATCTTCAGATTGCTTCCAAATACTTGCTAACTTAGCCACTTTTCCAATCACTTAGCAAATATTGACTGACTACTATCTGCCTGCCATTCTTTAGGCACTGTTCTTGACCATAAAGAGACATGGATGTTTCTGAACAAATAAAGATGCACACTTGCTGCCTTTATATACCAGTATTCTCTATTCCCATTACTCTTTTATGAAGTCTCTCATGCACAGAGAGAGAGAAAGAGAGAGAGAGAGAGAGAGAGAGAAGGAGAGAGAGAATACTTTCTCAGAGATCCCCTGTATCTTGTGGTAAGAAATAATGAATTGCATTTCTACTATCTGTTAATTCCTTGCAAGACTCCAGAAAGCTTTGTTTATAAGCAAGCACTAATCTCTGTTATTCTGTCCCTCCCCCCAAAGCTGGCTGATGGATTGTGACCCTATAGCCAACTGGTGATAGGAATGCCATTGGAGTAAGTGAGGAGGTGACTGCCTACTAGTAAGACAAGAGATCCTTGGGAGGGTCCTACCAAGAAACTGCATCCCTACTGTCTTGTCATAAATGTGTGAGATACTACTATTAGATACTTATTGTCTTGTGTTAAGCATCATTATAATTTATTGAAATAAAATATCCCATTGTACTGGAAGAAAGGGTATATACACTAGCATTATTTTATTCATGTAAGCCGAGAGAAATCTGAAGTCATGAAAATACTTCCAAGGAAGTAGCTGTGAGGAGGGGAAAAAAAGAAAAGAATGTATTGGGAGCTTAGTATCGGGGTATATATAGGAAAACTCTGTCTACTTCACATTTTTGCCTATAATTGGTTTTCCATGGGGAAGCCAGGTGGAAAGACACTATTCTGTGTCCAGTAATCTGTCTATTCAGTCTCCAGAGTGCTTAATTTTATAGTCAAATTAAGACATTAGCTGGGCAAGTAGGTTCATTGTCAAGTCCTCAATTCATTGAATAATTTTGCAGTTCTAGAGGAAAATTAAATAAAATATTTTATCAAAGAGTTATTCCATTTATAATAACTGGTTTGGGAAGCAGGAAAAAGTCTTAACCGAACAAACCATTAAACAGAATGTAGAGAAGACATTTGAAATTATGGGGGCAGCCCCACTACGAAAGTTGGGCATTTATTTTTTAGCTAATGTGCACTGAAGTTCTGCACTTGGTGTGAACATGTCCAATTGAGATACTTAATTGTCTTCAGTTATCTGGGTTATGATTATTTGTTTTCATATCAATACACCTGAGAACCAATTTCTTTTGTCCAAATGGCCAGGATTCTTCTTGCTATTCAGGCCCATGGGGGCTAACATTTGGCTCCAGTGATATGGAAGCCTTGGGGTGACAAGTACGGCACTTTCTGGGAACCATCACTTACTCTTTTCCTTGATGAATCGTCATGCCCTTCTGAGAACATAACCCATCAGTGCTCTGAATTAGAGAATCAGATAACTCAGTCATGCTCAGCTGATTTGCCAGGCGATAAATGACTACCAATGCTACTTGCCCACAACTCTTTTGAGAAGAAAATGGCCAGAGTCTGAGATAATGAGGCAACAGGACTTAAAACAGAGTCATGGTTTTCCCTGGCCCACAGAGCGATAGTGGTAATTTCCGAGTATTCATCAGCATCCTATTTGTACATTTCACCATCTCAGCAAATGCTGCTATAACAGACATGATTAGAGAATGTCACAGTGCCAGAGACACAGTAAATATTCAATAAGTAGTAGAGAAAAGAGCTCACAGCGGTGATGAGAGCTGTTCTCAATGGTTTAAGTAAGGCAGCGTTCCACACACATGGACTGATAACAAAAACCTATAAGATAAAATGTGGTTGTTCTAATCCACAAAGGTTCTCATGAAGATTCATCATGAAGGTTTTTGTACCTCCTTGTTCTTACACTGACCTATGAGCATTGCAAGCAGCATCAAAAAGCTAATGACTGGCAAGTGGAATGCTGGTAACTTGCGGATTTGAAGGTAGCCCATTTCTTCAGGACAGCTTACTGGAGACACACAGCAAGGGTTCTGTCTGGTGCTGTGCAAGGGAGATTTTTTTTTCCTAGAATGGTTAGAATATGGAGTAAGTGGAATTTTTTGGTGGGGAGGTATACTAGGGCTGTGATAAAGTGATAGTATATAATGAGGAGAGTGGGGAGGTTATTAGAAAAAACTTTATTTACCTCTAAGGTACTCAGTCAGTAGAGAACTACAGAGGTCAGCTTCAAGAGAGGTATTATTTTAATGTTCTTACCTGGGGCGATAATAATGTTGATAACAGTAGCAGTAATAATAATAGTAGTAGTAGTAATAAGAGTTAACATTTATTAGCTGTGGTAATTGCTTAGCATGTATTATTTAATTTAATGCCTACAACAACCACCCCTGTAAAATTGCTGGTATTACAATGAGGAAGCTGAGGTTTTGGGTTAAGTAAACTGCCCAAGGCCACAGAGCTTGTTAAAAGTGACTATTCACACTAGATTCTGAAGTAGGAGTGTGTGGGTTGGAATGACATATAAACAAGGGTGACGGACAACAATTTTTAGATTAAAATAAAAACGATGTAAATATGGCAGAAAAAGAACATCATGATTCACATTTCTTTCCAAATGTCTTTGTTTTAATTTTCTTTCAATCCTTTTGATCTAGGGTCAAGAAACTATGGCCTGTGGGCCAAGCCTGGCCTGATGCCTGTTTTCACAGGGCCTGTGAGCTAAAAATGGTTTGGGTTTTTAAATGAATAGGGAAAAAATCACAGAAAGAATATTTCATGGCTCATAAAGATAGTATGAAATTCAAATTTCAGTGTCCATAGTAAAATTTTATTGTCAAATAGCAAAGCCCTTTGGCCTGCAAAACCTAAACAGTTACTATCTGGCTCTTTGCAGAAAAAGCTTGCCAACCCCGCATTTGATTATTTATGGTAAAGGAGCTGAGAAGGTGGGCTTCTACTTCTCATTGCCGGGTTTGTATCCTGTGACCCTCACTTGCTATGTCAGCTGAAAAAAGACTGCTTCACCTTTCTCTGCCTCTGTTTTCACACATGTACAATGGGGCTAAAGGCACCAACCTCAGAGGGTTTTAGTAAGGATATGAAATGAGATGCTCCATGGAAGGGTTTAGAAAAATGCCTGGCACATGGTAAGTGCACAACAAATATTAACTATTATTGTCCTTATTATGCTAGCAGGTTTTCCCTACATGTGATATGAATCATTCTTAACACCAAGTAGCCCCAAGACTGATTAGTTCAATTAAGAAAGGCGAGTCTCTTCTCACCACATCTCATTGACCTACATTATGAGAGCTGGAATGGTTGGTTTCCTTGGCTCTTGCCTCAGGTCAGGAGCTGGTGAGGCATAGTTAACAAATTCACACCTCGCATCTCTTTAGTTACAGCTGGCTCTAGCCTCACTGCCCTTGGCCTTAAGCTCTATGGCCAGTATATAGCTCTTTGGATGGGTGTGGGAAAATCCTTGTGGTTTGGAGGCTAAAGCATGACTTGGTAAGTGTGTTCATAAGTCCAAAACACAAGGAGACTTAGAAGGCTTTTCTTGGGTCTATTGACAATACTAACAGAAACGGGCTGTTTCATGAGGTAAGTTTTAGGGGCTCCATCGCAAGCTAGGCCATGTCAGATCCTTAAAGATTAAGCAGAGGGTTGAAAATTCAAAGTCATCTTGAAGGTTAGCAATTGAGTTGGAAACTTGGACCTATAAATTTACCGACTGTCATTCTCCCTTCAGAGATTCATTGATGAGGAAAGGGACACTTGGAAGAAAGAGAGGGATGCAGCCTCAAGTTCCAGTTTGGCCCATATTAGAGTCTTGTGGCCCGAAGTGTTAAAAGCAAAGATGATTTACTCCTTAGAGCTCCAAAGATAGAACCTTTCTAGAACATTATGAATCTGACTCTTAAGCAGGGTAAGAACCTGATATGACTATTTCAAAATAGTCATTACCAACTAATTACAGTCACTATAACTGGACTTCTCATCATAAAAGGGTAGTGAGACATTCTAGTTTGTTCATCAAAATACACTATCTACATTTATCCAATGCTTTATTCTGTCTTTTGCTGATCTTTGTTTTGTTTTATTAACTAGAATGAAATTGAGAGACTTAGATTTATAGGTCCTAGATTCCAACTTAGTTACTAATCTTCAAGCTGACTTTGAATTTTTCATATTGTCAGTTAACTCTTTCCTTAATCTTTAAGGAGAGAAGGGAATGCATACTGAGGCATTGTAGTTAAGTGTATGGACTCTGAATTCAAATCTAGTTTACCCAATTCATATCTTTATGATCTTGAATAAAGAAAGTCACCTTTCTGTGTCTCAGTATCCCCTTCTCTAAAACAGGATTGTGGGGATGTCTCTCCCAAGAGACTGTTGAAAGGATAAGTGAGCTAACGTAGGCAGAATGTTTAGAATGGTAAGTATCATCAGGCTGTTTGTTATTGTTGTGCTATTACCACCCAAGGAAGAGTCATTTTGTTTAGGTCTGAATATATTATTACAATGAATCCTTACAGTGGCCATCTGAGATAGATATTAATACAATAGATGAAATCATGGCTTTGTGAGGTTGAATAATTGCTTAAAGTCACACAGATGGGGAGTGAAAGAGCTTGTATTGAAACCTAGTCTGATTAACCGCAGAGCCCAGGCACTTTCTGTGAGCACTGTTACAGTTCTAAGGTTCATTGATTCTACGTTCAGATTGACTCTAATAATGTAAGCTATGTTAATTACTTGAATACTTAATAAGGTAGCACACTATCGCTTGAATATATTCATGTAATGTGTTTGCCTTACATTCTGTTTATTAAGAAGTTAAAATATGAAGTCAAATAGTAAATTATGTTTAAGATTAAGCTACATGACTTATAGGAATAAGTTTTTAGGTTTTTCTTTTCCTACTGCCAGACACTCAGCAGGAAAGCTATAGACATTTTATTTCTTATCTGTCTCCTGTGAGTGCCAAGCAAGTGAAGCTTATATGAGCTTGTAAACTCAGAGTGAGTATGTGTGGCCACGTGGAACATGTGATTGAATGTTGGTGGAGGTGGGAGTGGGAAAAGAGAAAAATGTAATTAATTGCTACCAGAGGAAAAAGTTGAAGTGGGTGGAGGTTCAGAATGATTCATCTGGATCTTTGACTCGAGGGACTTAATGAGTTTCTGCAACGCCTTCTGATAAAAGTTTGGCCATGAGATGGTATTTTGTTCAGGGTGTAACCACTCCAAGCCTTGATTACTATTTAGAAGCAGTGACTGCCATTTTACAAAATGATGACTCAAAGATGTAAAAGCAAAGAAGAATGGCTAATTTTAACTGGATTGCTGATTGAGGATTCCAAAAGCACGAGCTTTAGCTGATTAACATACCAAGAGTAAAATTTGTGTGTGTGTGTATGTATATATATTACTTAAAAATACCTGGGAGCTAAACTGTGTTTTTAAGGTGGGGAGAAACAATCAATAAGGTAGAAAAACAGATCAAAGTAGAGGAAACATGCCTTTGTTACAAAAGCATCCAACCCAAACAACAGAAAGAGTGATGGAAATAAATGACTTAACTTCCATTGGAAAGAATGGACTCAACACTGCAAGTCTATAAAAGCACTGCAAGTCTTTTGTAAGATGTTTTAAATCATCATAGGTCTTGCTGTACTTGGAATCACCTATTTAGTGTACAAAGCTTGAGTGATATCCCTTGCTATTAATTTTTAAGCTATTTTTTTGTTGCATCTAATTCCATTTTATAAATGTCGGAAAGGGGAAAGTGGGATGGTCCTACTCACCAGAGTTGTTATTTACAGTAAAACAACTGTGTTAAGACTTTCTTAAAAAGCTCCAATGGTTTGCATTTGAAAAATAGAGTCAACGATTATTAGCATGACATTTCAATCTTTTAAAAACTGGTGATGGCTAGTTGTTTGCTTTGTATCTTATCATTTCTTCCTGCAAATTCTGTACTTTAATCACTCTGAGGTATCTGACCTTTCCAGGCAAATGTTCTTAAGCTTTTGGCCTCTCTGTAGCCAACACTCCTGTCTGGAATGTAATTCCCAATTTTTCCCACCCAAGGAATTTCTGTTTTTCTTCAGAAGCCAGATCCTGACTCTTTTAAAAAATTTGTGTTTTAGAAGCATTTATTCCTGTGTCCATTTAGTGATTTCCAAAAACATTTTTTGGAGTGGTTAAATAACAGTATGCATATATCAAAATTTACTTAAAGTTTTCTCTTTTCTCTAATAGGTAGAGAGTTATCATTTTTTCTCTTCTAAACATTTCACAATAAATAACCTTGCACATAATCCCTCTGAGTTTGCTGATACATTTAAAAATATTTTAAAAGTAAACTAACTAGATTAAAGAGTTTTCACACTTTCATACCCTTGGTACATATGCCAAGTTGCTTTCTATGGAGGCAGATCCATTTACATGTCTACCGGTAACACAGCAGTACTTGTTTTACCAGATCTGCCTCAACTCTGGGGCTCATTCTTAAAAATAAATAAGGAATGAAAGAGAAAGAATTTGCTTATGCTATAAACAAAAGAGATGTTTACATTTTATATATATTTCTTCGATTAGTAGTTGGCAAAAGTTATTTTTCTATGCCTAATGAGCATCTGTATTCCTTTTTCCATGAATGATCTTTTCTGGCCATTCGTCCATTTTGTACAGGACAGTATTTATTACTCTATGTTAGCACTTAAATAAGAAAAATATATTTTGAGCTCTTATAATATTTCAGATACTTTTCACTGATCATGTCTTCTAACAATCTCATGAAGTACACACTATCAGTTATAGCCACTCTAAAGATCAGCAGGTCGTTGCACAGAACAGTTAAATAATCACGTATGCTGACATAGTCAGTAAAGAATACAGAAGAAATATACATTCTAGCAGCTTGACCTGAGAACATTTACTATCATCAAATACCCTAGGCTGTTTCGTGTAGCTCTTTTTAAAGTTAGGCATGTTGAGATAGCATTTATATTTAATTAAATTCCTTCTTTTTAGTTGTAAAGCTCCATGTATTTTGGCAGCATATGTAGTTATATAATCAACACCTTAGTCAAGATACAGAATACTTCTATCACCCAACATTTTCTACTCAGCCTTCTTCTCTTCACCCACTCCTTGGCAACCACCTATCTGTTGTCTATTAATATAGTTTTGCCTTTTCTATAATAAATATAATATAATATAACATATAATACGAATCATACAGTATACAGCTTTTTGGATCTACCTTCTTTTACTTAGCATCATGCTTTTGAAATTCCTCCATGTTGTTACATGTATCACTAGTCCATTCCTTTTTATTACTATGTCATATTCTATTGTATAGATGTAACTTATGTTTTGCTGTGGTTTTATTTTATTATTATTACTTTTAATGCTCACCCAAGTATATACTTATTGATTTTAGAGAGATAGGAAGGGATAGGGAGGTGAGAGACAGACAGATCTATGTGAGAGGGAAACACAGATCAGTTGTTTCCCCCATGTGCCCTGACCAGCACTTGACCCCAAAAGCTCTTTGGTATGTGGGATGATGCTCCATCCAACTGAGCCACTCAGCCAGGATGTGGATTTATTTTTATATTTCTATCTCTCATTAAATTGTGTGCTCTTGGAGAGTATAAATGGTATTCTGTTTATCTTTTTGGTCTTCAGTCTTGACACAGCACTTGGAATACAGCTGTGGTCGGCAGATTTCCACTGTATAGATGAAGTGGTAAAGGATCATGGTGAGTGACATGCAGTCTCCTCATGAAAACTATACAAATTCTAGGTATCTTTATATGTCAATTAATCTAGGAAAACAAAGGGTCATAATTTTAAAAAAGCATTGAAGGCTAGGCTATAGGAGGATGCATATTCACATATGACTGCCAGGGTGGGCAATTACATATTGGTTGTGTAAATGTAATCAAAAGAGAAGACATTCTTGGAAGAAATATCTACCAGGCACTTAAGCTTATTATAAGCTATTCAAACACTTCCAAATTAGAAAATATGTAAGCTCACTACACTATTATAGCATGACTGAATATTGTGTAGATTAAAAATCTTATGGCCATTGTTACATAAACATAAATAAAAATAAGGAAGGTCAAAGTGACTTAGGATCAGTAAGATTTTACTAATTTTTAAAATTTATAAATACTTCAGCTTATAATTAAAAAAATAGATCTTGAAAAGTTGGTTCCCCAAATCATATTTATATTATATGTATGTACACATACACTTTTATCACCTGCATTATTCCCTAAATATTATTATTATTTTTTAAATCTCCTTGATTTTATTTTTTAAATATATTTTATTGATTATGCTATTACAGTTGTCCCATTTCCCCCTTCTCTCCCCTTCCCCCTGTACCCCCCTCCCACCCACATTTTCCCCCTTTAGTTCATGTCCATGTGTCATACTTATGAGTTCTTTAGCTTCTACATTTCCTGTACTCTTCTTGCCCTCCCCCTATCTATTTTCAACCTACATTCTATGCTACTTATTCTCTATACCTTTTCCCCCTCTCTCCTCCTCCCACCCCCCTGCTGCTAACCCTCCATGTGCCCTCCATTTCTGTGGTTCTGTTCCTGTTCTAATTGTTTACTTAGTTTCTTTTGGTTTTGCTTTAGGTGTGGTTGTTAATATTAGTGAGTTTGCTGTCCTTTTACTATACATGTCTTTTCTTTATCTTCTTTTCTTAGATAAGTCCCTTTAGCATTTCATAAAATAAGGGCTTGGTGATGATGAACTCCTTTAACTTGACCTTATCTGAGAAGCACTTTATCTGCCCTTCCATTCTAAATGAGAGCTTTGCTGGATAGAGCAATCTGGGATGTAGGTCCTTGTTTTTCACGACTTGGAATATTTCTTTCCAGCCCCTTCTTGCCTGTAAGGTCTCTTTGGAGAAATCAGCTGACAGTCGAATGGGAACTCCTTTGTAGGTTACTGTCCCCTTATCTCTTGCTGCTTCTAGGATTCTCTCCTTCATTTTTACCTTGGCTAATGTAATTATGATGTGCCTTGGTGTGTTTCTTCTTGGGTCCAACTTCTTTGGGGCTCTCTGAGCTTCTTGGATTTCTTGGAAGACTGTTTCCTTTGCCAGATTGGGGAAGTTCTTTATTATTTGTTCAAATACGTGCTCAATTTGTTGCTTTTCCCCTTCCGATTCTGGTACCCCTATAATTCGGATATTGGAATGTTTAAAGGTGTCTCGGATGTTCTTAAGCTTTTCCTCGATTTTTTGAATTCTTATTCCATCATGCTTTCCTGCTTGGCTGATTCTATCTTCCTTCTGGTCCACTGTATTGTTTTGAGACTCAGATTCCTTCCTTTCACTATTGGCTCTCCTCCGCGTATCCTCCTGCATCTCTTTTATGGTAACCTGCATCCTTTCACCTAAATTGCACCTAAAATTAACCAATTCCGTGAGCTTTCTGATCACCAGTGTTTTGAACTGCGCATCTGATAGATTGGCTATTTCTTAGTCGCTCAAAAGGATGAGTCCTGGGGTACTGATCTGCTCTGTTAAAAACATATTTTTCCCCTGTCTTTCCTTTTTTTTTTTTTTTGGTCTGGTCACTCTAGTTATGGTGGGGGGCGGAGCCTTAGGTGATCACTGGGGCTGGGCACCCCAGTCGCTAGATTGTGACGTTATATGTGGGGGCGGGGCGGGAGCAGGAGCGGGGACTGGAGAAAACAATGGCGGTAGTTCCGTTCTCCTGGGCTCAGACCCTTCTCTGGGCTGCCCTGGTCCACATTCGCTACCCCTCTGGGTCTGCCAGCCACAGCTTGTGTACTCAGGGATCACCGCTGCGTTCTTGTGCCCCGGATGGCTGTCGCGCCGATTTCACGCCAAACTTTCCCCAACCTCCTCGCGCCGACCCGCGCCAGCCCTGTGCCCGCCCGGCTCGTCTTCTCCTACCAGTCTGGATGAACGCGTCTACTTCAACTTCTTGGCTGCCCGACTTCCATTCAGATAAATCCTCTGCCAGATCTGGGCGTTATTCTGACTGTAAATTATTGGTGTAAATTATTGTTGTTCTAATCTTGGTTGTTTGAGGAGGTACGGTGCATCCACGTATTCCTCCATCTTGCCGGAAGTCCTCTATTCCTTAAATATTATTACTAAAGTAAAATAAAAAATCTCTTGTGGCAATGATAATTATGATGTTAATGTAAATAGTTATGTTGGAACAAAAGACCATTTGGAACATAAAAAAACACCATCTGATACTGTGGCTCTAGCAGCTACTATCTGTATCAAATCAAAGAAAATGGTATTAACTTTATAGATTTTTCAGGTCAACTTCCTTATCTACATCTTTTCTCATATATTTGTTTACCCTGGTTATCCAATATTTTGTGTAAAATAAACAAATTAATTAAACATGTATTTTAATAAAAAATAAACAAGGCAATGGAGATCAGTATAGCTTTCTTGGGAAGATTTTATATTTGGTTAAATATTTGTTTTTTTTTAAATTTAATTCTAGGTCTTTCTTCATCTAATTCCAAGTTGAAGAAAACTACGTGCAAAGACGGAGGCACAGGTAAATGCAGCTCACCTCCTCATATAACCACAGCAAAATTACAGCTAAACTATAGAACAAATATCACTCAGAACCACCAGAAAATCAAGCTGTATGGAAGCAACAAAGGAATTAAAGAAACCATACTCATCCAGATAGGTAGGAAGGATGAGGGGTGGATACACGGAGACATGGAACTGGCTGGTCCCAAACTCACATGTGGTAGATATAAAATGGAAGGATATCTTGAGAGTGAAGGATCTGAGCCTCACACCAGACCATCCAGCACAGGGTTCCAGTGCCAGGAAGATGAGTCTCCATAACTTCTGGTTGTAAAGACCAGTGGGAATTGGGTCAATGGAAGGAACTGTGGTTCTCAGGCCCCTCCTCTTAAAGGGCCTCAAACCGCACATGACTTTCTTAGATTTACTCCCTCTGGGCCTCAGTACTGGGGCAGCACCTTGAAGGGAACCAGTGGCATATGGGGAGAAACTGGGGGTCTGGCATCAGAGCAAGGACTAGGGGAAAGCTTCCTCCCAGACAGAACCGCAGGCAGTGGCCATTGTTCCTTTTCTGACCCCACCCCCACCCAGAGCCACAGTGCAGTGCCACCATCTCTGAATTTGCATCAACCTGGCTCACCACGTTAAGCCCTGCTTTGACAATGATCTAAGGGTCTGCCTCATCCAACTTATGAACTCACTCAAACTGGTAACAGTGGCTTTTCCATATGAAGGGCTGGGCTAGGCACAGACTTCAGAACTTCCTAAATCCACTTAAACAAGCAACAGCTAAGCCCAGCACCCATATCTCTCACTGAGTGGCCTAGGCCTGGCACTAGCAGCAGTGATCTGTAGATTGCTTTATAGCTTATGCCAAGAAGCCCCAGAGAAAACACAGGTGGAGGCTAACCTTGGCCTGCACCACCTGGGAAACCTGAGAGCCTGCACACCCATTGGACAGATACAGACCATATCAGAGTACCACCCAACCACCTCCACAAGCCACAGAGGGAGGTGGTTGCTGGCCAGGGGTCACAGCCAGTTCTACCAGCTGTCTGGGCTGGGTAAATCCATCCCATTGACCTGTGGACAACAATCAAGACTTATCTACAAGAGCCGGGAGTACTCAGCCCACCCAGAGGGTGTATCTTGAGTACCAGCTTGGGAGATAGGGGTGTCTGTGCCACTGGAACCTACTGGACACATAAACATTAGGCCATGCTACCAAGACATGGAGTCAAAGCAGCTCTACCTAATATATAGAAACAAATACAGGAAGACTACCAAAATGAGGAGGTAAGGAAATATGGCCCAAATGAAAGAACAGAACAAACCTCCAGAAAAAGAACTAAAAATGAAGATAACTAGCCTATCAGATGAAGAGTTTGAAACAGATCAAGGAACTAAGTGAATATTTCAACAGCATAAAAATGATCCAATCAGAAATAAAGGAGATACTAAATGAAATAAAGAATAATTTAGAGGGAAACAACAGTAGAGTTGATGAAGCCAAGAATCAAATCAATGATTTGGAACATAAGGAAGAAAAAGACATCCAATCAGTACAGCAAGAAAAAAAAAGAACCCAAAAAATCAAGAATAGTTTAAGGAGCCTCTGAGACAACTTCAGTGTCCCAACATTCACATCATAGGGGTGACAGAAGGAGATGAGAAAGAGCAAGAAATTGGAAACTTATTTGAAAAAAATAATAAAAGAAAAATCCCCTAATTTGGTGAAGGAAATAGACATACAAGTCCAGGAAGCACAGAGAGTCTGAAACTAGTTGGACCCAAATGGGACCACACTGAGACACATCATAAGTAAAATGGCAAAGGTTAAAGATAAAGAGAGAATCTTAAAAATAACAATGGAAAAGCAGAGCATTACCTACAAAGGAGTTCCCATAAGACTATCAGCTAATTTCTCAAAAGAAACTTTGCAAGCTAAAGGAGATAGGCAAGCATTTGCTCTATCCCCTTTATGTGCTGGCTTACTCTAGCCAGCACAACTATCATTTAAAATCAAAGGGCAGATAAAGAGCTTCCCAGATAAGAAAAAACTAAAGGAGTTCATCATCACCAAACCATTATTATATGAAAGTTTAAGGGACTTATTTAAGAAAAAGAAGATAAAAACTATGGACATTGCAATGGCAGCAAATACATAACTATAAACAATTGAATCTAAAAAGCCAAACTAAGCAAACAAGCAGAACAGAAACAGAATCATAGATATGGAGATCATTGGAATTAAGAAGTACAAATTGGTAGTCACAGAATAGGCAGGGGGATGTTAATAGCAAGTATAGGAAATGGAGTTGTCAAAGAACTTATATGTATGATCCATGGACATGAACAAAGGTGGGGGATCACCAAAGAGAGTGAGGGGTGCTAGGTGGAGGGGGGAAAAGGGGGAAAATTGGGACAACTCTTATAGCATAATAAAAAAAACCTATATACACAAGAAGAGGATTAAGTTATTTATTTATTGAGAGTACATTATATATCAGACACCATGGACAGTGCTCAGGCAGCAAGAATAACTGATAACAACTTGGTGAAAAACTGGTTCTGTTTTGAAGGAGGTTTCAAGCTACTGGGGTGCATAGACAAGCAGAAGACAATTAGAAGAGAGTGGGTGAATGTTCAATCAGGCTAAGTGTAGGTCACTAACCAGTCAATTTTGGAAGAGAGTTGATAGGGAAATTTTCCAGGATACCTTGACATCTAAGTTGAGCCTTGAAGGAAGAAGAGGGGAAGAGGGGACAGTCTGGATGAGGGAGGCTCTGGCTGCATGTGAAACAGTTTGGGTGCATGGTTCATCTCACATTTTAAATCTACTTTGTAGATAGAAATGGAAGCCAATGAAGGTTGAATGCCAAGGATTGATAGGGTTTACTTTGCATCTTAAAGGGGTTACTGTGGTCACAGAGTAAGCCATGGACTGGAGAGAGGCAAAATGAATGTAGGGAGTTAGTTAGAAGATCATGGCAATAATCTCCAAGGTGGATAGGCTAATCCCAGCTCTTGAACATGGAGATTTATGGAAGTGTATGAATTGATGAGATAGAAAGGAAAATGAATTAGCAGAAATCAGTTAAGTCTTGAGGAAAGGTATGGTCAATATAGACTTACAGGTTTTTATTTTTTTGGTGTTGTGTGGATGGTTGTGCATGTTGTAAGGCAAACAACATATAAAGAGTTGCAGATTTCAGGATGGGGGTGTCTATGAGAGAGAAAGATCACAAGTATAGTTTTGGTTTTCTTTCTTTTAAAAAAATTCTTCATCCAAGAATATGTTTATTGATTTTAGAGAGAAAGGAGGATGAGGAGAGAGAGAGAAACATTGATGTGAGAGAGAGACATTGGTCAGTTGCTTCCTGCACACACCCCGACTGGGGATAGAACCTGTACAGGACGATGCTCTAACTGAGACACCCAGCCAGGGACATTTTTGGTTTTCTTAATTTTGAGTTTTCTGTGGATCATCCAAGTGCAGATGCCTCAAAGGAATTTAGTAATGGATAAATGGCAAAGAGCTGGATTTAGAAAAAAGGGGCATGGATTTGAAGACTTTTAGAAGAACACAGGAAAGTTTTTGAAGAGAGATGGAGACAAATTTATGGATCCAGGGATATAATTGATACTAATGTAGGGTGCAAGCAACAACAGAGGACAGAGTGATATTTTCAGTGTGTTGCTTTACATTAATCCCCAAGAATCAGCTTTAATGGTGCTTAAATACAAATTTAGAAATAAGTAAGAGTGCTTATTTGGCTTCAAGCTACTGACTAGAACAATGAAGGATCTCATCATTAACTTCACTTCAATCATAGTGTCTCGGTAACTTGGAACTTTCATCTGTAAATAAAAGTAAGAATAACAACACTATGTGAAACTGATCAATTATGTCTTAAAATTAACCTAAGTCTTGATAATTTCAGGATCTCTTCACTATATTTGATACGGAATCCCTAAACTAGTGTTTCTTTTGCATAATAAAGAACATTCATGTTTGAAAGATACTTCACTTTACCTGGCTGGTGTAGCTCAGTGGATTGTGGGCTGTGAACCAAAGTATCGCAGGTTCGATTCCCAGTCAGGGCACATGCCTGGGTTGCAGGCCATGGCCCCCAACAACCTCACATTGATGTTTCTCTCTCTCTCTCTTTCTCCCTCCCTTCCCTCTCTAAAAATAAATAAATAAAATTAAAAAAAATTTAAGAAGACCCAATTTAAAAAAAAGAAAGATACTTCACTTTCTATCCTTTCAAAGATATTACCTCATTCAATCCTCACAGTAATCTTGTCAAGCCGGTAAGAGAGTCATTGTTATTCTTTCAGTTTTATGGATGAGAAAACTGAAACTGCAGAGGTGAATGGACTTGTCCAAGATAAATCACTAGAAAGTGACAGATTTGGAAATTTATTTCAGGTGTCTGGGACACAGAGAGCATTATAATTTTTATAATCATTCCCTTAAAGTCAATTGCTCTTTGTAATTCAATTAAATGATTTTACTCAATCAGCTACAGTATTCAGATTAGCCAGTATAACCAACATCAGATATATGCAAGGCATTGTATAAAGCAATGGGCAGACATAATGACAAATACACAATATCTTGGGAATTGATAATTTACTTGAGGCATATAAAATAGAACTGCCTGGCCAATTAAAGAATAGTAACAGTAATACAAAATGATAGCAATAATCCAAGACATCATAAATTATGTGGAATGAGTGATCAATACTATAGGGGTTCAGAAAGTCGTATGCAAAAACTTTATGGACAGAGCATGATAATTTTAGCTTAGGAGATGAGCAGAGAAACATGAAAGGACCTCTGGCCAAGACAGAGGACAGACAAAGGTAAAGAGAAGGGAAAGTGGAGATATGTTTGGCAGTCAGTAGACCAGGTTGGCTAGAATATGCAGTTCATACAAGGATGTCTGGTTGAAAATTGTGTAAAGGTCAAGTGGCCAGATGCTGGAGAGCCTTCAAATATCAATCTAAGGAAGTCAGTGAAGTTATGGTTTTTTTCTGAATTATTTTGTAAGATTAGTTTAAAAGTTATATGATTAATTTGGTGAAAGATTTCAGAAATTCCACTGCACTGATTGATTGAGTTGGTTAAATTGATTGATTTTGTTCATTTTCCTAATTGCAGTTTGGAAAAACCTTAAGGTTCTGGCAGAAATCAACCACATTTAAGTAATCAGAATTTTATGCAGAATTTATGTGCTATTTTCTATTAAGTTGCTAAGTTTTCAGAAAGGAATTTACTGAGGATCTTTGTAAATCTTTCATCTGCTAAGGGAGGCATACCCATTACACTTTCCTTGGGACTTTTCCTGAGAATTTCCTTGAGGTCTGTTTAGTTAGACTAATTGGGGTCAAGGACTAACATATTGAAAATAGCAAACTTTTTCAGCGGGAGAAAGCAATTGTCAAAGTGGAACATAAAGTGAGAAAGTTCAGCAAGTCTTTGGCATGTAGTTACAGAAAAGTAGCACCTTTGGCAATTGTAAGTCACTTATTTCAAACAAACAAACAAAGAAACACACATTAGTATTTAAGGAAGCTAAACCTGAGGCTTCTTAAAAAAGAGAGAGAGAGAGAGAGAGAGATAAATCTTATCAAAACTACTACTAGGAAAAAGATGACAAAATTACTCTATGTTTACTGATAGTCCTAGTCTCTATTAATGTCTGACAAATTGTGTAACCACTAGACACCTTTGGGTTATCTCTTGGAGATATCAGTGATATTACAACATTGAGGATGGCTTAGCAATGAGCAGTGACAAGAAGCTAAAATCTTCTGTACTGACATATGATTATGTAATGCTCAAGATGTGCCAAAAACTGCTAATCCTGATGAATGAATTCTGAGCAGTGAAAAGGAAAATGTATTATCTGCACTAGCATAGGCTCTGAGACATGCTTTGGGAGACGTGTTTCATGGGCCGATAGAAGTTCTGTGGTTGTTTAGCGCTTCTGTGAAGGGAGAATGCTTCTCAGCTAGACAAAGGTTTCACTGTCACTTGAAACTGAGTCAGGTGCTATTTGAGTCAAAGTGAACTGAGTCAGGTGAACTGAGTCAAAGAGGTGTCCATTTGTATAAATAGCCAAGTCTTCTGATTCCACAGAAGAGCTAATTTCTGTTTCTGGAATACATGTGGATCCTTAAGAAGATGAACTTTATTCTACTCCAATGTGAGGTGAAATTAAAACCTGCAGAATAGCTTGTCCCCTTAAAACATTACTCTATTTTTTAAAAACAGGTCTGGGTCATATAAAACAGGGTAATAAAGAGATTGTTGACTTTTGTTACATAAACAATTTTGAGACTGGTAGCAGTTATTCTCAGTCAAGACATACACACATTTCTTGATATGTTCATAATATGATGGATCTTTATTGGCTCTGGGAATAACTTCTAAGCACATTTTCATTGTATATCACTCTGAACCTTTGGTATCTGAGCTCTAGGGTTTTGGTGGTTGGAGGTGTTTATTCTCAAAAGCTGTTACTATGCTTCCAATAGCATGGTAATCTTAGCTACTGTTAGAGCTTATTTAGATGCTGACAAAAAAATATATCACATCTAGGGCCACATCTGTGTGATGCCTATTTGCAATCTCCAGTTGAGTTCTGTTCTTAAGTGATTTACCCATAATTTGTTCGGGCAGAAGAAAAACAGAGGCCCTCTAATTTCCACCCTTATATTTTCCCACCATTATCATATTCTCAGTTTTATTTTATATATATCTTCTCTATGAAATGACTCTACTGCATTATATTTTTATTTCCTTTTTAGGAAAATAAAATCTGTCCATTTTCCAAATTGATTTCCCTTAATAAAACTTGGTTGGTTAAAATTTTTATCAACTTTCTTAGGTTTTGTATAAAAGCTGAAAGATCTTGGTGCTTGATTTTAAGTTAAAATAATAGAGTCATAAAACATTTAAAAAATTTATGGAGAGATCTTTTTGCTCATTATATTCACAATTTTCATTCCAATAATCACCTGAGATCAATACTTTGAATAATGAGATAGAGGTAGACTAAAAAGGAAATGGTATTTTAACAATTCAACAGTGACTTTTACTATTACTCTGTGGAGTGGATAATGTTTATGACTACCCAACACCTATTCCCCTGTATTCCTTCATAATGACCAATTATTTTCAAATTTGCCTCTCCCTCAGGTGACAAAGGAGCAGCTGACTTCATTTTCTACTCTAAGATTCACTGCTTAATCTGAGGCAATGAGTTCTGGAATTTCTCTTTTTCCTCTTATTCCAGGGGAAATAAGCGGTTCAGTGGTAAGCTCTTATTAGAATTGACTGAGAAGACTGGGAGAAGGATAGGTACTCAATATTAGAAGGGTAGCCTTCTCTCTTGGTCCTACAAAATAGCTTGTCATTCCAATTTCCACTGACAGCCATCTGATGACCATAAGAGCAACCACTGTTAAGACCAAGCATGGTGCTGAGGACAGCTGAGAGGAGAAAGAAAGTCTTTGTTTACATTCCTGTGCTGCTGACCATACTGTGCCTGGAACCCTCCTAACACTCTCTGCACTTCTAGTTATGTAAAACAATAAGTATCTTTGTTATTGAAGCCACTGTGTAATAGGGCTTTTTATTACCTTCTGTTGAACACATCCTAACAGATATTCTGCTTGTTCTGGAAGATGAACAAGAAAGGTGTGTTCACTTGTAATCCCTTTTCTCCTATGTTTTCAATTGAAATATGTAGGTCAGGAATTATCCTAACTACGTTAACAGACAGTTAGGTTGGCAAAGCATTGTTCTAGAAAGCAGAAGCTTTGATGCCTGTCCTTGCCCTGATATATTTTTTGGCTGTGTGGCATTGGTTGAACTGCTTAACATCACTAGCCTTCTTTCTTCTCTTTTAAATGGGCATAACAATATCTGCCTCACCTGCCTTATAATGTTTCTGTGAAAATAAAATAGGATAATATATGGGGGACTACTCTGAAGATTACCACACAATATATTTTAAATGTCAATCACCCACTTCCAAGAGGCAGGGTGTTTAATTAAATATATTGTCTAACTAAATCCTTATGAAAAAGTCTTGCAGGTAAGTGGTGGTATCCCCAATATTAGATGGGGAAACTCATTGTCAGAAAGCTGGAATAATGTATCCAAGATCACACAGGTGGCATACATGGAAAGGGAATTCCAATCCAAGTCTGATTGACTCCAAACCTATGTTTCATACATTATGCATCCTATGTGATGTGATGAACTATGGTTGGGAAACACCCATAAAAATCCTGGATATAATTAGAATGGGCATTAAGAATCACTAATATGTCTTGAGCATGCCCTCTATACCAGGGACTGTGCTCCACTTCCATCATCTCACTCTCTCCTATGGCCCTTGGAGGTAAGATATTATTATTTATAATTTATAAATGTGACAATAATGCACACAGAAGTGAAAATGTTTTGCCCAAAGTAGTCTAGCTGGAAAGTGGCAGAGGTGGGATGGAAACCTTATTTGAAGTCTGTGTGAGTCCTAATTCCTGAACCCATTACCTTCTAGGTTGAAAAAGAGACAGGGGATGTGAGGGCCAAAGGAAGAAGTCACTATATGGAGGTGTAAAGCACATGAGGCAAGAGTTTGAAGTCAGACTTACATAGGAGGCATAGTTGCAGTCAGCACTGATCACCTGGCCAGATACTCACCCTTTGTTCACCTCTCGACTGGGAAACCAAAACAGTTCTGGATAAAGTGTGGTGCTAGTGATGGCAAGGCAAGAGACAAAAAGGCAGGCCAGTGAATTAAACAATAACCTGTGACATTTTGCCCATGATGATTTTTATCATCAGAAAATTCATAATCCCCTGGACTATACAATGCTAATAATTTTTGATAGAAATTGTTCTGGAATTACAAGTTGCCTTGAGCAGTTTACTAAATGTAATTCAAAGATTTTTAATGATGTGGTGTCATGATGGTGTACATGGATGAAATTCTGTGATCACAATTTTTTACTTGCTTAATGTCAGACTTTCTTCAATCACTCTTGCTTACAAGGTCATTTTCTTTCAATATTCTTTTTTCTTTCTAATTTGAGTAGCTAATCTGCTGTAGTGTAAGAAATAGGATAAACATGTTTGTTAGATTCCTAGTTTCATGGAAAACTAGGAATCAATAAGGCCTGGGGTCCAACCAGCAGTATGGTCAATGAGCTTTGGTAAATAAGATCTGAGGAGGGGTCCTTATAACCAGAGATTTAGGAGACTGAGTTATTTATTGGTTGCATCTATATGGTAATTTTCCTGAAGACTGGAAGTATTCATGAAGTCACCTACTCTGACCCTCAACATGGGAAGACTGTGACTCAGAGCTCATAAAAATGACTGGCTGATATTTGTTGAGTATTTTTGATGGTTTAAACAATATTTTACACTGATTATTCCTTTGCCACATCCCTATGAACCAGAAACTACTATTGTTCTTCTACAATAGATAAAAATGCAGAGGTATGACTTTTGGTCAAGATGGAGGTGTAGGGAGATACACTGTGCCTCCTCACACAACCAAAACAAGGACAACAATGAATTTAAAAACAAAAACAACCAGAGCTGCCAGAAAATTGAACTGTGTGGAAATCTGACAACCAAGGAGTTAAAGAAGAAACATTCATTCAGACTGGTAGGAGGGGCAGAGTCAGGCAGCTAGGCAGAGAGGTTGTGGCAAGGTGTTGGCTGGGGGACCAGGGTGGGCAAGGAGGAAGCTGGCAGAGTGGGTGGTCCCACTTTTACTTGCAGATAAACTGGAAGTATCAACTGGGCTGCAAGACAGACCACAGGATCCAGGGTTCCAGTGTGGGGAAATAAAAGCTCAAAACCTCTGACTGAAAAAACATGTGGGGGCTGAGGTGGTGGGAGAAATTCCAAGCCTCATAGGAGAGTTCGTTGGAGAGACCCACAGGGTCCTAGAACTTGCACAAACCCATCCACTTGGGAATCAGCACCAGAAGTGCCCTATTTGTTTGTGGGTAGCAGTGGAAGTGGCTGAAAGCCGGCAGAGAGCTGAGAAAGTGGCATTGTTCCCTCTTAGACCCCTCCCCCACATACAGAGCCACAATGCAGTGGCGTGGGTTGCCCTGCCCTGGTGAATACCTAAGGTTCTGCCCCTTACTATGTAACAGGCATGCTGAAACAAAAATAAATGGCCCAAATGAAAGAACAAATCAAAGCTCCAGAAAAAATACAACTAAGCGATGAGGAGATAGCTAACTTATCAGATGCACAGTCAAAACGCTGGTAATCAGGATGCTCATGGAATTGGTTGAGTATGGTCACAAACTAGAGGAAAAAATGAAGGCTATGAAAAATAAAATAAAGGAAAATGTACAGGGAACCAATAGTGAAAACAAAAGAAACAGGGACCCACATCAAAGGTTTGGACTAGAAGGAAGAATTAACAGTCAACCAGAAAAGAATGAAGGAACAAGAATTCAAAAATATGAGGAGAGGCTTAGGAATGTCCAGGACAACTTTAAACATTCCAACATCCAAATCATAGGGGTGCCAGAAGGAGAAGAGGAAGAGTAAGAAATTGAACACTTATTTGAAAACATAATAAAGGAGAACTTTCCCCATCTGTCAAAGAAAATAGACTTCCATGAAGTCCAGGAAGTTCAGAGAGTCCCAAACAAATTAGCCCTAAGGAAGCGCACACCAAGGCACATCATAATGACATTACCCAAGATTAAAGATAAAGAGAGAGTCTTAAAAGCAGCAAGAGAAAAGGAGACAGTTACCTATAAAGGAGCTCCCATAAGACTATCAGCTGATTTCTCAAAAGAAACCTTACAGAAAAAAGGGGCTGGAAAGAAGTATTCCAAGTCATGAAAGATAAGGACCTATATCTAAGATTACTCTATCCAGTAAAGCTATCATTTAGAATGGAAGGGCAGATAAAGTGCTTCCCAGATAAGGTCAAATTAAAGGAGTTCATCATCACCAAGCCCTTATTATATGAAATGCTAAAGGGACTTAGCTAAGAAAAAGAAGAAGATAAAAAATGTGAATAGTAAAATGACAGTAAACTCACAACTATCAACAAGTGAACCTAAACCAAAAATGAACAAGGCAAACAACTAGAACAGGAACAGAATCATAGAAATGGAGATCACAAGGAGGGTTATCAGCAGGGAAGGGGAGGGGAGGAATGGGGGAAAAGATACAGGAAATAAGGAGCATAAATGGTAGGTAGAAAATAGACAGGGAGAGGTTAAGAATAGTATAGGAAATGTAGAAGCCAAAGAACTTATATGTATGGCCCATGGACATGACCTAAGTTGGGCAAATGCGGGTGGGAGGTATGTGCAGGGCAGATGGGGAATAAAGGAGGGAAATGTGACAACTGTAATAGCATAATCAATAAAATATATTTTTTAAAAAATGCAGAGGTGTGAGCTGTTGAGTAACTTGCCCAAAATTATGCTATTGAGTGGTTGAGAAAGATCGAAATCAATACAACTTGACCAAGAGGGGCCCTTCTAACCACCAAGAGGTGACTAGAAGTGACTTGCCTGAGGCCAATCAGGAAATCAGTGAAGGGCAGAGATTAGGAATCAGGTCTTCTTATTACCAGCCTAGGGTACTCTAAATTGTGCCCTGATATTTAAGTCTAGTGTAATTATACAGACACACACATAGCTTATATTCTGGCTTATAAACTTTTTCAAAGTTATATTTCAAATCACCTGTCCTCTAATCCCTCATCCCATCTTTGCACCACTTTATAATAATTTTCAATATAGGTGTCAGGCTGGGATGGAGATTTGGGCTCTTATGCAGAATTGTCCTAAGCATAGTAATCAGTAAACATTTTAGAAAAAATATACTAGGAGAAACCATCCTTAGTATTGACTTCATAAGGAGAAACTTAAATCAGTGTGTAAAATTTTTATCAAGCCAGTAAGTTCAAATACTTTTTAAGAAGAGATTTCTTGTCAATAGTTAATTAGCAGCTAATTAAGACATTCCAGTCTTTCCCAAAGTTTTGTGACTGAAGGTCTCCCATTGTATCCCCTTATTTCCTCTATCAAAGTTGAAAAAGTAAAAGTAGTACTTGTATCAGAATGTCATCTCCCTCTTCTGAGGTTGCCAGCAGTGACTAAGTATCTTCAGGATTATTGTGTCAATTTAAAGCTTATTTGTAAAAGTGATTGGCAGTTAACCACAGTTCGCATTTCTCCAGTAGCTTTTATGAATAGCTCAGAAGGTATCTACTGTACAGGAAAATTGTTGCTTTTGATGAAAATTGCATTTATGTTACCAACTCTGCAAGGTTTTATTCTTACTCTGTCAAATCAATATTTGCAATAGTTTTGCACATATTACTTTACTCCTCATAGATGGTGTTATACTTTTAAAAAGATTTCCAGTAGAACATGTCTCTTTTCAAGTTAAGAATTTATACAGGATTCATGTGTTTGGTATTTTGGACCTCAAATATAATTGTGTATATTGTTTATATTAGAAAGTGCTGGTGTGGTTAAAGAAATAATGCTAGTTTTGGGAAGAAGTCAGTGAAACATCTTCTCTTGAGTGTATGGGCTGTCGTGCACTATGTGCTATAGAGTGATGGAAAGGGTTTTGTCTGTCTTCCTTGAGGACTGTCTTTCTTAAGTGGGAACTCCTGAGGCCCCAGAGATGAGCTCTCATCCATCACTTCAAAAGTGCAAGAAGGCAGTCAGTTCAGTGTGGCTGAGACTAGCACAGATCGGGTATAGCCACAAAGGCTTCAGAGAACAGGAGCTTGACTGTTTCAATTCTCATCCATTCTTTTTTCCCTTTTCCCTTTTTTACTACTTTGCTCAGGATACATTTGTATTTATACAAAATTTAAATGTACATTAGGGGCTAGTCCTTAAACGGGAACAGTGTCCTTTAGAATGAATCTGCATGGATTCCTGCTTAAGTCCTATGTATGTTCCCATAGACTAGCACACAGATATGCACATGCATACAAGCACACGAACACACAGACACAGATAGAGCCACATTGTGCAGATATACACAAATGTTTACAGACACAACTTACATATAGATATGCACAGAAATGCATGCATATATAGGCAAACTCACCCTCAGCCACACGTAGACATATACAGAAATGGACACACATATATGGACACATAGAAATTGAGACACAGAAGTACCCAGAGGCAAAGACACACCAACTTGCTTGGCCCCTCCCTATTCCATCTCTTTTGGTCACAACAACTTTAACAAAACTTTTCTTTCTTTCAGTGTGGGAAATGGTAATTGTATCCAGAAATTAGGATATAGGAGTTAGCTTAGGTGTAACCTTTTACCGTGTGCACTGTAATTATTTTTACATGTCACAGTATGAAAAACACCCTCTCAACTGGCTTCTGGAAACCAGAGGCCTCTGTGACCACTGAAAGCAGGATTCCAACTGCGTTTCAGGAGCAGAGTAGGGACGCCATAGCCAGAGGAAGGGGACAAACACCAGCAAATGTGTGTGGTTGACTCTGCCCCGCCTGGTTCTGTGAAATCTGGGAGCCACACTCCCACATGTTTGGACTGCCTGCTCTCCTGCTCTGAGAGGCAGAGACAATCAGACTGAGGAGAAGAATATACAGTAGAAATAGGCTCTGACGCTTCCCCGAACACGTGGAGTTAAGTTTCTGAATCATAATGTATTTGGATGAGCTTTATCTAATTACAACTACACGACTGTAACATTCTTCTTTCAGTCAGCATTCCTATCCGAGTTTACATCTCTGTATCTGCTCTAACAGATCTTTCTAAAACAACTTTCACCATCATATATAAGAGCTTCCTTTCAAAGCTAATTATTAAGTCTAGGGAGTACTAGCTTATATATTCATTATTTCCCAATTGGAATTCTGTACAAGATATCATTTCTTAGCCTTGTGGTTTGTTTTGATGGGTAAATTGGAACACTTATTTGCTTTCTGAAGTGAGAATAGACACCTAAATGCAAGATAGGTATGATAGTGAGGAAGAAAGGGGAAAATCCAATAATAGATATAAATAGTCCTACCACTTATTGATCATCTATTGTATATCAGCCTCTATGCCAAGGGGGTTTTGCATACATTATCTTAATTCTCACAACAACCTTATGAGGCAGAAGGATGTTATTTACATTACATGAATGAGGAAACTAGGGCTCAGTGCTTCTTGGATATGAGACATATTTGCTCATATGATGCTTTAGATGTAGAAAATTTGACACATGCGTTCAGATTCTCAGAATTTAATGATGGAGTCTGGAAAATCACTCCTCAACCCATCTGCCATTTTTTTTACATGACTCTCTCATATTTAGAATTTTTACCTGGATAAGATTTCACAAATGTGCTGACTGCAATAGAACTTTACTAAGCAATGTTCCTACATAGTTTTCAGTGGAACAATTGGAGTTAAGAGTGTGATAATTGGATAAGGGGACCCAAGCATACAATGGAGTAAAGACAGTTTCTTTAATAAATGGGATTGGGAGAACAGGACTGGCACATTCAAAAAATGAAACTAGACCACTAACTTACACTATACACCAGAATAAACTCAAAATGGATAAAAGACTTAAGTGTAAGTCATAATACTATAAAATCCAAGTGGAAAAAACAGGCAGAAAAACTTCAGATATCTTACATAGCAATATTTTTGCTGATGTATCTCCTAGGGCAAGGGAAATAAAGGAAAAAATAAACAAATTGGACTATGTCAAATTAAAAAGCTTTTGCACGGCTGAAGAAACCATCATCAAAATAAAAAGGGAACTGACTGTATGGGAGAACATATTTGCCAATGATTCATTGGACAAGTGTTTAATCTCTAAAATATATAAAGAACTCATATGACTCAACACCAGGAAGACAAACAACCCAATTAAAAAATGGGTAAAGGATCTGAACAGACACTTCTCTGAAGAGGATGTACAGATGGCCCTCAGGCATATGAAAAAGTCCTCAATGTTACTAGCTATCAGAGAATGTAAATAAAACCTGCAAAATGGCTATCATTAGTAGGTCAACAAACAACAAGTGCTGGTGAGGGTGCAGAGAAAAGGAAACCTTAGTTCCACTGTTGGTGGGAATGCAAACTGTGGAAAACAGTATGAGATTTCCTCAAAAAGTTAAAAATGGAACTGTCCTTTGAACCAGCAATACCACTGCTGGGATTATACCCTAAGAACCCTGAAACACCAATTCAAAAGAATTTATGCACTTGTATGTTCACAGTAGCACAAAATATAGTAGCTAAGTGCTGGAAACAGCCTAAGTGCCCATCAGTAGATGAGTGGATTTAAAAACTGTGGTACATTTATACAATGGAATACTATGCAGCAGAAAAAGGAAGGAACTCCTACATTTTGTGACAGCATGGATGGAACTGGAGACTATCATGCTAAGTAAAATAAGCCAGCTGGGAAAAGACAAATACCATATGATCTCTCTTATAAGTGGTATCTACTGAATAAAATAGACTAGCGTTCAAAATAGAACCAGAATCACAGAAACATGGAACAGACAGCTATAAGAGGGGAAGGAGGAGGTGGGGACTGATTGAAAGAAGGTGAAGGGATTAGTCAAAGAACATATAAGAAGCACCAAAAGGGGAAAAATAGGGATAACTGTAATAGTATAAACAATAAAAAAATTCACAAAAATAGCAAAAAAAAAAAAAAGAATGTATCTGCAGTCAAGCTACCTGGATTTTAATTTTGACCATACTACTTACCTGCTATGTGACCTAGGGCAAATCATTTAACTTTGCTCTTCCATAATGTTCTGGTCCATGAGGTGGGGAATTATAGCATCCACCTCACTGAACTGTGATAAGGATTGTATGGGTTGATCTGGGCAAGATGCTTAGAACTGTGCTTGGCACATTGTAGGCAATATGTTAGTCTCAGTTATTATTTTTTACTTTTAGTTATAATTTTGCTTCTCCATTTCCTTGAAAGTTAGTGGAATGTCCCTTTTTTCAATGTAGATGTGAAAAAACAACAAAAAATTCAATACATGTCTCAATGAACTGAATGCTAAAATTGAGAACATAGCTCCAGCAGCACTTTCATTATTTAAAGAAGGACTACAGAAAGAGTTCGTGGTCCCTTAGGGCCCTTCAATCTCAGACACATCTGCTTAGCTAGATTATCAGGTTGAACTTGTGAGAGAAGTGGAAGCAACAGGAGTGTTCAGGGTTATTTCATTGCTTTTGTTAAATGGGATGAAGGCAATAAGTTAGTCAAACTGAGACTTGACTAAGAGACAGATCATAATAACGTAACAAGAAAAACGAGCAAGACATATGAATGGCAAGGTTGTGTGGGTGGGAGGCTTGTTGAAGTAACTGATGTTATAACTTTATTGCACTATTATTTCAGTCAGGAAAAATACCTCTGACAAGCTAAGACAGAGTCCTAAAACAATATATGCTTACTGTTCTTTTTTCCTCTCTTTCTTACTCCCCCTTCTCTACCTTTCCTCCTCTTTTCCCTGCCCCCTACCCCCACCCTTTCTTATTTCTTGTGGGAAGTCAGCTCTTCTGCATTTGTGATGGCCATTGAAATGACTTATGACCCACAGTTGCAAAAGTGTAGGTTTGTATCTATCTGCCACAGGCTTAAAGAGACATTCCTGTCAGCAGTGGCTTCTGAAAAAATGTATGGTGGATAAATTGTCTGAACACATTAAATCAATGTTGGTAACAAGTATAGAATTGCGGAGAAAGTTTGGGCTAAAATAGCTAGACATAACAAAGGAACTCTAAAAAAATGACAAGTTGAAAGTAGTCTTCACTTCTTCATTAACTTTGTTTTTGTGAATCTGCACTGACTTGTTACAACCCCCATTACTGTAATATTGGAAGGGTATACAAAGAAAAACAGAGCATAATTATTCAGTGTGCTCAGGGATTTCTTAAACACCCCTGCCTCATCCTCAGGATAGAAGTCAGCAAATTTAATTCCAAACATTTCTTCAGGGGAGGACTAAAACAAATCAAACAAATTAAAAACCTAACAAAAAGAAAAACACCTCAACGTTTGTTTCTATTACCACTTCCTTTGTGATGATGAGCTCACCTCACAGCTTTTCATTGGTTAGGGAGCGTTTTAAATGAATGCAGGAGAGTCAGGAACAATGAGATATCAGGGTAAATTCTTCATATCAGAAATAATTATTGTCCTACCTCCAAACTACTTCAGATTTTCAATGTTCACAATCTATGATTTATGTCTTCCCAGTCTATTTAGGAGCCTGTGTTATTTTTCTCAGAAATCTTATAGGAGATGTTTATTACTACAGTTACACTTAAGTTGTATACCTTTCAGGTGTCCCTTTTTTTGTAAAGACATTCTTGCATTTAAATCTTGTCTACTCACACAGATTATCAACTCCTTGAAGGCCAGACCATAGCTTATACCGATTTTATCCATGTGGCAGTCTCCTACATATAATAATAGATTCTCGATAGGTTTTTAATGTCTGAGTGGGCCTCATACTCAACAACAGCAGGATAAATGTTTCCTTTCCAGGGGCTATATGGTTGTTGTTTGCTGACTTTTATGTTGTCCACAAGAGGATAATAAGATGGCGGCCCCTCTGTCTGATTCATCCTTCCCCTGCCCTAGAGATATGATGTTTTCACACACAGAACTATCCATGATTGCAGCAATTCCTAGTTTGTTGCACTCCCCAGCCCAGGAAGAATTATGCTCTTGACTACAAATTCTCAGGGGATTTACAATTTTGCCTTGCTTATACTGGTGGTTTGGTAGAGGTAGGGATAAGGACATGAGAATGACTGAAGAATAAGCTCCTTGGGTTGCTGTCTGGTCTCCTTCCCACTCTCCTGCAGCTAGATCAGGGGAAATGAGAAAAAGGCAGACAGAGTTTGATGGTTAAATGTTATTTTCACAATGAACAAAGGTGTTCTAAAGGTCTCAAAGTGTTGTCTGTGTTGAGAGGGAAAGAAAAAAAAGAAGAGGCAGCTACATCTCCTTTTAATCTCCATTTGGAAATAGAAATTAAGGTATTGTCATTGACTTCAAGCTATGAATAGCATCTGAACAATTTTCTAGGCTCTCATTTTTTAATTTCAAAGCCAATCTTTGAGTGGGAATGTTCAGTCAAAGCATTCAGGTAACAAATAAGCAAACAGACAAGGTTGAATTTATCACTGAGTGTTCAGGTCATCTGCTAACTGTTCCAGGTATCTGATTCCAAAGTAAACATATCATATAGCTATTAGGATCCCCTAGAGGCATTTAAGTGAAGTGAAAGGGCAAGCAACGATCTGTGGCACGGATTGTCACGGCAGTCAAAGTCAGTAAAACTTCTGGAGGTGGAAATTTCATTTTCTCACTTTTGCATTCAATTATTCATTATGGTTTTTTGGGGGAAATTTTATGGAAGTGACAATTATTTAATTGGATATGCAGATAAAACAAATAATTATAGTAATTACTCTTCTCTCCCTGGTTGCCACTGGGTCTTGGTTTCTCTGAGATAGTGACCAGCTTCACGGATCTGAGATAAAAACCTCTTCCGGCTCCTGTGAGTATTGGTGAGTCAGCAAACTGTGACTCAGTTTCTTTGTACTAAGGTGATATGAAGCTATTGGTTTATTAAATATTAATGTTTTTCTGGTACATCAGAAAAGTATTACTGTTAGTGGTCATAGCAATTTATTCAAAAGAATTCTCTGGAAAAATATGTAGAATACTAATTGCATGCTGTAATAAAACTTTGTTCATCCATACCCCAATATGCCACTATTATGTGTATTTGATGGATGTGGGGAGTGGAAAGGCACATTTGACCTATAAGAAGTATTACGCTAGAGGAGCTTGTATTGCATAAAGTTTGTATAAACTGGTCTAACTGAACCCATGTTTTTTTTTTACATTTTGTTATATAAATTAATTCATAGGCAGACTGGATAATTTTGCATTTTCTGCAGAAAAATCAGAGTTTTTAATCATTGTAGTGTATAGTGTAGTTGGGTATAGTTTTCTTAGTGAAAAGGTGAAACAAAAATCACTTTCTTATGTTACATTTATTGGCATTTCTTGGCTTTATAAAAAATATTATTTTTAATACAGAAGTAATAATCCAGAAAAAAAGCACTGCATTTTATGATCACACTATTCCATCTTACTCAAAACATCTTTTATCTTCAGAAGTTATATATCCTTTGCTATCTACATGAATAGCTATAAAAACACTCACTTTGTTTAGGCTCAAATCTATATGAGATATTAAATTTACTGCAGCAGGATAGATTCTAATAAAATACCATGTAGCTACTGGATAATTAGATATAATTATGTGATTGAATACTTTTTATTTCATTTAACAACTCTTTTGCCTGCTATGTTTGAGGTTCTTTAGTTACAATTTTTACACTGTTACTTCCCTAAAGCTTTTGAGATAGCTTTTAAAAATGTTTACATGTGTGTGTTTGTGTATGTTCAGACTGGGCACTAACTACTGATCATTGTGCTGTATATAAATCTATACACCAGACTTCAGGAAGTCTCTAAGAGATCCTTGTGCTTCTTGGAGCAATATGATAAAGATTCCTCTGTGTACAATTCCTGGAATTTTGTTTTTTTCAACATCAAATCTATTCCAGTTGAGTTGGAGTCCCCAAACTTGCTTGATCATAAGCAGTACCCAAGATGCTTTTTAAAAGTGCATATATTTAGGACTCTTTAGACTTTTTGATTCCTTAGGTCTAGGATAGTACTCAGGTATGTGTATTTTTAACAAGCCTCCTGGGAGATTCTTAGGCTTAAGCAGGTTTGAAAACTGCAACTGAATGAAGACAAAAGTCACTGTATTCTCAGAAATAAGGCAGCCATGCAAGATTTAGCTGATTGAATTAGCTTTAAATAATTTTTAAATTAAAAATTTAAACATTATACTCATATCATAAAATTGGGGGAAAATGTGTTCCTTTTGGCCTTTGCAAAATCGTAACTTTTTAGAGCAATATCCAACAACTGCATCAGGATCTCTAAGATGCCCTGATGATTCTTCTTACAGTTACTGAAGATGAAACAATCCCAGACTTGTTAAAAATGACCAAATTCACCCTGTCACTTGCCTCATGGTCCTTATACCTGGCAGAAATAGCCTCACTGACCATTTTCAGTTTCATCTGATACCATTCATACTTAGCTTATCATTGAGAGTATGGGCACAATCTGGGAGGTTAGTTTGCAGAATTTTTAACCATTTGTGAAAATTTAGAATTATAATGGCGAAGAGATAGAAGTGGCTCTGCCTTCCTGGGTGACCTCATGAATATTGAACGGCTGTTTCTCACTCTCCTTAGTGCTCTGTTGTGAAATAATGGCCAAGCTTGTTTTTCTTGCCTGAGTTAACCACAGCCAAGCCCACGTGGACAGACTAAACTGACTTCCTGAAAGCACACACAAAAAGTTTACTGGATGTTTTCTCCTCAATTGTCATAATTTTATTAGTCTTTAATAAGCATTTTCTCAGAGCTTGATGGTTTCTGAAAGTTTTAAAATCATTTTTACTAGCGACTTCCAAAGCACACCTGTGTGGTAAATCTGTACATTCAGCCATGTTTTTACGGGACATATGTGACCAAAAATACAAAAGGGAAGGCAGAGTTTTATTTTTAAGCTCTGTCCCTGGCTGTAAACCACAGGGAGAAAAAGGGAGGACTTGCTTGTTTGTTCGCATTTGGCATTATGTAAGTGGTATAAGTGATGTGGTTCCAATATGCAGGTGGTTTAATTTCATTGTGTTTCCATAAAGAAAGCCTCCTCATAAATATAATTTATGGTAAGTTTGGGAAGGCAATTTCTCCCACTTATTAAGACTAAAGGTATCGCTTAAAAACATAACGAAACAACAATAACAATCTTTTAAAAAACTACTTTGTAATTCTAGTCATTGAGAATGAAGTTGGAAATGGGAGTTTTCAGTTCAGGCATATGACAAATTAGTATAATGATATAATGAATTGTGAACATTTTTTTCTTTACACGTGAGGCATCTAACTGACTGAAATGAAAGCTTATGATTAAAATCTAAGATTTCTCATGAATAACTTCCTGATTCTTCAGCTCACTCGTAGAAGCAACCCTTGCTTGACATTTGGCCTCTTGGAGTTCTCACAAAAACGAACCATCCCAATCCCAAGTGCGTTCCAAATATTTCTTTATAGAATCTTTCTCTAACTCAAAACCTTCTCCTATTGCTTATTGTGCATTTAAAAACTTAATTTTAAAGACCTAATACCCCCTTTTATTCCCTTCTCTCTTTTACTACACTTCAGACACATAATTGTGAGAAAATGAATTTATTAACACTGAATTAATACAGAATATATTCATATAAAGTAACTTGGCTAGTAAAACTTATAAGCTTATAAAAACATAGACTCTTCTCTCCTCCAAATCAATATTTAAATTAATTGGTAGCAGTTCCTTGCTTATTAAAAAAAGTTTTCAATAAAAACATTTTTAGAAATTTTTTTCCAAACATTTCAATGTTTTGGATAATGGAAGGGAAGGCTCAAGTGACAAAAAGATTTGTCAAATTATTTTTATTTTCAAAAACATATATTTTACTTTATTTTTATTTTTTAGAAAATTGTAATGTGATTTTTATGACATTAGTAGTTGAATTTATTTCGCCTTTGTTGGACTGAATTTAAGGTTGCTTTCTATATTTTACCTTTTATGTATAAGGTAATAAAACACCCAGTCTAGCAAATGGCAGCTCAGGTCTTTCAAAAATCTCCAATATAAGGAATCAATGAAAGTAGAAACTATGTATTTATAGTTAATGCCCTCTTAATTTAGGGAATTCACTTCTTTTATTAAAGCAAAAATAAAAACTTATATTTAGAAAAGTGTATTTGCTCTTTCCCTATTCACTCAGTCCATAGATTAAAAGCAAGCAAAACATATTTCTGAGATGCATAAAATTATGTGTATGCATATATATTTAATATAAAGGTAAATGTATGACAAAATAGGTTAAAATTTTAAAAAAATTTTTAGCACAACTACATATACTACCATGTATATTATTAGCATATTTTTACTTAATTTTTCCTGGTAATATTTTTATTTTACATATTATAGAAATGTCTTATATTTACCTCAAATTATGAATTTCAAACTGATGTAATTAAAAAGTCAATCTATTTTAGTAATTATTTCACTGAAAATTTTTAAGGGTAACTGTGTGAGATAAGATAATTTCATCTAAAAAACATGAAAAAGCTGAAATCTAAGTTGAGTTTGTTGAGGTTTTTATAAACTAATTAGGGTAGAATCATTGCATGATTCTGAGATGAATCATTTTTTTCTTGTCCCTCTGTTTTAATTAATATTGATCATCACCACTATTACTGAAAAATTGACATTCCCAATTTGTTGCCTTTTATAGGACTTCTGTTGTACATCACTGGGTGGGCCTGAGCATTGCTGACCTCTCCTGCTGCCACAACCTTGTCACAGGCAGGGCTCTGGGCTCTTACAGGTTTGGACTCATCACTTAGGTCTCACTACTGCGCAGTCTCTTCTGCGGTAGAAGGCTCAAACTTACTGTTTAACAGGAAACACTCAATATTTTTTTTCTGTGCAACTGAGTGAAAGGAAAATGGAAGTAAAGTATCTTATAGAAAATTGATTTCACTGGAACTAGGATTGACTCTCATAGTATCTTTCAAACTATTGTACAGTTAAAGGAAGGATTTTAGCTGTAAAGTAGTGATTTCTTCCATTATATAGGATCTAATAATTCAATATATCATTCCAGAATGGCAACATTAAAGATATAATTAGCCATCATTTTAGTCAAGTTTACGACACGTCCTAAGAGTAAATATATTTATGTTTTTCAGTATCTTTGAAACTCAGGTGCAGTCATGAGAGTCAATTGCTCAGGAAGATATTTAGAATGAGTGAGTAATCATTTCCTAGGGCAAGAGGGTCGGCCTTAGTTAATTTATGTGCAGTAATAAGCCTGACGGAACAAATCCAAAATACTAACCACATATCCAAGGAACACAGAATGGAAAGTGTCACAGAGAACAATCTAGTAGCAATGATTCAACACATACATATCAAGTCATTACCCCAAGAAGAAACACACAGAACCCTTCCAAAAATGCTTTCTCAAGGCATGCACATGCAAACAAAGAGAAATCCAAGACTCACAGTTCATTTGAATTCACAAGGGAAAATTTTCGGGATGAATGTTGCTTTGACGTTGTCTTACCGATGCAGAGGGAAGCCAAACCTGTTTTTAATTGCAAAGCCAAATGGTTTATGCATGGGCTCTGCCATGCTTGTGAGAACATGTTGCTTTTATAGCCCCCTCCCCCTCCACGAACACGAGACTAGGCTTGCCAACACTGTGTTTGAGCATGGTCACATTTAAAATGAGTAGTCTTGTAGGTATTTTTAAAGGGGAGGTGTCAATCTGTCAGGGATGTCACTATAAGTGGATCTATCTCCCTATCTGTTACCACTTGCTAATTATGGATTTGGGTGATAATTGTCATAAATCTTGCCACAAAATGTGCAATAAAATGCATTTTCTGGGGGTGATGTGTGGTGAAGGATGAAGCTAGAATCTGAGGGCTTGTGATCAACAGATCACAAAGCCTGTGCTGTAGAACTGTTTCACTGTTTAATATTCCAATGAATACACATATTGTTGCATGTGTCAGGTTGCTTCAGGCAACATTGCTGGCATTCCATTATAGGAATGGTGAGTGTACACAGAACAGAGTCTGTAGAGAAGTTTCTTTTCATATGGCCAAAAGGACCTTCAGGATTACTCTGTACTACTAAAGCTGACCTGGAGAGGACTTAGAAAAAAAGCAGAATAAATGACTAATAAAATAAGTGTTTGTAAGGAGCTGACCAATCATGGCAAAGTTAGATCTTGGAAAAAATTCTGAGATGGCTCTTAAATATTTGTTGTTCTAAGATTACTTACAGATAAGGAAGAGAAAGCCAGAAAAGAAGTCTCACATATGTAAGGTAAAGCTATGCTTTTCTGAGAAGGGTCAACAATAAAAGAAGGTGTAACCTAAAAAGAGTTTCTGCTTCTATGTCCAGTTCTTTAAGTCCTTGCTGCCACCAGCTGCTGACTCATTAACTGCCACTGTCACCTTATCTCCTCACACACACAGCATTCCTCACTTTAAACATGAAATTTACACAGTTTGCAACATGGGTTCAAATGTTGAGTGTAAGAAGTACACCCTCTCTTTGGAGAAATAAATTGGTACTTTATTCTGATATTCTATGAAAATTGTGAGTTTTTGTAAAGGCAGAGACATTGCCTTATTGTCCTTCTGTCCTCAAACTAAGGGCTCACTAAATATGGAAGAATAAAGGATTCCTCCTGAAAATACTTCTTCTGAGAAGTAGAATATTTTAAAGATTTTATTTATTTATTTTTAGGGAGAAGAGAAGGGAAGGAGAAAGAGAGGGAGAGAAACATCAGTGTGTGGTTGCCTCTCACATGCCCTTTACGGGGGACCTGGCCCGCAACCCAGGCATGTGCCCTGACTGGGAATTGAAACCAGTGACTCTTTGTTTTGCAGCCCGCACTCAATCCACTGAGCTACACCAGCCAGGGTGAGAAGTAGAATTTTAAGAGGAAGTGAACACTTGGCCATCAGGGGATCAGGGTGCCACTGAACATTGATGCTACCATTCTCGATGTAATCAAGCAGACAGCTCTTGGTCTACTAGAAGAAGGTAAACATAGAATAAAGAAAGTGTAGTTCCTACCTATAAGTATTTTATATTTAAATTCAGACAACAAAGTCTAAGAAAATATATGCCAAATTCTCTATTGATACAAATGCACACTTAACAGGATTTACTGGCCACAGCTTAGTAGTGGCTGGTTCATACAACACAGAACATTCTAGTCTAGAATTCAGTACAAAATGTTCTTGGGTAACTCATTCTTTTGTCCACTGTTCACTTTATGTGCATAGATTGGTATGACCATGAATAAAACACAGTCATACTTTGCTTACATGTCCCTCCTGACCTGGACTGCCTACATTTTACTTCTCATTATAGACTAGAACTATTTATGTCAGGCTCCAACTTGCCCATAAAGTTTTTCTCAATTAGAGAAGCAAGACTTAGTCATAGTGCTTATACCTATTGACTACTTTAGGGAACAGATGGTCAATAAGTGTAAGACAAAGCTCTGGTCTTTGTCTTAATTAAACATCAACCTATAAACTAGTAATATAAACTCCTTGAAAAAGAATAATAAAATCAGTCATCTAAAAAATATACGTGTATCTACAAAATACACAGCAAATGTTATAGAAACAAAATGCATATATCACAACCATACTATCTGGGGGTACTACGATCACACTTGTTTAATAAAATGAAGAAACTGAGGTTCAGAGAACTTGAGAGGCTGGCTAAAGGCAAGTGCTAAAAGCCAGTCTGGTCTATAAAACTCTGTACTGTCATTTATGCCTTCCATTTCTTTCATATATGTGGCACAACAGACTAAAAGGTGTCATGAGATGGAAGACGGTATTTTTTGTTGGTTACTAGGGAATGTTTCTTAGGTGGAATCAGATTATTTGCTCCTGTATTTAATTCAATGGGGTAATAAAATGACCAGAAAAACAGTTCTCTCTACGCTTAAGGACAAGAGACAAAAGGCATTGTTATATACGTGTGGGGAGGTGTATGCTGGGGGATAAGATGGTGGACTTTGGGAGAGAAGATGTAATTTAGTTTAACACTTTTTGTGAATGACTTGCCGTCTACCAGGCCCTTGATGCAGGGTCAGGATGTGGCAAGATGAATTATTCTGATTCATTGTCTTCATCATCCAACAGTTTTTTCATGGTTCAGGGAGGAAGAAAAAACAAAAGAATTATGCCAACATAAGATAAGAAGCGATCTAGTAAAGCTCACCAAGGACTCTGGAGACATAAAGCGATTTAGTCCAGCCAAGGCAAGAGAGGTATAGAGAATGAAGTAAGAGAAATACGGGATCCAGTCAGTTCAAAGCCATAGGAGTGGAATGGCCTTGCCTCCTCCAAACACACCAGGGGTCCTCTGGGTTTGGTAGTGATCCAGGGCTTTTGAGAATGAACACAAACCTAAAAGAGGTGCCTTAGAAACATTCTTGATCTCAGGTACATGGAACTTGTCAACTAAGTCTGGCTACATACATAATTCGCAGATTCAATGCAGAGTAAAAATGCAGGGACTCTTGTTTAAAAAAGCAGGAAAAAGGTGGTATGAAAGACACTAAAATATAAAGCTTTTTCTTTCTTCCACAAACTCTATCTCCCTCTCTTGACTGGTCATGCTGTTCTTTACTATTTGACACTCTAGGTAAAAAAAATAAAATTTGAATTATTTGCATGACTTTTACAATTAGCTTTATATTGTGCAATGCCAGTTTTCAGTGCAAATATAAGAGCATTTAACTTGTATGCACTGAAATTCATGATGTATATTATGCTGCTTATATATGCATTTGTAGTTTATTCTTACCAGGGTAGTAAAAATGCTGCAGGTCACTAACTCAACTGTTTTTATTTCAGTTTTTGATACATGCACATTTTAGCAATATAACATGCTTATCCTTTGCTCTCCCTTGAGTCTCTCTGAATTCCATACATTGTGGGTCATGGAGCATCACAAATGCTGTATGTGAATGGGGCGACAAGGAATGGGGGAATATTGTGTGTCTCCTCTGCTTTCACATATTCTCTATTGTCTCATTAGATGTCACTTACAAAACATCCGTTCAAAGATAAAATTATTAAGAATTTTGAGAAGTGACAGCAGAGCATTAAATCAAGCACAGGGTTCCTTCTAAGCATGGAGTCTGGGCTGATCACACAGGTTACAAGCCCATGAAGCTTGCCTTTCTGTCAACACAATTTCATCTTAGACAAAGAAGCAAGGTCAAAAGATCAAACTGAATTCTATGCTCTTTGACTCATAGGCTGAGAAATCAACCATCCTTCTTCTGGCAAAAGTCCAAACCAGAAATACAAACTGATTCTTCAGAAAGAAGGATAAATTACTGGCCCAAATTTATTAGGGTAAGCTTGAACAGGAGACCTTCATGTCCACTCTCAAGGTTCTCTGCACTGGAGAGCCAAAATTTTTCTCATAGATAATGATGATGATGATGATGATGATAATGATGATGATGATAATAATAGGGCAAGGAAAGAATGAGCATCCTCTGGATCTTTCTCTCTTATGGGAACTCACATGACAAGATAAGAAGCCTGGGAAACAATGGAAAGGGGAATTCTAGGAATATGCCACATTGCTTTCCTTTCCTTCGAAACAGCACGCTTGCATAAATTGATTTTCCTACCATGGTACATTTCCAACTACAGGCTGTGTCCCAGGCAACTTTTTGTTCAGTTTCTTCCTGGTCAATAATTCTCTTTAATTTCATGCCCCAGAATACTGTATTCATTCCCCTGAACACTAGAACTCACTGATGCCCAATTCTAAGTTATCCTTAAAAAAAACCCCACATTTTTAAAGATACTGTTTACTTGTTTTTAATGAATATTTTCTAGAACATTGACTATACAAATTTTACTTTTTCACCAGCTTTGTATCTACCTTATGAGAAGAGGAAGAGTATGATCTTATTAGTACTAATATGATTAGTTAATTGTCATTAAATATTTATTGTGTGGCAGACACAGTTCTAAGCATTTTATATACATCAACTGATTTTAGTAGAATAACTCTGAGTTTGGTGTTATTGTTAAAACTATTTTAAGGGCAAGGGTTCTTTCTGGTTTAGCTACTATTAGCTGGGAGGCTATGGATAACTCAATTACTCTGTGCCTCAGTTTCCTGATTGACAAAATAGTAGCTGCTTCATAGAGCTGTTGTGCTAAAAAAGGTCATAAGTGTAAAATGCCTGGAAGAATGGTTGGCACACAATAACGTTCAATAACTGCTAGCTATGCTTATCATCTTGTTACTCCTTTTCCTCTGGCGAGGGCTTTCTGTTGGATAGCTGTGTACCTTTGGGTTAACTATTTGGTCTCTCTGGGCCTCTTTTTCCTCATCACCAAAGCTAACAAAAATGGGGTTCTGATGAAGGTTACTTGAGGTAATGCATGGAAAAGTTCAGCACAGAGCTGGACATGGAATAAATTTTTGTCTATAATTATGAGTGTTTTCTTAGGAAACTCCTACCTATTTTCACTTCTTTGATTCTTGATGAAATGATGATGTTTCTTCTTTTTTTAATTGAGATTTAATTATCATGTAGCATTGTGTAAATTTAAGGTTTATACTGTCGATTTGACACACTTACATACTGCAATATGATTATCACCATAGCATTAACTAACAGCTCCATCACATTGCATATCATTTCTTTTTTGTGTTGAGAATAATTAAGATCTACTTTTAATCAACTTTGAAGTTTATAACACAGTATTGTATTATTGTACATTTGATCTCCAGAATTTTTTTCTCTACCAGTTGTAAGTTTGTATCCTAATGTTTTCTTCTCAAATCATTAAAATATCCATAACATTGTACATGAAGTCTCATGCTTAACATTTTTTCCCCTTTCTCTGTAGACCCGGAGTTCTGTTAAGTTTTTCCTTTCACTGTCTCTCTGCTTTTTCATCAGTAACTTCTACTTGTGTTTTCATGGCACACCTCCTACCACACCAGTGCTCTGTTTTCGGTTTGGTTCCTGACAATGACCTGAGTTTGTAATTAATAGGTATCTCTAAGCTTTACCAGTGTGGCTAGCCAGCATTCTAAGAAAGCATTAAGGAGGATGCAAAGGATGGAAGCTGGATTCTAGAGAAGAAATTTAAAATATCAAAGTACACTCATAGATGGTAGGTTTTAAATGTCCTGCTTTTAAGGACATTTTCTGCTCACTTTGGGACACACAAAATACAGTGGTACCACTAACACTGGTTTACCATCTCCTTCCTTCATCATAGTTGCTATTTCTTTTTTCTTCTCCAAGTGTTTTTTTCCTCTTATTTTATAAAGCGAAGAAAAAGAAACCTCATATGATAGTTTTTTTAGGTATATTTAAGATTAAAATACTTTGTGTATTTAACTGAGATTGAAGCCAAGAGTTAAGTTTATTTCTGTCTCTTGAATTCTATTTCTGATCAGTAACTCATAATTAACAAATTTAAAAATGCAACCTTTACATTCTACTTTAGGTTACTTACATTTTTTTTACTCAGTTTACCTTGGAGGAAAATGGTACAATAACACTTTATTGTGGAACGTGATTGAAATGAATTAATTCAGTCTATAATGTAAACTGAGTTTAAGTGGACTACTTAAAACCTACTTTGAATACAACCATCACCATATTTTACAACTTGAAATGTAATTTTTCCTCCAAAGCAGGTTTGTTCAGAGCTAGTAATTCCAGATCACTGGCTGTGTACGTAACTGCTCAGGCTCCCTCCCTGACACATCTCTTCACCATCCCAAGGCCTCATTTCCTCAGCCTTTACCAGCCACAGGCTTGTTGAGTCATCTAATTGAATGACAGAGAACGACCTTTTCCACACCCTCAGATTTATATTTTTAACAGCATATGAATATAAAATTTGTTACAAATGAACATTTAGAATTTACAAGCTGCTTTATAAGAGTGATATTTACAACCTGTACTAAGAACTCATATTCAAAATATATCAACAGCTATAAACATTTTTATGAGATTGTGGAATTCTCTCTTAGGAAGCGAAGGTCTTGGTTTAGCTACAGTTCAACCAATATTCTATTTTGTGATCTTGTGTTGATTTCATATCCCAGTCTCCTCACCCATGAAATGAGAAGAATAATGTTTCTGGTAACTTTATAGAGATAGTGTGACAATGCAAGAATATAAAGTATGTGGGGGAAATTTTGCAACTCCACAAAATGGTCAAGCCTATGACAAGTGTTTTTAGGACCATCTACTGTGATCTGTATGTACAAGGCAAATTGAAGATCTGAATAAATTAGATCCCCACTCTTTTTGCTATTCAACCTGACATATTGCTCAGATATCTGGGACAAAGTGTTTTTAAAATATAGTTTGGCAGTACTTTATTGCAAAAACCTCAGTTTTTTATTTCACTTTATGTGTTCCATCACCACCTGAGATATTTGCTGCTGCAGTCTTGTTGAATTTTTTCTATGAAGAAAGAAACCTATAAATGAACTCTGAAGTTATCTTAAACAAAATCTAACTTGCTCTTCTTTGCATAATATAAATTCCATTTACTTGTTAGTTTATTCTTTCCAGAAGGGATATTTAATCTAATAGACTATTTTAGAGTTAAGATTCTTTCCCCAGAGAGCAGAGCAGATCTCTCCTTATCTTTAGTCCATGAGTTTGCATTAAAAAAGCAGGAGCACAGCTGCTGGGAGGCCTTTCCTGCACCCCTGAAGACCATTCATCTCCTTCTGAATGTTGTGTAGAGTCTTTCATCCAAATAGGAAGACCACCACGGACAAGAGGTGGAAACTCACTACTCAGGAAATTGTTTATATACAAGATTTTGGAAATGTTTTCTCCAGAGAGTCTTGTACCAAGGCAGAAAGGATCTTAACTATGTTCTTCATTAAGTTTTAAAAAAGTAATTCTTGGAAGGATATTTTTCTTGTTTTATTGACAAATATTTGACATACATCCCTGTATAAGTTTAAGGTGCACAACACGATGGTTTGATTTGCATACACAGGGTGTGGCAAAAGTAGGTTTACAGTTGTTCATGTAAATGATAATACAATAATTAATAAGTAATACAAGAATAAACTATTTCAGATACTCACAATTGTAAACCTACTTTGCCTTACCTGTATTGTGGAATGATCACCACATTAGGTTTAATTAACATCCATTGTCTCATATAAATACAATACAGACTTATTTCTCCTTATGATGAGAAATCTTAGGATCTCCTCTCTTAATAACTTTTCTATACATTATTGTATATATTGTATTGTAGTGTTAGATATAGTCATCATGTTATACATTATATTACATCACAACCCCTTCATTCATTCATACATCATCAATGGACACAGGTTGTTTTCATGTCTTAAGTATTATAAATAATGCTGCTATAAACATGGGGGTACAGATATCTTTTTGAGTTAGTGTTTTCATTTCCTTTGGATATATTCTTAGAAGTAGAATTACTGGGTCATATTGTAGTTCTATTTTTAATTTTAGGGGGAACTTTCATATTGTTTTTCATAGTGATTGCACCAATTTATGCCCCACCAACAGTGCACAAGGGCTCCCTTTTCTCCACATCCATGTAAGCATTTGTTATCTTTTGTCTTTTTGATGATGGCTGATAGTCAATTCTTGTCCCAATCCCAAAACATGTCTTCCAAAACTATTATATTATCTGCTTAGCTTTTTCAGTTGCCAACTCCCTCAAACCCATTCTTTTATCCCTCACTTTCCATGACCTATCTCCAAACTTACTGAAACTGTCTTTTAAAAAATCCTAGATGACCCTGATAATTACCTCCTTTCTAAATGTTACCCCCCCAAACTTCTTTATTAATGAATTTCCTTTAACTCTTTCTCATTCATCTGTACCTTCTGGTATTAAGCAAGGAAAAAAAAACATGGGTAAAAACAGGTGGTCCCATGTTATGAGTGAAGGTAGATGTCATGAGACAGAACAAGAAGGGGGAAGGTTGGCTTGAATGATCAATTTTACAGCTGAGGAAGTTGGAAGAAAATAGTGAAAGATGGAACTGGCAGTCCATGGCAACACAGAACAAACAAATTCTAGAAGCCGAAGTCAGGGTGCTATTGATTAACAGAGATTTCACTCAAGAAAACAACATAGGCAGTGTTGTTGGTAGTAGTGGAATTATAACACTTCTGGGTTACTCTTATAGACCTGGGACTCAATTCATATGTAAAACAATCTCTTTATTGTGAAGATAAGACTCACAAAATGTTCATTTGCTTGCTGACCCGTTTGTTTTATGCCAAGTAAACCTAACACAGAAACACTCCTTTCACTCCAAAATATATTTGCAGCAGTTCCTGTGCAAACATATCCTTTATTACCTGATTACCTATATGCCTGAACTTTTACCTTTCTTTTTACTGTAAAAATTTTAAATGATCCGAGGCCCCACAACAAGGCTATTGCCAGTTCTGTCCTCTTGGGTTAATGTTAAGCCACTGACGATTGCTTTCTAGATGCCTCTGTCCAGTCAGCTGTGCACCCACTGAATAGTTGTGTGGTTTAGATTAGATCTCCCCAGTTTGTTGATGAGAATGTCAGGTAGGACAGAATCAAAGGCTTACAGAAGTCTAGAGAGATTACATCTATTGCATCCTTGTTATCTACAAGGCCTGTCACTCTATCATAGAAGGAAATTAAATTGGTCTGGCATGATTTGTTCCTCTAAAAGCCATGCTGGTTGCTACCCAGTTCGTTATGTTCTTCTAGGTGATTGCAAATTGATCATTTTGATGATTTATCTCAGTAACTTCCCTGGCACTGTGTTTTAGGCTCACCAATATTTCTTTTTCCTTCTTTTAAAGATGGACATTTCATTTACCTTTTTCTTTTTTTAAAGGATTTTCCTTCATATGTATAATTTTTTTATCATAGCTGATTGAGGCTGGACAACATATTTTAAAACATTCATTCATATATTGTTATAATCTGGCATTTGTGTAATTTTCAACAATTAACTATTAATTCAGCCTGTATTTATTCATTCCCTCTATCAATTCATTGAGTCACTTATTTAACATGTATTGATAATCTAGAATTTGAGAAAATAATACATTTATAAACAATGAATTCATAAGCCTATTGGGAAATACATAGTCCGTGCAGGTGATTTACAAATAAAAAAGAGATTATAATACAGGTCTGAAAGCTCTGTAATAGGTGTAAGATGGAACATTTACAATAGGCATTTACTCCAATAAATCAGGGAAATTCCAGGAGAAAGTAATGTCTAAACTGAGTTCTCATGATTCAGCAGGAGTAAGTAGATGTTAGAGAAAGTGATCAGAAGAGAGTGAGCAGAACAGAGAGGAAGGAACATCAGGCAGAGGAAATAGACTTTAGAAATATGTAACTGGGAGGATACAGTGAGATTGAGGACTCATGCATGGCAGTTCAGTGGGACTACAGCGTAGACTTTCTATGTTTAGGTGTTGGAGAAGCAGGATTATAATAGAGCTGGAGAGTAGGACAGACCATGTGGCAACAGATTAAGCTTGGTATTCTTCTTGAGTGCCATGGAAGATGTTCACACCTCATTCAGCTAATTTTTATTGGGTAGCTATTATTTCAATAGCATGAATGGTCTTAAGCATCAGAAGGAGATAGAAATAAATTAGAATATAATCTCACTCCTTCAGTACATTGCAAGGTACTGAGGCATGAGCACTTACAGATACAAAGCAATTAAATTACAATATAAGTAGTTTAGGTAAGGGCCAAATAAGTCTCTCTGAGAAGAGTTACTGGGATTTAGAGAGCAATCTTGTAGTTGGATTTATCTATTTTATTTAAAGTAATGATGAGGTAAGAAGCATCTCTGGCTTCAATTATTTGGGAAGACTCTAAACATCATGCATTCAAATTATAAATGACACTTACATGCCTACAGTTGTTCACTACCAGCTACAAACTTAGCTTATCCATGTTCGTAATCCCTACTTCCATGATAAAGATTGGACAAAAAGGGTAAAAGCGAGTGGGAACAGGGTTACTTCTTCTGATAATAACAAATAGTTAAATCAACTCCACTTCTGAGAAAAAGCAGACTATTTAGAAGTATGCTTAAGTGTACTGAAAGATGATAAGTAGGAAATAAATTACTGAGCCAAGATTTGGGATGGGGGTGCAGGGTAATAACCTTAGTACTAGAGGATGTTTTGTACCCTACTATTTTACCCTTTTTCTCTCCCAGATATGGAGAGAGCAAGTGGCACTTTTGACAGCCTTGCCAGACCAAGGATCAGTATTGATGAGCAGGACTCACTCAAACTATGGACACCTGTGAACACTGTCACTCTAGTTAGGACCCTAAAGCCTTCATCCTGGGAATACAAGTGAATGAGGAATAGGTTCTGCAACTGGAGAAGCTTAGCTTCGTGCCATGTCAATCCATAATATTAGAAAGGTGCCTAGAGTATTAGTACTTCCAGGAACCTTTCAATTAATGTAGTTGCCATTTTTAGAAAATGTCAACAAGAGAAAACACATTTTTTTTTCAGAGCATATAGAACATTTTCCAGATACACCGTGTTATGGGTATAAAATAAATTTCAAAAAGTAAACAATTAAAGTCATAAAAAATGTCCTCTTACTGCAATGAAACTATATTAGAAACTAACAGAAAGATCTTTAGAAACAGTCTCTAGTATTTTGAAATGGAAGAATATACTTCTAAATAACCTATGGAGCAAATAATAAATCAAAAACAAATACTCTGGATTGAATTAAAATAAAAACACAGGATATAAAAATTTGTGGGACACAACCAAAGTAGAACCTAGAGAAAAACTTACAGCCTTGAGCAACAAATTAGAAAAGAAGAAAGGCCGCAAATCAATGACCCAAGCTTCTAAATTAAATGACAAAAGGAATAGAAAATAAAACTTAAAGTAAGCTCAAGAATAAAAGAACTAGAGGAGAGGTTTGCTCTAATAAATATCAAGGCATATTTCTAAGACACACAAAGATAATCTAGTGTTGTCACAAAGACATGTGGAGAATTAAACAGAGAAAGAAATAGATGTATGATTACTTGGACACTTGTTTTTGACAATGTTAAACTGTACAGTAGTGGGGAAAAGATGGTCTTTTCAACAAGTGATCAATTGGTTAGCCATATGAACAAAACTACATTTATCCCATCTCTCACCATCAGCAAAGCTATTCCAGGTGGATTGTACTGAACTATAACTTATGCAAGATCATATAGGAAAATATGTTCATGACATATATGATGTATTAAGTAAAATACATAATATATGAAATTACTAGCCATAAAAGAAAAGATTAATAATTTAGATTACATAGAATGTAAGAAATTTTATTCATCAAAAGACACAAGAAAATAAATTGCAGTTCACAGAGCAGGAAAAGAGTTTTCAGTACATACAAGTAACAAATATCCAAAATATAATGTGCTCTAATAAATTAATCATATGAAAGGCATATAACCCAATAGCAAAATGGGCAAAAGTCTTTAAGTGGCACTTGTTAAAAGATATACTTGTATATCTTATAAGCCAGTTGGCTTATAAACTTATAAATGTATTTAACTTCATTAGTAATAAGGGAAATGCTACTTAAACAATGATCATGTAGCATCATTCACTCACCAGCAATGCTAAAATTAAAAAACTGACATTACCAAATGTTGGCAAACACAGAAATATGAAAGCTCTAACCCATTGCTTGTGAGGATGGAAATCGGTACAACTACATTGGAAAACATTTCAGCATTATCTATTATGATTAAGAGTTTACATTTGCTATGACCTGCCATTCCACTGCTTGGTATATACCCAATGAAATGTGTGAATATCATAAACAAGTATGCTAATTTCAGGATTAATTTTGCTTGTTAAAAACTGGAAACAACTTCAGAACCATTGACATTATACTATGTAAACATGTCCAGTGGAATTTATACAGCATCGAAAAGAATTAAACCTCTGCTCAAAAACATAGTTAAATATCTCAAACATAATGTTAAGCAGAAAGAGCTAGACTCTAAAAAATGTTTATGTATGATCATATTTATGTGAAATTTAACAAATAGGCAAAACTTTAAAGAATTTAGAAATGTATGCCTAGTTAATAAAGTTATAAATAAGAGCAAGGGAGTGACAGCTATAAAAATACGTAGTCAGGATATTGTTTGTACTAGGGGATGGGGCAGCTAGGGTTTGAGTGGGAGAAGGTAGAAGGAAGCTTCCAAAGGGCCAGCAATGTCTTCTTTCTTAAACGTTAAGGGGTTTACATGGAGTTTTTCAGTTTGTGGTAAGTCATTGAATAGTAAATTTATATTTTATATAATTTTCTATATATGTATTATGTCTTGCAGTATTATCATCATCATCATTATTATTTTTATTACTTTTATTCAGAGAAAGAAAAGCTATGAGAATCAGGAAGATTTTGAGTGGAAGTGACCTTGGTGGTAGAATTCTGAGTAAGCCTTAAACTCTCTTCTTTCCATACTGGCTTTTTGTTTTCCATTTCTTTCTGAAACATTACATGTAATTTCACCAATTACAGCTTCTAAGTAACTTTTTAAAAAATGCAAATACCTCTGGCAGTTTGAAGGGCTGTCATCACAAGTCTCTTGCTTCCAGGCCCCAGAATTCCACGTAACAAGTCTACAATGATTCATTTCATTTTACAGGTTAAATGGTTTTTTCTGAACCAGACGGGTACTTAACTGCCCTTTATAACATTGTTTCTGTAGAGATTCAATTCAGATTTAAATTTCAAAAGAAAGTGTTGTAATAAGATCTATTTGCCATTTAGGAAATGACTGTACAGTGATGTGCATTATATAAAGAAGAATTGGTAAGGTTTAGCTTTGGTTTACTAGGCTCGAGTTTTGGTTCTAATGATTAGTCGCTACTTAACTGTGATAAAATTGTTATTTTATGAGATTCAGCTGACTCATATGTAAAATATGGGTAACAATACTTATCCTCAAAAGATATTATAGGGCTCAAATGATATAAAACACATATAACTGTAAGAAATAAAGATTTAAATTCACAACAGAAGGAAGAAAATTGGATGTAAGAGATAAAACAGACTAATAAGAATGTCATATAGGATGAACTTATTGTTTCATTTAGCTGGTATTCCCTGTTTCACACTTGCAGTATTTTGAGCAACTGCCTCATAGTTGAATTCCTCTTTATTATTCTCAGAGACACAGAAGATACACATGGAAGTCTTCTCACTTAACTTTTGAAAACCTTTGTGAATTCATCATTCATATTTGCATCTGAACTCCTGATCTTTGATTTCCACGAGAGAAGAGAGTGCCGGGCGTGTAAACAACCACAAATATTTGTTGAATTCGTTTGAATCTCTTTTCGAACCTCCTTATATCTGAACCACATCTTGAGATGGAATGATCTGTATATGTCTTATCTGCTAGGTAAAGTGCATACTTTTATTTTTCCTTTGATGATATCATGGGATTTAGACTATTCTCCCTAGATTTAGGATATATGAAAGGTGACCTACATCATTTGAAGCCATAGTAGACACAGAGGGAGATTTTGAAAACTTGTCTTTCAAGTTCTCAAGCATGAGGCAACATGTATCTGTTGACTTATTTACACATAGTATTTGGTATTTTTTAAGATTTTATTTATTTATTTTTAGAGAGGGAATGGAAGGAGATAGAGAGAGAGAGAGAGAGAGAGAGAGAAACATCAATGTGCGGTTGCTGGGGGTCATGGCCTACAACCCAGGCATGTACCCTGACTAGGCATCAAACCTGCGACACTTTGGTTCGCAGCCCACGCTCAATCCATTGAGCTATGCCAGCCAGGGGGCGTATTTGGTATTTTTTAAAATAGTAATGACTCTACTGACTTATCATAGACTTCAGAGCCTTTATGAAATGATCAAAAAACAATCAGGTCAATTTTTGATTCTATCTGCTCAGATTCATTGACATCCCTGTGACATCATGAGACTTGTGGCCATGATGAGGGGTGCTTTCTGTGTTGACAGTCATTTTACATGAGTAAAGGCTGTCTGGTCCATGGGGCAAACTGTTTCTTCACCTTGTCCTTGTTAGTTCCATGCCACTCAAGCCAAATGGCAGTACCATGGGCATTCAGAAGCAGAAGAAGATTGGAAGCCACACACATACCTTGTTTATAAGTAAAACTTAACTGTTCCTGCAACTGCAGTAGTTGTATAATCATGTGTAACAAAATAAAAGTATTTAACTTTTTCCACTCCTTCAAAACTTCTGTTTCAAAGTTTCTGGTGCACATTATATTAAACCCACACATATACCTTTGAGATAGCCTGACACTCTTCTCCTCTCTGTGACTGTGAGAAAGAATGGTGGCCATAAACTGTGGCTCAGAATCTCTGAAGGAGAGAGAATATCAGGAATTGAATTAGCTATGTAGGCTACTTGGCTTTGGTCTGGCCAACCATTTGGGCAAATGAAAGAATCAATAGGACATGCCCCAGTGGCTCATCCTCTTGGGAATTTTCCAGCTGTATCTGTGGAACTCTTCCTACAGATCCTTCAATAAGCTATTTAATTTACTATTTAAATTTAAATCAGAGGGCTACTTAACTCTTGGATCCTGGCTTTGTGTACCACATTAATCAAAAGCAAAGACATATTACATTACCTGGATCTCTTAAATTTACAAAGGCATATCTTTTCTAACGTACAATTATATTTTTTATAAGAGAAAAAAATCTCAATGTATTTATTACTCTTTCCACTACTGGATGGTTTATCTTTTATCTAAAGAATGAGAGGGAGATGAAAGAGGGTGTAAACAGAACTGCCTTTTGGGGGGTTATAGTTTTAGTATCTTTCCTGGAAGTTTTCACTTTCTGCTTTTGTTACCACCAATGAAGAAATAACCTGGTTGTCGTTCTACTGTTTTTGGTCCAAAGGGTCAGGATAGCTTGTAGACAGAAGCATGGTTGGTTTCATGGTGACCCAAAATTATCCTGGACTTCAAAGAACTTCCTCTTCTCTCTGCATGAAGAACTCTTTAAAGAAGTCCTTTTTCCTTTTACAAGGTGAATGCTTCAAAGCACGTGGGAGGAGTATTTCCTTCTCAGTGTTTACCTTTCAGAGGTGAGGAGTTCATAGACATTTCCCTGTTTGTACAGTAGGATCTAATCATTGGCTTTGAGGCGAAGGCTCTCACTGCTGCTGTTCTACTGTCAGGAGTTTCCCGTGCTCATTTTTCACTTACTGATGCACTAAAGAAGCTGTGCCAGGAACCTGAAAAAAGCTGCGTTCAAGTCCTCTGGAGTGTATTTCTGTCAACGTTGTGTATCACTAAAAAAAGAACTCGGTTCTGTTTTCAAAGCCTTGCTTTCTTTCACAGGTTACAAATGTTCACTGAGTGGCCAGAAATGACAGGCAAAGTGGATGAGTGGGAAAGTCCACATATTTTCTCACTAGGCACGAGTGAAGAAAGGCCATAAAATAATGTAACAGATTTTTAATGCATCCACATGGATTTATGCATTCAATTGAGTATGAGCCCCTCAATTAGGAAAACCAGCAAGATATTCAACAATATAGAACATGGTGTAAAAACAGTTTTGGAAACATACTGATCTCACGCTGTGCCATTTTACACCATCTATGATGTCATTTTATCTGCCCTAGGGAGCATGGTATTAGTTTAAGCACTTCCTTTCAAGAATAGAACAATGACTTTCACCTTCTTAGAATTAAAAATAATTATTTTTGCATTAACTGATTTTTGAAACTAACTTTTGAGTGAAATTTTATTTTTGGAAACAGTTAAACACAATTGAAATGGAATTTGGTAAAAGATCAATCTCTGTAATATTATTTAGCAAAAGCAACAGATAAAAACATTAATGGCAGGAATTACATATCTATACTATGATCATGACAAAAAAAGTCACACCCAGAAAAAACTAGATGAAAGAAAACACACTAAAATGTTATTTTAGAGTGGTAGGATTATGAATGACTTTTATTATACATTTATAGCAGAAAACTCTCAATTCATGTCTGGAAAAATAATGAAGGAGACTTTCTTCTGCAATGAATACACAAATTCTGCCTGAGAGAAATTATAAGCTATTTTAAGCAATGGAACTATCATCACAATAATGAATTAAAACGAGATAAAGATATCTGCTGTTTATTGAAAAGCCACTGTATGCCAAGAACATTGTTCTATGTTGCATGCCAATGGTCTCTAACCCAGAAAATACCCTTCAAAGTGGACATTTTAATTTCCCTTTTGCAGAAACCGAACTGTAGAAAGATGTGGTGACTTGCTCAAGGTCACATTCAGTGTACAGGATTGAGCACAAGCCTTTTCACTCCGAAGCCTGCATGGTATTTTAGAAACACCAGAAAGCCTCTTCCTGTGTCCAGTTGGTTTTCCCATTGGCAAAAGGCAGCTAGCTGCCTTGACATTAGAGGTCTTTTATCACCTGACCCCAGCTAATGGTCTCACTTTATTCGTCTTCCTCTCCAGTCAAACAGGTAACCCTCTCTCTCCAGGATCACGTCATACATTGCCACACTCAGCCCTCTCCCCACATCACCTGCAGTGGTCTCCACACTCTTCTAGCTTTGTACAGCCAGTTCAAGATGTCCAAAATCATAAAAATTCCTGGACCTCTCCAATTGGCTGGATTTGTGCCTACCTTCAATTTTTTTTTATTGATTCTACTATTCATTGAGCATCTGCTTTTTGGCAGCTCTTATATTTTTTTCATATCACGATGTATGTGTGACTTTCTCTACAGCTGAAATGTTCTCTTCTTGAGGTCAAGCATGTGTATTTTTTTGAGTTTGCATTTATTGTGGTGTACCATAATGGTTAAGAGAACAGACCCTGGAGTCAGGAAGTCAGTGGCTCCACCACTTTTTGACTGTGTTGCCTTAAGCAAGTTATTTAATTTCTCAAATTGTAGTTTTCTCATCTGTAAACTGTGGCTAATCATACTAACAACTTCATATATTTGCTGGGAGAATGAAACAACATATTAAATGTAAAGCAACATTGGTACATTTATGAGACACTGAAAGTACCCAACAAGTATTATTATTGTTATCATTAGTCATAATATTCTTATTAACAAAAATAAGCACAAGAAACCATATAATAACCATCAGAGAATGACTTAATAAAACTTCACCAATCTTTTCACTTCTTTTTTGATATTTTCAACATACATAGGTATCTTTGTTTTATTAAAAATAATTTCTAATTATTTGTTACATGTATATTACTTAATACTGTCCTACATGTTTAAAAAAGGACTTTATACACATTTGCAAAATAGGTATGAGTACATGTGACCATTCTCAAATAACAACCAAAGTAAGAAGGGAAAAAAATGAACAAAGTAAAAAAAAAACCCTCAAAATGAGAACTTTCAAGATAACATTATGGTTTGAATTAGAGCATTGATAGATTTAAAAATTTAGGTAGCCCTGTGCAAATACACTTTATAATAAGAAGTGGGCCTTCTGAATCTATGGTCTTTTCAAAGCAGCTGTTCACTGTGGATGATTCTCAAGGAAACAGGTGGGACTTGGTTGACTTTCTTACTTGTCTGTTGGTCAGTAACTCACATATAACTCTTGGAATTATTATTGTTTGTGATGATGTTTCCAAGCTGCCTGGTGATTCTAAAATATTTCCCAAAGACTGAAGATGTGCAGTGAGGTGAACCCATTTCTTATGACCATTACTGGGGAAAATAAATGCCCTGAGAGCACACTCTAAGCCCCTGTGTGTGCTCTAAGTGGTGCCCAAGTTGATGGAATTCAGTTTCAGCTTCAAAATTTTTAAAAGTTACAAGCAAAGCAATTTTGTTTTATTGGCATTAAAGCAAAACTATCTAGCATCCAAAGAAGACAAGAAAATAGCTGTGGAATTTCCAGGCTCTCAGCTTCCACCTGCAGTTGGTCTGTGGGGGTTTATTCTGCTTGAGGCTTATGCCTGAAGTTTTGTGAATGGGAGAAGGAAGGTGACAAGTTTAGGTTACAATCTTGAGTAATGAGGGTGATCAATCAACTGTCCTGGCTATTACTAAATACAGTCAAGTATTTAAAATACCAATCTGAATTGCAGGGGTTCTTACTGTGATAGACTTACAAGGAGCCAGAAGCTACCATGCATTTGTAAATCCTGCATGTGTTTGAACGACATCACTAGCCGCGGAGCTGTCTTTCACATGTGAAATTGTTATATTGTTCAGAATTGCTTCCACTATTCTTGCTAGTGAGTAGAGTGCCAATAACATAATTTATGATATGTTAAGCAACACACACACAGTGCCTCAGTATGGAAAAACTCCACTAAAAATACCCCCTAAGCAGAACATAATCAATAAGATGCAAATGACACATGTCTACAAGAGACCCACTTCAGACTGAAAGACACACACAAACTGATAGTAAAGGGATGTAAAAAATATTTCATGCAAATGAAAACAAACAATCAAAAAACTGGGGTAACAATACTTTTATCAGACAAAATTGACTTTAAAATAATGGCTATAAGAAAAACCCAGCAATTCCACTTCTGGGTATTTTTCTGAAGAAATTCAAAACACTAATTTGAAAAGATATATGTATCCCTATGCTCATTGCAGAATTATTTATAATAGCCAAGATATGGAAGAAGATAGATGAATAGGTAAAGAAGGTATGATATATATATGCAAGGGACAATTACTCAGCCATAAAAAAGAATGAAATCTTGCCATTTGTGACAAGGTGGATGGAACTAGAGGGTATTATGCTCAGTGAAATAAGTCAGACAGAGAAAGATAAATATCATATGATTTTACTCACATGTGAAATCTAAACAAAAATGAACAAGTAAAACAGAAATGAACTCACAGACACAGAGAACATCTTGATGATTGCCAAATGGGAGGAGTGGGGGGGGATGTGTGAAAAAAAGGACAGGAATAAGATGTACAAATTGCCAGTTATAAAAATAGTCATGAGGATATGAAACACAGCATGGGGACTATAGTCAACAATATTGTAACAATGATACCTGGTGTCAAATGGGTACTAGGCTTGTCAGGGTGACTACTTCATAAATTTTATAAATTAATCTCTAATCACTAAATTATACACCTAAAACTAATATAGCATTGTCCACTGTAATTGAAAAATAAAAAGTATTTTAAAAATAAATAAAAAGTATAAAAAGCTAAAGAGATGCAAATGATTTAATAAATAATACCAGATGTCACTTATTGGAATCTGCTAAGTGCCAGCTCCTTCACAGGACAACTCATTGTCACTTTAGCTAGAGTGATCTCCCTAAACTGAACATTTGTGTGTCACCGTTCCATAACTCCTCATGCCTGCTGGACATGTCCCTAACTCAGTCTAGCATAGGAAATGCCCTTCTGGATCTGACTCCTTCTTACCTCTCCACTATCTGGAGTTTAATCTCTTCCCACCAACCTACTCCTCACCCTCCTTTCTGTCTGACTACGTACAGGTCTTCAATGCACCCTGCTCTGGCTTGCCACCAGGCCTTGATCAATCTTGAGGTCCTCTCTGTGTTGGATCACTCTTCTCCCAGCCCATTCCTCCATCCTAACTCCAACTTTTTGTTGAGGTATCCTCTTGGATTCCATCACTTTGCACATTCTTTCCTCCAAGAATAATTTAGATTTTTCTACCAGATACTCCTGTAGCTCTATCTGTTATAGGAATATAATTGATATATAACGTTATATTAATTTTGGGTGTACAACATAATGATTTCATATATGATTTATATTTATGATTTATATATAGAACGATTTCACATATATATCTCACCAGAAATGATTACCAGAATAAGTTTAATTAACATCCATCACCATATATAGTTCCTAATTTTTTTCTTGTGATGAGAGTTTTTAAGATCTATTACCTTAGCAACTTCCAAATATGCAACAGGGTATTGTTAACTGTAGCTACAATGCTGTACATTCCCAGGACTTGTCTTATCCAGGTGTTTCAACACTGGGGATGGGAGAGAGCACTAAGTGAGAGTGTGAGAGCCCAGATGGGATGACAGGACAGGACATGCAATTAAGTGGAAGTAGCAATAGTGACATTAGGAAATGAAGAGTTCTCTGCCTCCTTCCCTCTTACTGGCACCATCACTTGTACTCTTGCTCCACAGAAGAGTAATTGAATAGGGGCAAGTGAATAGGGCAGTGAGTAGGGTGAAGAATGGGGTGAGTGTGGGAGCTTCCAAATAGGAAAGGAGCTTTTAGTGGTGAAGAAGAAGGAGAGTGAACAAAGAGAAAAATCCTGTTCTATAACAATGGGGGAGAAGGGATGTTTCTAAGGAGAGCCACTTTCCTATGATGACACTTTCTGGAGTGTTCCAAGTAAGGGTATGGATGAATAACTCATATTTTAGTAGGCTTATTATTTAGGAGATTGTTAAAATGCAGACGTCTAGACTATATGCCTATGTTTTTGATTCAACAGGGCATTGGGACCTAAGAATCTGAATTTTAAATAATACCCCAGGAAATCAAAATATAGCTGGTTTATGTTCCAAATTTTAAAATGCATTGGCTGTCCCTGTTTTTGAGGTTCAGAAGTAATTTTGTGGTCTAAAATAGTCAGATGGCCTATGCTTTTCTTTAACGCACAAAGTTACAGTCTGTTAGTTAAAAAATAGCATTTAATTTACAATAGGTACAGAGAACAAAAGACCTATTTTTGCACATCTAAAGCAGATATCATTTATCTTATTATTGAAAGTTCTGTGGTAATGTTTTGGCTTTTGTCCAAATAATTGGCATTGTGACATTCTTCTATCTCCACTTTTTAATGGCTTGATATGCTTTTTTTCTTCCTGTTTCGACTTCCTATTTAATCTGCTACTGCCTGTTAAATCAGCTTTCCTTCACGGCAAAGACTGAGGCTGCTCCTGTTAGATTAAACATTCATTTTGTATCTGACCCAGCTTTCAGCTTCATCTACTTAGTAATATCATTGGTTGGATAGCAGAAATTGCCAGGATGTCACCCAGTGGGAAAATCAATTCATGAGAGAAGGGTGAGTGCTGTGTGTTTGACTATAGAGCATCTCTTTTTCTTTCTTTGAGCATATCTGTCTCAGCACACCTGGGTATTCCTCCCCAGAGCTATGAAGAAGTTTGAATTGCCCTGCTCTTAATTAGCATCATCCTTTCCCCTTATATAACAGGTTAACATGATTCATTCTCTTGTATGTATTCCTAAGAGACAGACTCACTGAAAAAGGACACATCATTGCAAAGTGAAGAGGAGGCCAGCGGTGAGGTGCCTGAAAGATAATTTCTCTCCATTGTTCTAAGAGGTTTTTAAAATAAATGTTTCTCATGATATAATCCAGCATTCACTAGGAGTTAGGGATGCTTTTTTTTTTTCTCTGTGAATTTAGATGTTTCAAAGAATGATCCCCAACCCCTGACATTTAGTATCTCTGGCCTAGGCTTTGGTTTAACTCAATTGGTCTTCATCTGTGTATATGACATCTTATGAAAGACAGCACATACAGGCTCTGTTGGATCTATACATTTTCTGGAATTTGTGTATCTGTATATATGCCTTTTTGTGAGGAGTTCTTACATTGCATAGGTTTCTCTGTGGAGTGTATGATACCAAAAAGATGAAGAACCATTGAAATAATGGGCTGACATGGCCTACAAAAGATTAATCCCATGTTGTGTTAGCAGCATTTTTCAAGGGAACTCAGAGTTAATTTCCACAGGAAGCTAAACTTGAAAGGGAAAGTTCTTCCTCCTCAGGAGAACTCTTATTTTAGAAGGAATTGTGAGATGTTTCCCGCCCCCGGAGCCTAAGGGGCCATCTATCTCTGAATTAGATTCTGTGAAGTGGTCTGTGATCATCCACATGAACCAATTGTAGGAAGTTTAATTGTAATTAACTCTCACACTCAATTTTAAAGTATAACTTTTTTAAGTGCATTCCGACTATTGATCACTTTTCAAGGATGGAGAAAGAGAAACAGGATAGTGGAAAAATATAATACATAAAAATCTCCCCCTTTCTCTCTCCTATACTATAAAGTTTTCTGATACAAGAATTCCTTATTCTAAAAATAGTGTAATAGTCACATTGGCAGGTTATTGTCTCTTGTGTAAAGACATCAGATTTCAGATGGACATTGAATAGAAGTGGGGGATTTTAATGATCCATTAAAATTTCTTCATTATTATTTACTAGTTGAGTTTTGACCTTAAAGTCATCTGGCACACCCTGCAGAATTTAGATTGCAATAAAACCAGGCACTTCAGTTTTTCTCATTTCTAAAATAGGAATAATAATAGTATCTTTTGTGTGGGATTTATGTGAGAATTCAATAAATAATCTAATCACAATATTTAGAAGTGAGCCTGGTCCATATATGTTTAAAATATTGTATATTTGCTATGACTATATTACAATTTTTACTGAATTAAAAAATCGAGAAGTAGAACAATGGGATACTTGAATTAACAGTTCTTTTTCACTTTTTGATTACTCTGTGTTATGTTTGAGTTTTTAATGCCTTGCTGAATTTTAGACAGAGTAATCTTTTGGCCAAATAGATGTTGATTTCATATTTTTCTGGATTTTATCTCCTGACCTAAGAAACTTGATCTGTTCTGAGTTTAATTTCCTCAGAATTCTGTTCCTTATACCTCAGCAATTTTTAAAAATTCTCATCAATGCTGCAAATTATTTTGTGTTACTCTGTGAGCCATGATAGGTTTTATACCTTTATGAGAATATTTGCAATTAATTAGGGCTCTTTGGAATTTATGTTTATTGGAAGGAGAAACTTGACTGGTAGAAATTTGGGACACATTGAGAAAGTTATTTTAAAAACCAATATAACCTTCAACCCAAGGACTTTGTAGAAGCACTCTTCTAAGCACTCACGGGCACGATGGGCGCACACACTGCAGAGAGTTAAGGGTCAGCCCTTAGTTCTGGTCAGCCTGGATTTTATATCCTGGTGCCAATTTACAAGTTGAGTGACCTTAGCCAAGTTATTTATCCTCTCTGTGCCTAAATTGTTGCATCTCTAAAAGAAAAAGGGAAAAAAGAGAGTACTAACCTCAGAGGGTTTTTGTAAGAATTAAAGCTAATATAATGCAAAATACTTAAAATAGTAAGAGGTACCCGATGAGTGTGCTCACGTAAGTGTTTGCTCTCATTATTTCCAGAGCAATCTTAATTTCAGTTCTGTTGTCGCAAAGTACATTTCTAATCAGAATGAAGTCTTTGTAGAACCAAGTATGTAGACTGAGGACATTGTTGTTGACTTTTGTTTTTTCTTTATTTCTTGCATTGAGATAAAAAGGATCAAAAACTTAGATATAACTAAAATCACCTCAAGTTTTACCCCAACATTATGCAATGTACTTACTATTCAATAAAGCATGGACACATTATGATAATTTCTTAGTATAACAAAAATATCTGAGACCATGCTTCTTTATTTTATCAGAATGGGCAATAAATATATGTATTGCCACTCAAGGAAACCTATGTTAGCTGAGTAGCTAATATGCCTTTTTCTAAAGCAAGATAAGCATGAAAGTAACAGGAGCAAGCCAAATTCTACTGACATTCTATTAGATCTCGACACGGGTACAACCAATTTCCTCAACTCACAAGTTTCTCTTCCAATTTATTTCCCCTATGCCTCTTTCCCTTGTCTTTTTTATATGTTTACAGAGATGAGATGAGTGAAGATAAATTACTTGCTTAACACTTCAACTCAAATCAGGTAAAACTATTCACTTATATGCAAACTGTACCGCACCCAAATTTATGTTTAGTCACAACCTCTCAAACATTTCTATGCCTAAGTTTTCCATTTCCTCCTTGCTGAGAAGTACAGAAAACAGGTTTTCTTGGTATGTTTGTAGTGTCTTATATCCATAACCTCGTGAATGGGGCTACTGCAGTTTTTCTTTTTAGCAATTTGTAATTAACCTGTGAAACCCTCAGTGCTAAAGTATTACTGTGGTGCATGGCATAGCATGTTTCTAACAGGGATTAAATATTAATATGTGAAAAAGAAGAGCCTTTGTGGTTGCTCTCCTTTGGGTAGAATTACAGACCTATCAATCTTAATTCTGTGGGGCATGAAATCAGGAATTTTTTTTTTCCCTCTACAGACTATTGTATTGCCCAATTAGGTGTATTTTGGGAGCAATAGTTCTGTATGGGAGGAAATGATGGAAAGTAGAAGACACAAACTGCAGTGAATTCAATCAACCTTTCAATGATGATATCTATATTAGCTCATATCATGGGTTTTCAATCTCTGCCTTTGGGCACTGAGACTGATGAATCACACCCAACACTTTCCTATTTCTCCACGTAGCTATCATTTAAATTGTTGACATGTATCTTCGTGATAATATGACAGCATGGAAATACCCAGACTGCAGTTACAATATAACTGACACACAATGAATAGCATGTTTTTTTTGTTGTTGTTGTTCTTGTTTTTTGCTAGCTTGAGAGAAAAACAATGAAATTAGTAATTTGACGGTCATCCTTTTAGCCAAATATTTTGCTAAAATGGAAGACTAAATCTTATTAGTAAACCGAAAGACTAAATTTTTTGGTTTGTTGTGAAAGTTGTTAACTGACTGATTCATAGCTGGGCATCTTTTGGGGATGAGAATTGTTGGCACATTAAATACAGAACTAGTTTTGATATGAGAATGCTTTTTGGTGACTGCTATTCATATGAATAATAACAGAATCTCTATACCTGAACTATCTAATACAATACAGGTGGCTAATGAGCACTGAAATGTGGCACATATGAATTGACATAGGTTGTAAGTGTATATTACGTATAAGACTTCATAGACTTAGTATGAGAGAAATCTCAATTATTTTATATGTATTTGTTAAAATGGTAATATATTGGATATATTGTGTAAAATAAAATTTACTTTTAAAGCTAATGTCATATTTCCTTTTTTACTTTTTAAGTGTGACCACCTAAAAAATTTAAACTTACACATGTGACTCACATTTGTAACTTTCATTGTGTTTCTATTGAACAATGGTGCTCTTGATCAAATGATCTAGTTTAGCAGTTCAAAGTTCTAAGTTAAGAATCTTAGCTGGAACAGGCACCAAAGAACACTTCTCAACACGAATACAAGTCAGAACATCATCTGTGTTCCTACAGCTGGAAAGGAACAAAATGACTTACTCCAAAAGACATCCTTCGTGAAAGTGCTTCGCATTTTCCAAGTGTCACCTACTGAATATGCACATAATCAGAAAGATTATTTTTTTTAAATTGAAGTTCTGGAGGCAGCATAGCTGTTTGGTGAAGATTCGAGTTCTACTTAACACACAATGAAAGCCATTTGTTCACAGTAGAAGACTTGCTTGGAGGCAATCAGACAATGATGAATTGAGGGTGTGTGTGTGTGTACGTGTCTGTGTATGTGTGTGTTAGTGTATGTACACAGGTGTGCCTGACATTTTTGTAAATCTTTCACAGATCAAAAAATTGGGGGATTTATCCATTAACTCTGGGTCTGAAAGACATTTTTAAAAGTAACACAAAGTGGAATAACTAAGGACTCATTTGAATGTTAATATTCAATAATCAAGTAACTTAAATTAGGTTGCATTATCTTGAAATAATTTTTAAATTAACAGTTGATTGTCAAAGTACAATTGAAGTTGAGCAATGAACTAGAATCATCCTAACATTGATGCAAATATTATGTAATATCTAGATTTGGAATGTCAATCAGTCAAATGATATTTGACCAATACTATGAGCAAGAATGTGTTAGGTATAATGACAATTGTAGGTAATTACTTTAAATAGTCAAGACCTTATGTTCCACATTATTTGAAATGTGCATGAGTAAATTGTGATACTGAATTATATCCCATAGAATTTCAGAAAGGTTCAGAATCAACATTCCAATATTGCTTTTAACTTGTACCTGTTTTAGAGATTTAACAAATAATCTTTTTTCATGAACTGCCCTGCATTTCTTAAGCATAAGCTTTAATTACTGTTTGGGAGGAGATTGAAACCTTAACATCATACACTGATAGTAAAGAAAATAAAAAATATATATACATGGTGTAAGACATAATAGGCTGAGCAATGGACAAGCTTTGGCAGCTGTGAGTTCTAATTGAAGTTTAATGGTAGATGAGTAGTTCGTTGCTTTTCTTGCCTATAAAAGGTTGATAAACTCTGTTATCTAATTAATGGGGCTTTTGTGAAAGAGATGTAATAAAACCCCAAAGTATTAAAGCATTTGGCACAAATAAAAGTTCTATATAAACCAACAGAAAAGCAATGACTCATGAAAGGAGAGGTTTTCACTTCTGATTTATGCTCCAGTGTGATGTAAGATATGGTCAGAAGACACTGGACAGAAGAATTTATTGAAGAGAGTCAAGAATCATCTCTTCTGGAATTGACAAAATTGTGAGTGACCTCAGAGTAGATAAGTCTATTTTAACTGTCAATAATTAGTTGAGATAAAACTATTCTTTTTCCCCTAAATTACTATATTAAGGATCAATGCATAGTTTTTGATTTTCAAATATAAATATAAATAATTATAGGTAGTATGTTTTAAGGTCCCAAATCCCAATGTATACAGTAATATAAGACACTAGTATATTGTAATATGACAAGGATAGAAACTGTAAAAATGTTCTGACATCACACTGTATAATGTGTGTACTTTTTAATGAACTCATGGGTAAAAGCTAAGAGATGATTAGGGAATCTTATTAGATTCTTGACATAAGAATCTCATTAGAGTTATGACATAAGACCATGAAAAAGGACAAAATAGCTTACAATTAAACATAAACTTGCAGAGTAAAGTCAAATGATGTAATATGAAAATGGAGAGGGTATAGTGGCTGAAGAAATGAGAATAGCACTTCAGGACCTGAGGTAAGAGGGAATATGACAAGATTCAGAAAATGAAAAAAGCTCAGTTTAGTGTCTATGCTTAGTATGGGGAGTGGCACGAGGGTGCACGAAGTGCCTTAGACTCAGAATACCTGGATATGAGGGAGGGCTTTTGTCCTTGGACTTTGTAAAATGTTGGACAGATGTCTTCACCAACCCTCAGTTTCATCATTGGTAAAATAAGAAAAGTAAAAGTCTGCTTTGCCTACTTCAAATTTTGTGATCGAATTAGGTGATAACTAAATATACTCTGAAGGCTGTGGTTTGAAGTAGAAGAGATATTCAGGGGACTGGAAAGGAGCTCAGTGTTGTAGGAGCAGAGGTTGCACAGTGGTAAATGGCAAGACAGATGCTGGAAAGTGGGTGTGGGCCAGATCTTGCAGAGCTTTGGATATTGTGCTATAGGATTCACACACCTCTCGTATCGTCCTGTCAGTTACAGGAAAGCATAAAAATCCTCAAGCTGGGGGATGATATAATTGGATTTTCATTTTGCCATTTGCAATGATCACATGCCCAGTGGGTTGGCTGGTGGCTGATAGATAGGTGAGAACAAAGACAGGGAGATTAGCAAACTGGTTATTGCAATGATTTCAGTGAGAACATGAATTGGGGAAATGACACTTGTGACACACAGGGAAGGATGACTTTGTGAGCCCTTTTCAGGGAAGCAAAGGTTAAAAAGGGGGCATGAATGAAACTGGAGCGCCTGTAATGCTGCCCAGATTTCTGTGTGGACAAGTTGGTGAATGCAAGAGAAGCACATTTATAAGAAGGAAGAGACATTGATAACTGTTTGGAGCTTGCTGGGTTTGAGGTGTTTGTAGAACATCCAAGGAGAATAATTTGGCAGAAGAGTGGATATAGATATTAGTATGCTGAATAGCCTACAACTCAAGACTCCATAGAATTCATTGCATTTCAGCATGAAAAAAAGGCCTGAAATGTTCACACACTCTCAGTGGGAATGGAAAATGGTGCAACCATTTTGGAAAACAGTTTGTCAGTTACTCAAAACCTTTAACGTAGAGCTGCCAATGGCCCAGAAATTCCTCTTCTATGTGTATCCCCAAGATAAATAAAAACATATATCCATCCAAATCGTGTACACAAATGTTTATGGCAGCATTATTAATAATAGTTAAAAATAAAAAATAACACAAATGTCCAGTGTGGTAAATCTTTACAATGGAATATTACTCAGCAATAAAAAAGAATGAATATATGCTACAACATAGATGGACCTTGGAAACATTGTGTCAAGTGAAAAAAAAATAATAAAAAGCCACATATTATATGATCCCATTTATGTGAAATGTCCAGAATAAGAAAATCCATAGAGACAGAAAGTAGATTAATGGTTGCCTAAGGCTGAGAGGTTGGAGAACATGGGTAGTGATTGCTAATGGGTATGGCTTTTTTTATGATGATGAAAATGCTCTAAAATTGATTGTGATAATGGTGTCACAACTCTGTGAATATGCTAAAACTCACAAAATTGTATCATTCAAAGTATGAGTTTTAGAGTATGAATTATAACTCATTAGAGCTGTTTTAAAAAAAGGCCATTGCTATACAAGTAGGTACACTATTCCTTTTCCACCCTATTTAGCTCAAGCACTAAGAACACATGATTTATGAAAGAAGATCTTTGATTCTGACGACACAACAGTCTAAGCTAATAGACAGATCTTCCAGTTATAATGTCTAATAATGCTGAATAAAATATCACAAACCATTTTTAAGATGTCAACTGAGCTTACAGGAAAGACAGGAATCCCACAGGGGCCAGATAGTGTTCTTTGAGTAAGTGAGCAACCTTGGCGGGGAGGAGGCTTGTTCCAAAACAACATGGGGAAGGGTTTTAATGCTCTTTCCTAGGTGGCAGGTAAGACCTCATGAAGAGAGATCTGTAATGGAACCCCAGTTTAGAGACAGATTTCTGAAGAACTAGAAAAAGATCTGCTCACTAACATGACCTCCTCCCCTCAAAAAAAGAGTCTTAATTCTTGATTTCTCTAGGCAGAACCAAGTTCTCTTGTAAGCAACCACAATGCTATTCTTGTTCCTTAAATAGGATTGAATTTTAAATTTCTTGCTGAGAAATTAACATAAACTTGGCCCAAAGCCAGTGTTTTTCCTGGGACATCTGGAAGAATCAAACCCAAAATAGCTCTAGAAGGGCCTTCTTCAATCTAGGCAGTTGAGACTTACCACAGAACAAAACCCCACTGAAGGTGAACTCACAGCCAAAAGCTGAAACAGACACAAAGAACAAATCCCTCCCAATCAAGAGTCTATACATTCAACAAACAAGAATATTACTTCTTTACTCCCTGAACTTGACATAGTAAAATCACATCTGAAAGAAACTGTAAGATACATATTTTGAAAATGATGAATTATTAGGCAGATTGAAGATATAGAGGGATATATCTTAACATGGATAGGTCCTAAAACGAGTGTTGAATTAAAAAAGTATGAAGATAACTTCTTTAGCATAATTCCATTTATGCATAGAACAAAAGAGAAGTTAGGATAAAAAATAAAATAAAATAGTAACAGCCTCCTTTCTATACAGACTGAAAATGCTAGCAGACCATGACCAAAGGCATCATTGCATAATAGGAGGTACAAGGAGGGGATCAAAACCCCCCTGAAATTTATTTATAAAAAATTGTGTATTTATTCTTACAGGTTTAAACTTCAGTCACCTTCAAAGTACTCTCCATTTGATGCAATACACCTACCAAGACATTTTTTTCCACTACTCAGAACAGTTTTTGAGCTTCTTGATTTTGATACTTTTTAGTATTTCCATTACTCTTTCTTTCACCTCTTCCACATCAGCAAAAGGCTCCCCTTTGAGGACTTTTTACATCTGGGGATATAAACAAAAAAATTACTAGGAGTGAGATCAGGTGAATGGGGAGAGTGGGGCATGGAGGTCATGTCATTTTTGGTCAAAAACTGCTGAACACTCAGTGCAGTGTAGGCAGATGTGCTTGTAAATCATCCATCATGAAATGGGCAAACACAATGAAAGAATCTTCAAAAAAAAAAAAAAAACAACTGAAGCTGAATGCCAGCCTCTCACAACAGTGCAAGCTGATACACTGATACAGATGAGTTCCTAGAATGCTCACCTCATGGGGGAATTCTGTATTACAAGGGGCCCAGAAGATAATTCCAGGTTTTGGGGGGTGTCCCCTTGTACACAGGCTTTAGAACCAGATGGCCTCTGTTTACATCTCAATGCTGCCACCTAATTAACTGGGTCACTTGGGTTAGACAAGTTACTTAGTTACTCTTTACCTCAGTTTCCTCATTTCTAAATGACAGTCGACCATAGTACCTAGCTCATAGGAGTGTGGTGAAAATAGTGCTTGCCACATGCCATTATCTGTTGCACTGGCTGCTGTAAGGTACTGCCCAGATTCCTCTCAGAGTTGGAGGACTTCCTCTCCAGCTATTGGGAGTGCTGCGGGCAAGAAGTCCTCAGTGGAAAGCCCTTTGAGGAGTTGCCTCCTCTGAAGACAGTGGCCTCACCCAAAGTTACCTTTCCTCCCTGGGGTGGACTGCATCCAATTCGTGAGATTGCAAAGGACTGAATTCAGCTCCTGCTGGAGACACCTGAGAAGAAGCAGGTTCACTCTGCTTTCCAAGGGGAGGGAGGCACCATAGCTCAGTTTCTCTCCCTGCTCTTTCCTGCATTTTCTCTTCCCTTCTACAGATACTGAATTCTCCCTAATAAAGTTCCTTAGGTCTAATTTCTGCCTCAGGTCTGCCTTCTAGGGAGTCCAACATGTGGCTGCTGATACTCCTGTATGAGACATATGCTTAATTCAATTCTCTGTAACTGAGTCCAAACTTTTACAAAAATACATAAAGTGAGGGAGACAAGAGAAAAAATGGAAAGCACAGGAAAACACAAGTAAAGAATGAGTAGCTAAGAAAAGTAGTAGATTTGGAAAATACCCAACCAAGATATATATATGAAAATGAATACCCAATAGGCAAAATAAACGATGACTTAGATGTAGCTGACAGAAGAAATTCACTGGAAGAGAATAAACCATAAGTAAATTACCCAGAATGCAGCACAGAGAGTTTGAAAAATCTGAGAAGTTAAGAGACATGGGAATAGAAGAAACTGTGACATACATCTATAGCAAAAAGAGTTCAAAAGGAAAAACTAGTGAATGGGAAAGAAGAAATATTGAAAAAGATAATGACTGATAATTTTCCAAAGTTATGAGAGGTACAAATCTTTAGAATGAAGAAACATATTCAGTCCCAGAAAGATACATAAAATGCTCCTGGCCCTCCAAGAGTTAAGCTGCAGAACACCAACAAATAAACTTTAATGAAATTTGAAGGAAAAATTTATCTTAAAAAAGGAATAATTTTAATGACAGCAAATATCTCAAAAGTAATGGTCAAGAAAACAACAGAATGACTTCTTCTTTGAGTTCAGAAAAAGCTACTGTCAGTCAAAAGTTCTATATCCAGCTATTCTATTATTTAAGAATAAGGAAAAAGAAAGAGTTTCTCAGACTGAGACACTACTTGCAGGTCGTATTAAGAATGATTTTGCAAAGAAATTTAACTGAGAAAAGAGTTGTGGGTTGACATGTACTAGGTAATTTAAATCAAAGAAATTGGCAGTCACATGGGTAAATTTTAATGCCTTAATTATAAAAATAATAATAGTAATAACACCATAGGGTAACAACAGAAGCAATTGCAGTGACAATTGTGACTAATTTCAGAGGGTTAAAGATAAGAAAAAGACAAATAGACTGATATAAAAAAGAAGAGAGAAACTAGAAGGTATATATTGACATATATAAAATATTTATATATTATGTATAGTGCTTATATATACATCTATGTGTATATATAAAATACATACTGCTTATATGTACATACTATTTACATATACAGATAGATATGTGTATATGCATTATATGTACAAACATATGTAAAATATAGCATGTGCACACATGTGCATTATACATATACATACATGTGTAAATGTGTATATAATTATACATATATGCACAATATACACACATATGTAATATAAAGGAGTGTTTAGTGTAACCCAGACACCATTACAAATCACTGAAGAATGGATATACTATTGAAGAAGTGGATCTAAGATCCACTTAGCAGAGTAGAGAAACATCTCTACTTCATATATAGGGACTTAAGAATGAAAAAACAAAGCTTTAAAAAGGTTAGGCAAGAACATGTTTATGATGTATGAGGAAAAAATTTCTTGAGCAAGACTCAAAAATTAAAAAGAATATTTAAAAAATATGGAAACATTTGAATCATTCTGCATGCTACAAACTTAAAAAACATACCAGTGACAATTTAAAGGAGAGGACAACTGAATGGCCAAGAAACATATGACATGATGCTCAACCTCTATATTAACCAGCAGATTGTAAGGTGATGCTCTCTCACACACTCTACACTAGCCACCCCATAGAAGTCTGAGAACTTCAAGTGTTGTATATGTGGTAAAAGAGACTTCCCTTAGTGTTGGGAGGGCAGTACATTTGGGCGTCAATTCTGCAGTACTTATTTAAGTGAAAGATGTACATAATTTTTCTTTTTACCTCAAATTTTACTGCTAGTTATTTTCCAAAGAAAAATACTAGGAAATGTACAGAAGGATATAGGCAAAATTGAGTATATTACAGAATTATAAGCAATAGGAAAAGAAAAGGAACTCCTAATCATCTATCAATAGTGGAAGTTTCATTCTGCAATATTACACAGGGTAAAAATAAATACTCTAGATCTACACGAAATAATAGGGATAGTTGTCAAAAACATATATCAAGTGGAAAAGAAAGTTTTGTAAAAGGATTTATATGATATTATGCTTTCATAAAAGTTTTTAAAAATATGCTTATTGATTTTAAAGAGAGGAAGGAAGAGAGAGAAAGGAAAACATTGATGTGAGCACATTTCGTTGCCTCCCATGCATGCCCCAACTGGGGACTGAACCACAGCCTAAGTCTGTGCCCTGACTAGGAATTGAGCTTTCAAACTTTTGGTGTACAGGACAGTGCTCCAACCAACGAAGGCACACTGGTGAGGGCTCATATTAAGTTTTTTAACCTAGTAAATGATCTAGTATAATGTTTGTGTATTTATACCTTGATAAAAATAAAAAAGAATAAAACAGATAACCCTCTGTCTTGGTTATCTCTACCTAGAGACAGGGTGGTAACAGATGGGGTGTAGTTGTGGGTGTAGGTCATGTGCTTTCATTTGTAAATTGCTTTACCCTTCTCCTGGAAGAAGAAGCAGGAGAAGGAGGAAGAGGAGGAAGAAAAGAGAAGGACAAGAAGAGAAGAAGAAGGAGGAGAAAAGAATGAAAGCTGAAACAAATATGGCGAACAATATCTATTTCATCTCAATGACAGATAAAAAGCGTTTCTTTATTTTATACACTTACATGTGTTTCAAGTATCTCATAATTAAAAATAAAATAAAGCCTGATGTGTAACCTTCATTAGTCTGAGTTGCCTATTTTTTTCCCCATCAGTATTTCTATAAATTTTCATCATAATCTCAGTGGCCTTCACTGTGCTTTCACTTTCCAGATGGCAGATTTCCACACAAATGCACACTTGCATCATGCACTTACTCACCGTGCTTTCCTTTATAGTTATATAAACTCTATTTTTTAGCTTTTTAGATATATATATATTTAGATATATATTAAAAATAATATTTAGTTTCCATTTTAAAAACATAAAACTTATATATATATATATATTATTTCCTGATTTTACATATATTCATCTATTGTTTTTGAAAAGTTTCTTATGATAATCACCAATCACCATCTTTAGAAACATGTTCTCCACATTATTGCTCTTTATTTAAATCAATCATATTATCCACAAAATCTGTTTTCAGTTTTGTGTTTTCTGGGTTTCTTACTGTCAGCTCCTGGATTTGACTTTAGGTTTGTCTTGGGATGGCATCTCTGAGTATCTGGGTAGGCATTCTCCTCTGTTCTTTGTAACATAAACTCCTCTTGCCAGTCACTATGCTATCATTAAATCATAATTTAATATGGAGAAAGACTCTCTTACTATATTGGAATTATTTTTTCAGTGCATGTAAATTACTCTACCACTGACTTAACTAACTGTCAAAAACCCCATCTTCTCTGAAGTCAGGCTGTATGATGAAAGAGAAATGCGGATACTACCTGTGCCCACAGGTCCCTGTTTCCTGACCTGAACTTCAAAGTCTCAAGTGGTGTACTGTAGATCTTTAATGACTATATCATTTGTTCCTATGTGAGTCAGCAGAAGTGGGCAGTGATCATTGTCTGCTATTCCTGGCAAGTTTTCAATCAGAGCTTGCATCTGCGCTCCAGGTAGGTGGCATACCTCCATTTGCTTCATCAGAACTACACACATTCATCTCCCCATCCACTCAGCAGGGTGTTACCAATTACAGTGCTGCTTCTTCTCTCTGGCAAATGAGATATTACCATCCTATTTCATAGTTGCGAGCACCTATGGAATTACGTATTCACAGGAACAAAGATTAGTGTTTCTTTAGCATGTTACAGTTATCTATAAAAGAGGCAGTGTGATAAATTAGAAAGATCACAGAGCTAAGGATCAGACAACCAAGCTTTGGTTGCACTCTTTTATTGTAGTGAAATGAGAAATCAGTATCATTTTAAGGTAAAATCCTAACTCTTGGAAAACATTTCAAGCTTTCTAGAGTCTTCTATAGGTTCTGCCCTTGGCCACATACTAGTAGGAAAATTGAAAGCATAGATATATGTAAAACTTTCTATAAACTCCAAAGTTAGGTATATAAATTCATATTAATTGTAGAAAATCATTTTTTTCCTTTTGCTGTTATATATGCCTCATTCTCCTGCTAATTGGCATTCCTTGCCTCTTGTCTTGAAAACATTTTCTTTCTGGATTTTTTTCCTAGGATTTTTTGCCCCTTCTTGTCTAAAAAGCCTTTAGTGCAATTAATAATCTGGATTGATGAAAGGCATTATTTGGGGCCTTTTGCCTTCCCTCTTAGCAGAAATATGAGCTTCACTAGTAATAAACAGAACTGGCCATCACCTCAGGCAGAAGACACTGGACACTCACTGTCTCTGCAGGTCACCTCATCCGTTCTTGTTCTTTCCCTGAGTCTATTTGTTTGTATCCTCAGCGGAGCTCACAATTTTTAAGTTTCTCCCCATGGACTCCCTTAGAAATTTATTTGTCGTTGGAGGTATAGTAAGGTCTTACCCCACAACAATTAAGTTCTGAGGAGAAATTTTCCACAGACACCAAACAAAGAGACCAGTTGGCCTGATTCATACAAATTCACCTTCTACTACAAAAACTCGAATGAGGACAGGGCAAACTTTTGCTCTGAACAAACAAATGATTCCTGTGCATCAGCAGTTGATGCATTCCCAAATGTTTGCCTCATGGTCTAGTCAATGTGTATTTCAAACAAACAAAAAGGATGCTTTTTGTTTTAAAAGGTATTTCTACTCACTGTAGAAAATTTGGAATGCACAGAAAAGCACAAAGAGGAAAATAAAAATTTTCCAATTCCTATCTTCCCCCAGAGCAACAGAACTTTTAGTGATCAGAGACCAATAGTAAGTAATAGAAATTATCAACCTATTGCCAGGCATTTTGTGGTCATTTCAGTGACCTGGGCAGTCTGGCTGTACCTCTGTGTTCTTAATCCCTTGTTACTGACAATAACCTCTGGTATATGTGCTCCAGGGTCCTAGAATAATCACAATGCTAACCACAAAATTGTAACAATGGCTTAGATTTATTAGCCCTTACTCTACTCCAGGCACCCCATAAGCATCATCTTAGTTACTCCCCACAATAAGACTTTCAGGTAGTTATCATTATCGTCCTCACTTTTAGATGAGGAAATTGGAGCCTAGAGAGGTGATACACTTTCTCAAGACCAAGTTTACACAGAAGTGAATGAGCAACAAAGCTGAGATTAAAATGGGCCTTTTGACCAGAACCTTTCCTCTTGGGCACCATGATGAATAAATATTTACTGCTTTTTTGAGCTATTCAGGCTGGAAGGGATCTCAGCAGTCATTTTTCCAAATTGCTCATTTCATAGAAGGACAAATAAGAATCAGAGACATGAAGAAATTTGCAAAAGGATATGGAGTCACTGGGCTCTATATAGAATAGAGGTGTTCGCAGCCACTGGGCAGTTCAGGGGGACAATTTTAGGATAGTTTCTAAAACATCGTTTCCTATGTCATTATCTCTGGTCATCCTCTGGAACACACACAAATTCTCCTACTTCATTTATTTTTTTTTTCATATGGCAGGAATCCACCCAGGAGAAGTACAGTTCAGTCTCTAGGTTGTTCAGCTCCAATTCTGGGAAACTAAAAGCAATGTCTGGAAGCCAAAATTCCAATCCCATGTAAGTCGTGAAATGGACTTTCGATTCTCCAGTTCCAAATGAAAATATACTGCTTATGTGCAGAGGTACATACAAAAACAAGAGAAAATAGTCTAACAACCATGTTCCCAGCCACAGGAGAAGGACTTTGTGTGTGTGTGGGTGTGTGTGTGTGTGTGCGCGTGCGCGCACGCGCGCGGGCGCTAAATAGATAGAAGGTAATAGACACTTTAACCTTGGTTCTGGTGAGAGATATCTGGGTGATGTGTCTTCATTCAGAATTCTTCTATTTTCTATCCATTTTTCAATCAACAGAAGCTCCCTGTGAAGAAGAGCAGAGAAAGGCACAAAGACAAAGGAACCAGGGATTAAGGCAAATATTTAAAGTAACAAGATGAATGAGTCTCAGAAGCCAAGAAAAGATTTTCAAAGGAATCATGTGCAAGACACAATGGGTTATGACTTCTCCAAAAAATGTTCCAAATAGACAAGCTCATGTTGGGCAATCTCAGGGTTTCTTCTTAAACTTCTTGTTCGCTGTCTTTGCCTCTTGCCCTTTTACCTCTTACACAACATATTTCCTTAACCTCATATTTGCATTAAAGAGTAGGGGAAAGGCCCACCAAATCTGAGGTTCATCAAAAATCTAGCCAATGGAATATTAGAAGAATGGCCAAATATTGTCATAGGCTAAGCTTTGTATTGAGTGTGCATTGCCCAATGCAGCTATTGTGTTTCCTGAGTGTACCATCTAGGCACAGTTTTCCTTTTGTATCTAAGCATCCCTAGAAATAAAACCTCCTCAGCTTTGCCCGGGTCCTGGTCTCACTCCTCCCTATAAGTGACACAGTGTCTGCTCATTTACTGTCTACATGTATGTTTTTAATTAGAAATGTGCTTTGGAGGCATTTCAGAGCTGTTAAACTATTTTTTTTAATTCAGGAAAAAATCTCCAATTATTTTGCTTTTTGTGTCAAGCTTCATTCTTAACGGTTAGAAATGTTTTGTAGATGGAGAAGAAACGTGTATTATCAGCCAAACATGTATTATGGTACAAGTGACATCAGTTTCGTGATTTGAACAAAGAAAAAACATCTGGGGATTGATAAATATGCCTGCCAATAATTAAAATAAGAGTGGCTTTACAGACCAATTTATTTGATGCATTACAATATTTGATAGGTGAGGAGAAAATCTCTAATGTTAAAAACTTCAGCATCACTTAAGGAAAGTGTAAGAAGATTCACTGGTTCATACTGTTTTGCCTATTTCAGTGGTCAGGTCACTCTTACAAGTTTGGCACAAGGTAACACATTAAACCTTTAACACCCCTAGGGTACTTCCTTTCCATTTTGAATATTTGAGGGTGGGTTGGTTTTCAAAAATCTACCAAACATGTTTTCTCTCTCATGATAGTTTATCCACTTAATTATCATTCAACTAAGTAGAGTGGCCTGAAATTGCCTAAGCTTCCTGAGGAGTTAAAGATAACCATCACCAATAAATATTTATTGAGCACTCTTTTTATGGTTAAGAGACTGTGCCAGGCACTGTACAAAATTGGATTACAAACACAGCTACTGCCCATAGGGGCTTGCAATCTAATTATAGACAACCAGATGAGATAAACACAGATGACAAACTCTGGCCAGGCAACCACATATTGTTCATCTAAGAGAAAGAGATAAAAAAGAGAGTGCACTTTATTGGGTTAAGAAATTACAGCCCCCAACTATCCTTAGTGTTTATCTCAATTTGAGTTTAGGAAAATAGAATTGATTTGGGTAAATGTTGATATCAATGAGGCAATGAAGTCTAATCCAGGAATGATAACATGGGAGGCACACTTCATAATTTTTCTTGTCTTTTCTCCCCCTTTTCTTCTATACACCCCCAGAACTCAGGCATCGATTCCACTTAAAGCAGGAACAGTTTGTTTCAAAGAAGTAGGCTCTTTTAAAGCAAAAGCGATCAAGGCCTTCCAAATGTTCCAAGTCACCAAGATGATAGAGAGGTCAGCCGAGAAACAAATAATGAAGAGAAATTAACAAACATCCCTGGTATTTTATAGCAAGAGTTCTCCAAGACAGGTCCTTGACCAACACCATCATCACCCCAGACTTACAGAATCAGAACCTACAGTGGGATCCAACAGCCTAGGCTATAACTAGCCCTGTGTGTGACTGGGGCCACACAGCCTTGGAGAATTTCTGCTGTACATGTTGAAACAACCGCAGTTTGAGACAACTCTGTTGTTACCTACATTTGTTGTGGACAGATGTAAAAATCCCAAAGCAAAGGCACTCCTAGAATGTTGTTTGGATTTGAAAAGATGTCTCTATGATTTCTAGATAAATGAACTTAAGCCTTCATCAAGGAAGAACTGGGAAAATTGGAGGAGGAGAGAGAAACCCCACAGACTTTCTGAGGCGACTTGTTCCTTATATGGGCTCTAATTCACTTTTGAAAAGTCTGAAGGTAAACTGAGGGACAGATGTTTTCATTAGTAGCTGAAGTTTATTTCTGGTTTCTATCAGGAACTTCATAAAGTGTAATAGTATTATCCCCAGTGACTGGCAATATTGATCCATCAATGAAGACATTGTGAATGAATATGATCTCAGATGGAAGAGAGGATTGCCTGCCAGTACCTGACACCAAAGATTGCAAACCTGGAGGTCTAACTTTGGGAAAAAGAAGAAGGAGGAGGAGGAGGAGGAAATAAATGACCCAGGCAAGCACATAAGCAATAGGAAGCTATTCCTCAGAAATGAAAATATAATTATGTGACTATGAGTGGCCCCTATATAATGTATTGGCTTATGACTTGGTTATCCAATATAAGAATGAAAGGGAAGAGGGAAAATAGAAAAGTATAAAGATCAATTAGGTATTTAGGGGCCAGGTCAAGAGAGTGCTAAGAACTTCAGATACATTATCTGATTATATACATTATCTCATTTAATCTTCTTGCACTTAGAGAAGTTAAGTGACTAGTTCGAAGTTCCTACAGTTTGTAAATATAGGAGCCAGGACTGGTACTCAGGTCTGTTTGACTGCATACACCCTGTAGAAACCAAACATGTACAAAATTTCCACTATAAGGAAGCACTGAGCTAAGAATTGTGAATGCTTACTTCACTAAATCTCACAACAGCCTGCTTTTTGTAGTGTTCATCAACCCCAGTGTAGTAGAGGCTGGGAAAAAGGCAACAATTTCATTAGAAGTAATGAGGTTACTGAAACAGAGCCCTTAGCTTATGCCTTCAACTATGGTTGTTGGAGGAGTCAGACCTCCAGTAGATGTAGAGCAATCATGGATATCCAGTAAGGGGGAACCACATGGATGTGAGTGAAGACACGTTATGGTAAAAGCATTAGGCTGTACTCTAATTTCCTTGTGGGGCTAGACCTTACATTATTATGAGTAGCCTTCTGGAATCTAGATAAGGGCATTGCCTTTAATGTCTCATGGGGTTGATGGAAAAGAGAATAACTAAGGTAAGTTCTTGCATTCAAGACAGTAGGGCATTTATAGAGCCTAGTCCTTCTCTTTCCAGAATCACTTAAGTGGCTACTTCCAATAAAAAAAAGACTGTTGGGAGAAATGACAATGACACTAAGACAGAGGATGAACAAGCTTCACGATTTAGGGTCTCAAAAAATTTCTATTCCTAGAAGGACGTGCTTCAAATTAGGAGAACCTTTAGAGACCTCTGTAAGGACTCAAAAATTACTGAGACAATTGGGAATTCTGGTATTTTTGCTTCTCAAATTATTTTTCAATAGTAATCTCTTAGGAATAGATAAGCACTTCTGTAAATATAGGCCTTGAAAGTAAATATTTCTTTCTGTTAAGAATTAACTAAAAAGAGAATGTGTGTAGTTAATGTCAATTTAGATTAATAGGAGTATATTATTATACATTGGTGTTTTAGGGTGTTCAACAAGACTAACATTTAATTTTTAAATAAATGTAAAAACTTCTACCTCCTCATTTTTATATAATATAATTTAAAAGTATAGTTCATTTAGGTATAATGTGCCCATATATATTCTTTAACATAATTATGTATATATACCACACAGCTATCCATTTATAGAATTAACTATGCATAGGTTTACAAATTTAAGTATATACAAATATAATATTTATTAAGACTTAATATTAAACACACATACATTTATGTATGGCATTAATGTTAAAAAGTGAAAAAAACATTGGATATTTTCAGTTTATTTTGTGTTATAACTTGAGGCACATTTTAAAGATTTGTTTGCTTTAAAAGACCTTAGTAAAGCTATCTATTAATATAGTGCATTGGTTTTCTCAATAAAGAATGATTCCATTTAAAGAAATACTGGGCCATTATGTCCTCATGACAAGCATAATTAGGAGTGTCTGTCTCCAAATTTCACAAGAATAGAGAAAAAGTTGTTGTTCAATGGAGTCAAATCATGGTCTCTACCTCATGGAGTAATTTAAGCCCAGGCTGAATTGGGACAGGGACAGGTGTAATTGGCTTAGTGTCTGCTCCTTCCAGCCTTGCAATTACCATAATAAGATCGACTCCAGAGAGGTCAGAAGCTAACGGCCAGTTTGGCTGTAGCTTTCTAAGACTGTCATCAGTGGGAGAACAAGGAGTCCATTCGATCAGAAGGAAAAGCTAAAAAGAACTTTGTAATTGGCCTAGTGACAGGAGTGTCTGTGAAGACAGCAGAAATAGGCACCAGCAGTGAAAGACGAGGTAGCAAACATGAAGTCATGTGGAATGAATGACTTTAGTGAATTTTTAATTATATCATAAATAGGCTGGGGCATGGGATGTTAACTATTTGAAAAATCATGTATACTGACTATAAACTTACTGAGAAATACAAGCATGGTCCCATTACCATGGGGTACAAAGTATGCACTTTGGGGTACACTTTGATTTGTACAAAGTGTCCAGGTCATCATGCAAATCTCCATGGAAGAGAAAGCTCTACCCATCAATTTGCAAAGTATCTACAGACATTTATGGAATTTCATAATAGACCACTATGGGCAAGTGTACTTTAGAATCAGATTCATAAAGAGGACTCTCTTTAAACATAGACTGCTTTATTTTTCTGAAAACTAATGACACTGGAGAACGAGGGTGATCAATTCTCCCAGTGCTTTATATCCAAGGGTGGGGATCATTGACCTTAGCTTTTATTCTACTTGCTTTGAACCTGCAAAAATCCTTCTAGAGTTAGCATCAAGAGCTCATCAATAATTCTTGCTGCCTCCACCCTTTCCAACATAGGCCTGTGTATATCTGTTACCTTGGCCTCAGTTTCCAGGGTGAATTAAAATTTGAAGAATTCTTTACTGATAATTTTCCATCAGCCTTTCCCACTGAGTATGAATTCCTGTTCAACAAAAACTTTCTTCATGGTGCGTCTTTTTTGATAACTCTCTAATGATGAACAATAAGTAGTTGGTATAATAAAATTCAGTTCTATTACAGCCTTCCACTGGCATACCACTATTGTATTTCTAGGAGAAATTCCTCCAAAGTACCTCATGTCTAGAGGAAAAGGAAATTGAGTGAAAAAGGGTAATTGGTTACTCTGACTTTGGCCTTGTCGACTATAAAAATCACTTCATTTCTGTTATAACATTCATGCTTTGTCTCCCTCCACATTTTGTACAATGTATTACTTTACTAGTCATGAAATAAATGATTCTTGAATAAAGGAATGAATAAAACAAAGAGATTTCTAAATGCAGGACGTTTGTGCATTAATACAGGCTGACCAATCATTGACTGTTGCTAAAATGTTTCCTGGAAAATTTTTATCATCCTGAGATAAATATGTACATATATATGATTATGTTTTTGTTGGGTAACTAGTTTATGGTTGCAGACTTAGAATAAAACAAAAGAACAGGGAACCCAGTTAAATCTGAATTTTAGATAATAGGGAATAATGTTTTGGCATAAAGCATATCTATTCTAAATCATTATTTGTTGTTTATCTGAAATTCAGATTCAACTGGGCTTACAATTTTAGCTGGTAACCCCATTCTCATGACAGTGTGGATGATGGGTTTGAGGCAGGAGGCATGGAAACCAGTTGGGTAAGCAGTGAATGGCTTGAACTAGGGCAGGGGATGTGAAAACACAAGAGGAAACTGAGGCTCAGCTGGATGAAGGGACTTTGCAAAGGACCTTAGCTAGGCAGAACCATGTTTGATCCCAGGTCTCTTTGACTTGAAAACCCATGCTTTTATATAATCCATCCTTTATCCACCTCCTGTCTCCTTATTAAAATTATGACACTCAATTGTTCTAAAGATTACATCATTGTGATTATGCAAATTTATCTCATTGGATATCAGCCAACCTCAAAGACTGAGGTTGGTTTATTACTTCTAGATCAATTCATGGCCATACCATGTTCAAAGTCAATTTAGGGTTACTTCTCTCAGCAGGTGCTGCAAGCATAACAGATTCTGTCAGGGACCTAGTTAGCTTCAGAATAAAAATGGAAGAAGTTGAAGAATTTAAGAGTAACTATCATGGTTTGCTCTTTTCTTCATTGCTAATGGAGAATATCCTTATCAACTTACTATGCTCTCGACATATAATCCTACTGAACTTTCACATCAACCATAGGAGGTAGGTTTTATTACCTTCAGTTTACAGAAGAGGAATCTGAACTATAGTTAGATTAAGTAATTTCCCCAAGTAAGAAGTTGGGGAGCTGGGGGGTTAACGAAGCCTCTAATGACTGTCTATCACCAAAGTGTATGGGTGTGTAAAGATGAAAATAGGAAATGTTTAGTATTAAAAGTTATCCATAGACTTAAAAACAATTATTGAAACAGATCTAAAAAGTATAGAGACATAGGTACAACTTGGGAAATGCTTTCTTATTAGCTGTGTAAGCTTGAGAAGTTTACTAAAACACTGGGATCTAAAATGGGAAAAACACTCGCCTCATAGGCTTTTTACAAGAACTACATGCTTTCTAAAAAATTATTTATTTTTAGAGGGGAAGGGAAGGAGAAAGAGATGGAGAAAAACATCAATGTGTTTCACGTGAACCCTACTGGGAACCTGGCTTACAATCCAGGCATGTGCCCTGAAGGGGAATCGAACCATGACCCCTTGCTTCACAGGTCAACACTCAATCCACTGAACCACACCAGGCAGGGCTCACATGCTTTTATAAACCAAAAAATTCTTCATAAAATTTGTTATAATTTCCTACATATGAACTAAATGGAATAATCACAATTTGAAATATTTAGTTGTATTAAGTATCCAATTACTAGAAGGTAATTAAGATAATTTGTGATTTCTACTAAATGATTCAAACAGACTTTACTAGATGGAATCTATTAATAACAATTCGAGCCCCAGTTTTTCCCTAATATATTTTTATTATACTTTTTATAAGTGGAACTTCTTTTAGGGTTCATCTCCCTTGGATCTCAACCAAGGGGATTTAGTTCTTGATTATGAAAATGATATCATTAAATGTACTATTCACTGCCTAAGGTATCTTTTGCTATGCAGTCTAGTTAGGTTAAAAAAAGGCTCCTGTGTATGTGGCTTTCATCTCACTTTCTTTGTAATAAGACATATTAACTAGCCCAATGTAATAGATTCAACAAAACATTCATATTAAAGATATATTTGTATGGAGTGACCAAATTAGTCGAGCTGTGCTTACTCTATATGTTGATCCAATTCAGTCAGACTACTGATACAGCTAGGTTTTGAGGGATACAGTAATAAAAACAAGACTAAAGCTATTTAGTGTGCAAGTAGAGAATTCTTGTTTTTTAAAGATTTTATTTATTTATTTTTAGAGAGGGAAGGGAGGGAGATAGAGAGAGAGAAAGAAACATCAATGTGTGGTTGCTGGGGGTTATGGCCTGCAACCCAGGCATGTACCCTGGCTGGGAATCGAACCTGCAACACTTTGGTTCGCAGCCTGCCCTCAATCCACTGAGCTATGCCAGCCAGGGTGCAAGTAGAGAATTCTTAAATGGCATTTCAAGTATCTTCACCTCTCCATACTTCTTTTGTATTTTAAAATGCTAATGATTCAAAATTTCCTAAATAAATGTATGCTTAGCTTTTTTTTAAATCAAAAATATTTTTGAATTAATATAACCTACTAAAACATTGCATCTACAAAGAAAATCTTTACTTTCTGGGAAGTATACATTTGCCTTAAAACAATATTTTAAAATTCTTTATCATTTTCTCTGGAAGTTCATGAAGAGTCAAAGAAATAAATGAAAACTACTGTGCTGTTTTATTACATCTGAAAGTAAGCTGCAGACCTGAGGTCTGAAAGCTGGCAGATCTTTATGATTTTAAGCATGGTTGCAAATACAGGTAATTTCATAAGGTAGTTTGTTTCTAGTTTTTCTGGACTATATAGCTCCTGTCCTTTTCCTTCCCTGTACAAATTCAGAGGCCAGCCCAGGTCAAATTTGGAGGACAAACCCCGGTAATATACATATGTGTTGCTGGGCAATGTTAAGAATGGAGTGTGAGATTCATGAACCTACCCTTTGGCTTTTTATTTCTTCATTTTTGAGGAGATCATTGATTGAAGTATTTTTTTTAAGATTTTATTTATTTATTTTTAGAGAGGGAAGGGAAGGAGAAAGAGAGAGAGAGAGAGGAACATCAATGTGTGGTTGCTGGGGGCTGTGGCCTGCAACCCAGGCATGTGCCCTGACTGGGAATTGAACCTGTGACACTTTGGTTTGCAGCCTGAGCTCAATCCACTGAGCTACGCCAGCCAGAGCTGATTGAAGTCTTTAAAAGCATTTTGGTTTGGTGTGCTTTCAATTTCTCAGCCCAGGTGGCAATTATCTGGAGAAAAGTAGCTGATTGCATCAATACAAAAGAGTTTTCAGCTAGATTTGCTGAGATATTTTTATTAAAATGAATTAATTAATTTTACTCAATTTAAAGGTAGAATAGCATTTTTTATTATGCTCGATAGAAGGATTATGCCATGCACCTGGGAGGCTAGGTGGCACATTCATGATGTAGTTGCAGGGATTGTCAACAGCAGTGTTCCTAGAGTCCAGACTGGATGTGCCAGTCAGCAGTTTGAAGATCTGAAGACCAGTGAAAGACCAAGTCAGATTGAAAAGAGTCAATCCATAATTTAATTACTATCGCCTTTTGTCTCACCAATTTTATGGCTCGGACCTATCTGTGGAAATTTTCCCCATCTTTGGATGTAAGATGTGGAACCTGTGATAGTTCAATAGTGACAAAGTCTGGACACAACTTTCTGTGTTTCCCCAAACTGCTATAATTTGTGATATGCTCAATAATCTTGTTCTAATTATTCTGATGTTTTAATAAATTCTTCAATAGCTATGCCTATTGATAAAATATCTTTGTGGATAATTAAAAACTTTCTACTTAGATTTAAAATGTATTATGACATGCCCTAGCTGGTGTAGCTCAGTGGATTGAGCACAGGCCTGCCCACCAACGGGTCGCTTGTTCAATTCCCAGTCAGGACACATGCCTGGGTTGCGAGCTAGGTCCCCAGTAGAGAGCGCATGAGAGGCAACTACACATTGATACTTCTCTCTCTCTCTTTCTCCCTGCCTTCCCCTTTGTCTATAAAAATAAATAAAATCTTAAAAAATAAAAAATAATATGTATTATGACAATTTTAGTAACTCATTTACCTTGCATAATTAGACACATCAAAATGGGCTTGCATTTCTGAATAGATATAACAGGTAGAAGAAATATTGGTATTTTAGGAAATAAGGTTAGTGTTGAATATTTTTTAGATAATTGATAAATTATTTAAGCAAGGAAGTAGATGTTGATTTTGTTTTTCTTGCCTTGCTCACCAGGATTAAAAGGAGGCATTTCATTTTAGTTGATTCCTGTGTGAGTTGCTATGAAGTACAGAAACTGCTGTTGATTAACTTCTTACCTTTAATTTCTGAAATGATAAAAAAGATCATGCTGAATTTTGAAAAGTAATGAGAAAAAGATGATATATTATTTGGGAAAGTAATTTATGAATAGAAAATATATGAAATGCTTTAGATGTTTAGTAACAAAATTTATATTCCTTCTAAAAATGTAAAATACAGTTACTAACACTTTCATTTTGAGGATATACATTTGATGTGTTACTGGTTATATAATAATTCTTCATCAGAAGGCATTGCTCATTGTGACTCTAAGGGAGGGTTTATATAGTCTCTTTTCCTTAAAGAGCCTTTGAAAATCCTCATCACTCAAGGACCTAGTTATCAGTTGCCTTATGAAGACCACACACTTATCAAAGTTCTCCCAGCCTTCTCCCCATCATGGCCTGCAGACAAAGATCTTATCACTTGATTTGATAATTGTTTTTGTTAATAGTTCAATAGGACATGTTTCTTGGTTTCAATTTTAATAATGTTTTATTATTTGTGATTCATAACTTAAACAAAAACTTAGTTCAGTCCCCGGTCCAGGCTAGCAATTAGGCAATTTGTTCCTTTATTCACAAACTTCCCCAAAATAAATATCAACTGGCATATTAAGTGAAGACAATTTTTGGTCTTGTCAGCACATTATGTATGGGTGTAATATGGTTAGGTGACTGTGGGAGAGGAATCACAGTGGCCCAGAGGAAAAAGGACAGCCTGGGATTCCGAAGTCCTGGATATCTGGAAGCCTGGCTCTGCTACTGATTGACTGAGTGAACTCAGAACAGTCAATAACCTACCATTGACTTCATAGGTTTGTAAAAATGGGGATGCACTAGTGTCTTGCCCAGAATAGGTACGGAATAAATAAATGTTAAATGCAATTTCCTTCTATCTCCTTGAATCCCCCTGAGATCACATATAAATGTGGCTCAACTCTCCCTGGTTGGCTTTTATACCAGTCACATCTGACACTCTTGAGTTCAATTACCTTAAGCAATTTATATGCACTTTTAAAAATTTTTCATAAAATCTGGCATAGACAGCAACTTTGGTTAGTTGGATGTTGCTTCCTTGTTTTTATTGATTTGGAATTGGCTCAAGACCCTCCAGGTTTGTCACACATTTCGTTTCTAAATTAAAACAGGAAATACTAAAGCAGATTAAAATGGAAACAGCAACACAGTGGTATTTTCCAAATATGAATAAAATGTTGGTTTAAAGTGGAGGGGATTTCCATTACCAGAAACTTTTTTCATTTCCCTAACTCCATAAGAATTGTTTTTTTACAATCTGGAATTGTGATATTCTACTGACAGGCACTGATGAAAGATGAGCTGGAGATAAAAAGATGCCTCAGGAAAGAATGGAGCCAGAAGTTCACACCCAAGGGAGGGGCACGGTGCACCTGAAGATTGTCCAGGTGTCACAGGGCTTGGTGTTCAGAGTGCTTTTGTTTTGTTTTTAAGGAATACCTCAACTATAAGGCATATCTCTGGCTTCATGACTGTGTTCAATACAGGGATCTGACTTCACTAGATGAGACCTGAAGCTTGGACCCAACATCTGGGGGACTATTTTGCAGTACCGTCTTTACGTCACCAGTGTAGAACTGCTTTCTGCAAACCTGCAGTGAGCCAAATAGTATTCTTTCACAGCATAAATAGTTGGCCTGAGCACTCTTTATGGCACTTCTTTCTATGGTACTTTCCATTCAAGATGGAATGCAAATAAGTACTTTCTGGAAAAGATACTGTTATCAGGAAACTTCCCCCAAAGTCCTAGAATTCAGCAGGTTAAAAACATCTAAATAGTTTCATATCTTTTAAAAAAATATGTGGTTAAATGTGCTGGCAAGAAATAAAAAGATTTAATTTGAGAACCATGATGGCTTAGCTCTTCAGAGATTAGAAACAGTATTTCTGATGTGTTACATCTACAACATTAACATGACTTGATAAAGATATTTTAAAAAACACATGTTAAACCCATTGGTGGAGTTGAGAGCCCAAGAGGAATAGTTTCATAAATTCTCTACTTCAAATACCTTGTAGTCAAGATGAAGTATACATTTATGTACAAATAATTTTTTTTAGTTCAGTGGAATAATTTGGTTGAATGGCCAGTTTGTGGTATTTTGTGGAGTAACTTGAGGGAAATGATCTCTTCATGGACAAATTGACATGAGGTTGATCTTGTGTGTCTCATTTGCCACTTCACTTCCTCTTCCAGAAGATAAGATTCATAAAAGTTATTTTGTCCAATGGACAAAGCCAGAGGGTTATTAGGATTCCATTTGGCCTTCTGATGAGTCAATGGAATGAAATTGTCTGTGTGAAAGCCCTTTCATAAATATGCGGTTCTAAATAAATGTATGGTAATAATTATTATTGTAACATTTCCACTAGAGAGTGCAACATATTCCCAATGTTAACCCCTTGAGCTGATCTTTTTCAAGAAGAATATATTTAGAAAAGCACTGGCTCCTTCCTTTCTTTTGTTTTTAGGCTTGCATTCAGTATATTTTCTTTATAGTAAATTTAATGTAATTATTGGCCCAAGTCTAGACAAAGAAAGGTATGTTAGTAGAACTAAAGAGGAATTGCTGTGTATAACTTGTTATTAAATTAATATTGATACAAGCCATTTCTTTTTAAATGGTATAATTCTAAGAGAATTCACCTGCCTTGCACTTACAAATCAAATAAAACTTTCCCCAAATATAACAAGGCATGATATTAGATGACACTGCACGTTATCACTTGGTAAAGCCAAGAAGCTTAATCTTGTCCCATAAGCATCCACAGAGCTCTATTTTCACAGTCTTGGAAAGAAGATCAACAAAATATGTATTATTTAAGGGAAAAACGTATATGATAGAAAGCCTACTGCTATTATATAGCTCATGATTTCATTAACATTTAAGGACATTTACCACAAAGAAATAATATTTCTTGTGTTTTGGAATGAACAGTTGAAATAAATAAGAGTAGAACCTGCAACTATTAACATAAAAATATATAAAATTTTAGTGCATTGTTTTATTAGAGAAATACACTGACATTGTGTTGCAAGACATGTGGAGTAACAAGACACTAAATCTTGGGTGCTTTGGTTCTGATTCTTACTTTCTTTGTTTAGGGGATTTCTCACAACATATTGGTGGACATCATCTTCTTTAGAGAGATTGAAAAGTTTTCTGATTCTGCTAGCTCTTTTGGGCCACAGATGACAAGGCATAGTAATGTTAGTGAAGCTAAGGAGTATCTTTCTCCCTTTTTTTTTTTAACAATGAGGATGTTGAAGAATATGCTAAACGTTTGGCTAAGAGAAAGAAGAAGACCAAAGAAAAGTGGCAAAAACAGATTGCCAAGAGACATAGGTTGTCCTCTCTGAGAGATTCTGGGTCTAGTCTGAGTCTAGTCAAAATTGATATTTTCTAAGAATAACAAATAAATAAAATCAAACGTTAAAAAGATATATAATTCCTCACAGTGAAAAGCAGATATATTTGATCTTTTTGTTTGCCTCTTGAATATCAAGTAGCAAACATTTATTTAGAAGTTATAGGGGCATAGGTCCTATGAATAAGGCAATATCCCTGTGAAGCAATCAGTCTGGAGTGAGAAAGAATTAAGACACACAAAACAAACTATGGCAAGGGCTGTAATTACTTTCATGCTGGGGTGCTAATCTATATGTCACTCTTGAGAACTCTGGGAAATTGTGTCAGGCCACTTGAGACTATATATATAAGGATTCCATACATAAACAATTAATATAATATGTGCCACTTTCTCCCATGTCACATGGTTAAAGAAGCTCAAAATAAAAGTTGTAGAAAAGCATTACTTAGCCTCTTTGAGAAGTATGCCAAGAAGGGAGTGAATTCACTCTGAAAGGAGAAACATTTGGCTCAGTGCTGGACCAGTGGTTCACAGCAAGCAGGGAGGGACACTTCAGGGTAACACAGGATGAAATCATTCCCATGTATTTCCACTTTTTCCCTGGAGAATCTGATCTGAAGTTCTGGGAGAAGAATAGAGAGATATATACTTAATAAACTGAATAAGCAGCTTATTTCTTGGGATTATAAAAAAGCTAGGTTCCCCAATTAAGGAACATCTTATTCATCTTGAGCTGCTATAACAAAGTATCATAGACTGGGTGGCTTAAATAACAGACATTTATTTCTCACAGTTCTGGAGACTAAAAATAAGATCAGGATCCTGGCATGGTAAGGTTCTGGTGAGGACTGTCTTCTGGGTTGTAGACTGCCAACTTCTCTTTTTACCCTCACATGCCAGAAGACAGTGAGCTAGTTCTCTGATTTCTTTTATAAGGGCCCTAATCCCATTCATGGGGCATCCATCACCATCACCAAATCAACTCCCTAACATTCTACCTCCCAATACCATTACACTGGGATTAAATTTCATCATATGAATTTTTGGGGACACAAATATTAAGTTCATAACAGGATATTTAGGTTGTGTTGATAATTTATGACATTAATTTTTGTTTTTAATCTTTTTATGGATATCTGTCTTTCCTTTCCCATCCAAGACTTTGTGTAATCCTAATTCTCTGTGACACTGTTTATAGGTTCCAAAGATAGGAGTCCTAAATTCTATCCAAGCTTTTTGTTTTCTTTATAAACCCAGGTTCTTCAAGAGCATTTCCTGGAGGGCAGAGAATGAAAGCCTGTGTTTGCAAGGTGGGCAAGTGGAAGAAACTGCTTTCTAATTGATCTCTACTCCCTTGCCCACCGCTTGTCCCCCACACAGCTGGGGTGACCTGTCTGCAATAGAAATTAAACCTTCAAATCTTTAGTGGCCCTCATCAGTCCCAGGAAAATGTCCATACCCTTTTGCATGGTTGAGGGCTCCTTCAGTATCTGAATTTTGCTAATCTGTCTGTGTTCATCTCTTACACATCCATTAAATGTGCTTCCTCCTCCACACCTTGCATTTGATGCTTCTGTCATACCTTCTCTGTCTCTGCTGTCACCATGCCCATTGCTCCCTTTTGTTTTTTTCATGCCCTATACTTCTTATTCAGTGTACTTTTTTGTTTTCTTCTCTTACTAAGACTAGCTTAAGCATCCCTCTTCTAGGAAGCCTCACTTGACTCCAGGTTTGTATTAGTGGACCTTTTTGTAGAGCCCACTAAGCACTCTGCTTGAATTGTATAGAGCAATTACCACCTTGAACATATTTGTCTGTTGATTTGTATTACTCAGTAGCCCAGAAACTTCATGAGGTTTATGTAAAATGATGGCATTGACTTTCATTCTAACTCCTTAGCTTCAATTGTTTCATGCAATTTATTCTATGAGACGGAGCAGAAAGAGAACCATTGCATTCTTAGATTATATGTAAGCAATGTAAATTTTCATTATTTATGTATTCTACTAAGGTATGAATATTTTGATTTTGTTACTCAATTACCTCTTTGTCTTTCTCCATGATTATTTCTTTAAGAAAAAATATTATTCTACCATTCTACTGGCATCCCAATACTTTTTATTGGTGGTTTGTACATAAAGTCTTCAAATGCTCTCTGGTTTCCTTGAAAGCTGCACAATCTGATTTCTTTCAATGGGGCCATATTCCTTTTTAATTACTGTTGTACTTTCCTAATGACCCTTTTGAGCAGGTTCATACAGTAGATATTACAGTGCAAAACCTCTGATTGTTAAGGAGAAAATATGAATTGCATTTTCTTTTTAAAAGTTATTTCATATTATATTTTAATCCAACAGTTCCATTTAAGTAAAATAATCAGAGGTATGAGTAAAAAGTCATGTTCAAGGCTATCCATTTTAAATTATTTAAAAATTGGGAATAATGTAAAATAATGACAATAAACATATTCACCAAATGATGGCAAATTTTGTTATGGACTATAATATACCTATTAAAATAATATTGCAGAATTGTAAAATGTTTACAATATTTTGCTAGGCAAACAAAGCAATACAATCCCATTTTTATAAAGATAGAGCTGTATCTAGTGTGGATGACTCAAAAGTTTAGCAGTAGCTATTTCTGAAGGAGATATTACTGTTGATTTTGCTTTTTAATTGTCTAGGATCTCTCAGTTTTGTGCCCTGAAAATATGTTACTTTGTGTTTAGAAATGCATTTTTTTCAATTATTTTTGAAATGCACCTTCACTTTATTAACAAGAAGTTCATCCTTTCAGCCTCTTTTCTGACTCCTAAATCACCTGTGGCTGCTACTTGATCCACATAGACCAGCGCTACTTCCGGATATCTGCTGAAGGAAAGAATGAAAAAAAGTTCTGGTTAGTCTACTAAGACCATTTTTGAACGCTGCTTTGGGACCTCATTCAGTGTCCTGAAGCAGATGCTTTCAAATGCTGAGGTGATGTCTGCATGTTTTTGATCCCTCCCAGTACTACAGAAAATGCTCTTGTAGCTCATACTCTCACGATGGTTGCTACTCACAAGAGCACAGTGGTGAGCCAGCATGAACAGGTCCAGCGAGGTTTGTCTCCGTCAGTTGTGTGACAGCAGTGAGATGTAACTAGCATTCCCCTGCAGACTCACACCCCAATGTTATCCCAATTGACAACCCAGGTTCTCCATTGCTCTCATGAGGTTGGTGTTCTTTTAAGCCAGGGAAATGTAGGAGAAGTTTTTCTCAAGGCATCTTCAACCAGGTTGTTCTCATAACTTCAAAGTCTGCAGGAATGAAGTGTGTGGGCTTTTATTTTTTCCTTTCCAGAAGTCTCTTTCTGCACATTGACCCAAGCCCAACTTTCCTGTCTCCCTTGCTCTGACTGGTCAACATTGCTTAGTGAAATAAAATATTCTCTGACAACCCTTTCTCTTAAATAATGAGCATCAAGTTCCTCCGTGTTTGAATTCCTAAGAGAAACAACTTAGACTACTTTTCAAGCAAGTTTTCCACCAAGCTTTCTGTGCCCCCCCCCAAAAAAAACCGAACAAACAAACAAAAACTATTAGGTTCACACAATTAAAAAAAAACTTTTATATGAAGAATCAAGAAATGTTTTGAAGCTGCAGTTGAAATTAAAGACAGCATAGTTCAAGGCTCTACTTTAGAGATGATGAATCTGCGTTCCAGAGGTAAGTCACATGTGTCAGAGAACAATTTAGCAGGGGAATCAGCGACAGAATCTGGGACTGTTGTTGGTTGTCTGGTCACATGTTCAAGGTTTTTTTTTAAACCTGTATGGTCAAATGTGGCCAAATGGAATGTCTTCTCCAGTTTCTGGCAAGAGCCATTATAAACCACTACCAGCTTTGGCCACAGGGACATTTTGTTCTATAGTTATACAAGTATACATACAAAAATGTAAGATTAGGCAACAAGATAAACCTTTTGTGTACATAATTAATAACTCACACTTGAATTTCTGTATCTCATTAGAGGTAGTTGTCTCACTTTTAATTGGAGAAGACAAGCTTTATTTTTGTAGTGCTTTGCTCTATTATGTTTAACAATAATAATTCACTGTGACAGATGTAATCCACCAAACTCATTATTTTCTATCCTTATCCATTTATTTTGCATTACCAATACAATTTTGATGCCTATCATTCCCTGGACTGCAGGGCTTGATGAAATGTTTTATTGCAATATGTCAGAGTCTAAATAATTAACAGCAGGAATAAGGTCGAAGTCATCCAAAGTGACTGCGTGCGTTATAAAACCATGTGTAATGCACTCTGTTCTCCCATGAACATGTCCTAGAGCTGTGGTTTTGATAACATGATTACATTTGGAAAAAGAAGAACAGAGTATTTCTCATATAGCAGGCCACATCTCTTCAAAGATTAGAAATAATATATGTACTCAATCTATCAAAGGGAAAAGCAAACAGGATTCAAGCAGAGCTAAAATCTCCAAAATCTACTGTGAAAAACCCCACTCATATTTTAACATATTGTACTGTAAAATAGTTTGCTTTTTCTTCTTGATTTATATTCTGTTAAAATCCTGTGGTGGGGTAGAAGGATATTGTCGTATGATAGACAGTGTAGAGCTATGTGACTTCCCTTGACTTTAAAGGAATTGCAGGAAAGTTTGAATTGCAACTATTCAACCTTGAAGGGAGAGAAACTAAATGAAACACCTGTTTTTCTGATTACTGTACCACAAGCCCTTTTAATTAGTTTGTGGAAATAGAAGTTTTAGTTATTGAAGCATATGGTTATTTTCCTCTAAGAAAATGGACATGTGACTACACATCATTAATTTGTGATTGTTATTAAAATAAGAATGTAATTTGAAGGACTATACATTAATAGATATATTTTCTAGACTAAAAAAAGAGCTAGATAGGGCAATATCCATATGAAAATTTCAATATTTTATATAAGCACCACTGATAGACTGTTGTCACAATGGTGTTTAGAATACATATTTACTCACATAAAAACTTCAATTAGAAGTGTTGAATAAAAGTTTTAATTATTATTTTATGAGTATTTATTCCTAAGTCTCATGTAACTCATCTTCCTCAAAGATTTGGAGAGCAATAAATCAGTGCATGAAACAAAGGATAGAAAAATGGAAGTGGCAAAGGTAAATATATTCTTAAAATGTTTCCTCCATATTGTATTTACCATACTGAAGTGGCGATTTCTTTCCAATATGTTCTAGTACTTTAATGTAAAAATAAGAACATTCTATTGGAGCTTTATGTATTTTTTCCAATCAGCTAGATGTCATCCTCAGGTCATCTTAAGAACTTTAACCCATCAACCTAATTGTTAAGAAAAGCAGAAACATTTTGGCTTGTTTTTGATTTGTTCAGAGACCTCTGTAATGAAGCTGTCAGAATATAACCAGTGCTGGTGACATTTAGAGTATCGTACACTGATACTACATAGTATGCACACACAGAAATCTTAGATTTTAGATCCCAAGGGTATGAGATATTAGCAACTTTTTGATCATGTCTTGTATTTTGTTTTTTCCCCAGCCCACCCCTTGTCTGGGCATAAAAGAGATTTGGTAAGAATTTGAGGTTTGAATTTTCCTCTGGGAGAGTCTTCTATGGAATTATTGCTTAGTAATAAATGAAATAAGCACAGGTAACATGGTGGGAGTGTAACAACTCAAGTGCAAAGACAAATATTGCAGTCAAGAGAAAATTTTGCTATTAATATAATCATGAGAAACTACAAATAAACTACAAGTGTTCACAGTGGCAGAATGACTCAACTATTGTGAAATTTGAATTTCTTTCATTGTTTATATCTAAATATGAAACATACCTGGCAACGGCATGAGACAGAACATGCCTTCTTATTTTCCATATAATTTACACCATGTGTTTGGCCAAAAGTGCTGATTTCAAAATAGGACTGCAACTGGATAGCATAGCATTATAGATTTCCACACCTATGGCATAAGGCTTGGTTTGTTTTGATTAAAGAAATAATTGTGATCCAATTTCATAATGTTGATCACAGTTTCATCAACTGTGCCTGGAAGGAGACGAAAATATATGAGAGGTATAGCAAAGTGCAAACTCATTAAAAATTGTCTGTAAGAAATTATGATCATTACATTTAAAACAAAGTTGTGGTATTATGTTTAATTAAGTAAAGTTTGCAAAGTGTTTTGTGAACTTTGCTTGGCTCATGCAAACTTAGACAAGCACTATATTAAAACTTATATTTAATGGAGTATTTTGAGAACATTTAACTTGGAAAGCAGATTGTCATGAAAAAATTCCCTTTATATTTTTTTTAGCAAAAAATCTTGTTAAAGTCTGGTACAGGATGCCTATTTAATTCCTAATGTCAACCCCCCATAATTTTTCATATGATGTTTATAAGAAAAATAAAGGTATTGTAACATATTTTTCTTTGGCTCTAAAATAGATTCCTGGAAGATAACAAATATTTAGCAACAAGTTTTGATTTCTCATGATGTTATTACACACAGGCTCTTTCTCAGGTAAATTTTTAAAAGCCAATGAGTAAAGATGAGTCTTAAGAAAACATGGTTACACTTCAATAAATTGTTGCACTCCTCAATCACTTTAATCATTGTCTTAAAAGAGTTCTAGATGATGCTAACGATATAGCAGACTGAGCCAGATATCTTTTCACTGTCAGTCAGACTGTTTGGCCTGAAAAATATTCCCAAGTATCTGAAGGAAAAAAATTAACTACCTGTTGATAAGCATTATTTTCAGAAGAATCTGCATCCAAATTTGTACTGCGATTTGTCATTTGAGTTGTACCTGTAATCATTTTTAAATAGATAATTCATTTAATCAGTCATATGGTGAATTGCATTTTTCTCTGTTCTTTGGCTAGAGAGATGTATTAATTTTGAATACATACAGATAAAGTATGATATATAAGAGATAAAATTTTAACTTAAAATATCCAAGGTAAATTTTAACACAGTGCATAAATATTTTAATATAAGCTTCAAGTTAAGAATTTTAAATTATTGAAGTCAGTTTTCAATAATTCATTTACCATAAGGAAGCATCTCATGCCAAGAGGTGTGGAGAGAAAGGAGAAAAAGGATTATCAGCAGTAGTGTAAAGGGAGGGGTCACGTGAGATGAAAATACATGTTAGGTACCTCACACAGGTGTGTGCAAGAGCCCTGTGAGATGTGTATAAGAGGTGCAATGATCAGTAGGGCTTGAGGTTTACTATATGGAATCCATTGTGTGGTTGTTGGGGCAAGGGTATGATAAACTATGCCAATGGGTACAAGTACCTACAAGGTAGGACCTAATGAGAAATCAGAAATGGATGAATACAATTAGCAAGTCAGAAGGTCAGAGGGAAAAGCTCAAAGTTGCAAGACCCAGCTGTGGGGTCAGAGAAGATTTTTGGGAGAAAGTCAAGTTGTTTGTTCTTTACAGGTTAAATAATTATAACAGGCTGGGAGAGGGTCATCATGCATAAACATGCAATTCTAGAAAAGAGGGCAAACATAAGTGGAATAAGTAGGCATAATTCTACCTCACAGCTTTAGAAAACATTGCAGCTTCTGGAAAACTTTCCTGAGCAATATCTCATACAATTCTTATGGTAACTGGGTGGAATTTTACATTGTATAATACAAAGTGCAGTTTAGTGGAGCCACTGCCAGCCAAAGGTTTGACCTCAAATACATGTACTTAACTCTCTGAGGCTCACTACAATAGCTAAATTATGCTATGAGGGATGCCATATGTATTGGCTCAAATGGAAAGATGAGAGTGGCAGAAGGAACCCAAATTCATTTAAAAATGAAAAGAAATAATTTTTTAAACCTAAGCATAATCTGAAATAGATCATGAATTTATGGTAATAACTGCTAAAGAGATTTACTTTTCTTACATTTAAGTTTTATTTAGCAATTAGAGCTCACATGCAATATTTTTTGTATTAACTTTAGGTGTACAGCATAGTAGTTAGCCAGTCATATACTTTACAAATTGTTCCCCCTGATATTTTTACTACCCACCTGGCACCACACATGGCTTTTACAATATTATTGACTATGTCCCCTATGCTGTACTTTACATCCCCGTTGACTGTTTTGTAAGTACCTATTTGTACTTCAGGAAACACACTTTTAATAATTATTTTCAACCTAAATCTGGAGTGAAGATGCACAAGAAAAATTTTAAAAACTAGGACAAACATGGTAAAAACAAAAAAACAAAAAGTACGGACAAGAACAGTGAAATATATCAAGACACAGCAGAGAGGCCTCTGTGCTTTGTATTTTTTTAGCTTTTATGATCCTAGTGCACTGTAGCTTACCTGTGGTAATTCACTGATATCCATTCATTAAAGGCAGAACATTACATATGTACCTTTTACCACGGACCTATGTGACCTTGATAACTGAAAATGTGTCACCAAGCATAAGGCCATCTTTCCAATATGTTGACAGAAAGAGATCATTTAAGTAGAGTGGCATAAATTTTGAGGCCAATTTGTCTACCAACATGAGTTCACCTATCTCAGAACAACATACAGAGAGGCAAGAGTTTAAATTAAATGAAAATATATTCAATCCATAATCAAATGAAAATGTTTTGGGACTGGTGCCAGAAAGTGTTCCTGAATTTGACTTTCTTCAGTACCCAAATTTAGCCATCTGGCATTCTATTTTAAGAACCATTCAATTTTTTTTAAATGAAGGATTTGCCTTTTAATGAGGAAACCATAATTTCATTGTAAATATGGGACATGTCCTTGACTCTGACTGTACTGAATTCCAAATGATAAAAGAGGGAACGTCATTAGCCACTTGTTTCACAGCTAGTAGTGAGAAGAGAAATTGTCAACCAAAAAAGAGTATTGTTCTGGGATATTGGTAATTGTTACAGTTAAACTTATTGATAAAAAGTTCAATATTGTTATGTAAAGGGATAAAGAATTATGAAATATAATCAGTACACTACAGGACATTTTGTGAAGTGTTGATTATGGTGGGAAGAAGTCTGAAATTTTGTTACAGGACTTAGTGTTCTTGCATTTTATTTTCATAAGGATTACAAAGTGTACTTTTAGTGGCACCTGCTATAATTAAAAGATTTGATGTTGGTACAAGCATTTAATATTAATACTATTAAGATACCTAGGAAATTTTATACTCAGTTCAATACTACTGAAGACAATTGTAACTAAAATGTCCTCAGGAATATCATTGTATGACATGGAGCCCTCATTTATTTAACAGATACTATTATTTGACTATTACAATGTCAGATATTATTCTAGGTATTGAGGCTGCAATTATGAACATGAAGAACATAATATTTGCCTTCTTGAAGCTTATAGTCTATTGGAAATTACAAAGGAATAAATGAGCCATTAAGACAAAATGGTGATGAGGTTCTGACATAGGATGATGGAAGATGAGACCATAAACATATATGCTGCAGCCTAAATTATTTTTAAACAAACTGCTAAGATTTGTTCTAATTCTCTATGTGGATTAAAGTTTTATCGTATTAATCATAATAGTGTCTGTTCTTTCTCAAGCACCTTATTAAGTCCTTTGCATTCATTCACCCATTAAATTCCCACCAATAGCTGTATTAGTCATCCACTGAGAGACTGAAGCTCAGCAGAGTAAAACAGCTCACCCTGGTCATGTTTGGCAGCTATCTGACAGAACCTGTGAATTTCATACTATGTCACATAAGCTTCCTGAGTTGAGTCAGTTTAACATGTTATAGAATAAGTATGCCCTATTGACTGATCTAAATTATTGATTACAAAGAGGTTTCATTATAAAGATTTTATATAAAAATAACTTGATTTTAAAAAAATAAGTTTTAAGCCAAGTGTATTAGTTATCTATTGCTACAGAACACATTATTCCCAAACTCAGTGACTTAATTCCACAAGCTTCTATTGTTTCATGTAGTTTCTTAGGCCAGGGATCTGTGAAAAGCTTAGCTGGGTAGGGTTCTGGGTCAGGGTGGCTACAATCAAGCTGTCAGTCAGTCAGGGTTGTAGTCTCTACTGAAGGCCTGACTTGGCTGGAGCATCTACTTGTAAGCTCTCTCGAATGGCTGTTGGCCAGAGACTCTTCAGCTCCTTGTTACATAGACATCTCCAATTGCTGCTCAGGTCATGGCAGTTAGCTTTCCCCAGAACACATGGTCAGAGAATGTGTGACAAGGCAGAAAGGGCAGAAAGGCCTTTTATAACCAAATCCGGCAGTGATTGGGTCTGGGTTCAGTCTGGAGAGAGGAACTACTCAGAAGCTGACTAGGGGAAGTTTAACATAAAGAATCATTATCTGGACCTAGATGGGTTGCTCAGGTTGTTGGGTTGTTGTCCCACACACCATAATGTTGTGGGCTCCATTCTTGGTCAGGACACGTATCTGGCTTGTGGGTTCCATCCCCAGTGGGTGTGCATATGGGAGGCAATCAATGAATGTTTCTCTCATCAATATTTCTCTCTCTCTCTGCCTTTTCCTCCTTATCTAAAAAAAGTCAATAAATATATCCTCAGGTAAAGAATAAAAAAAAGAACAATTAACTGTAACAGGGTACTGGAATAATGAGGGATTAACTAATAAGAAAAAGAATTCTGAAGAATATAGGTACAAGAAATAAGGAGAACTATTACCTGGAAGACTGAAAGGATACTCAAGGAAGAGACCATTCCCCAGGGCTGATATCTATACCTTGTTACAGAAGGTGTGACTGTAACACATTGGATGTCAGGAATGTCTCCATGGAATTGCACTTGTAAAACTTTTCAGAAATCTACTTTCTGGGACTTGCTGGAAGTCTACCCTCCAAGGTTCTGGGGAAAGCTATTCTTGGGCTGTGTCTCACTAGGGACACTCAGAGCCATCTATTCTTTGAGAGCTTGGTGCTAGAGAAGCAGGCCTTATAGCATGAATAGGCTCTAGGGAACCATAGGTGCTCCAGCGAGCTGTCTGAAACCAGGAAGTGAAAACCTTTTCCTCCCGCAAAATCTCTATGGTGCCCTCTATGGGCAATGGAAGACCATTTGGAGGGCCCATATCCATTCTCACTGAGCAGGCAAAAACAGTGAATTTAGATTGAGAGACAATATAATCTATAGCACAGTAATGTACTGTCACTTCTACGACATTTAATTGATCACACAGTTTATGTCTGGTAAACCCTTGGAGGGGATTACATGAAGGTATGAATGCCAGGAGGTAGTCATTAGTGTGTGAGTCCTAAGACTTTGACTGTCTCCAGCAAGTGTTTGCATTCAAGGAGATAGAGGTCACTGGGGAACATCTTGGATGCTGGCTACCATGCCAAGTCTTGGAAAAGTACTTTCCTGGTTATTGTTTTTAAGGGATTCTGAATATTCATCTAAGGAAACAGCAATCATGAAATTACAGTTGAAATTAGCTTGCCTCCTAATTTGAAATATAGCTTGGTAAGTGTATATGCAATGTCTTTTGCATGATTTATAATGGAATTTTCTTAGTTACCCAATAAATGTAAGGATACACTTGGTGCAAGAAAAATATATAGATTTAGGAGTTATAGACACATTATGAAATAAAACTTTCATGAAAAGATTTAATGAATTTTAGAAATTAATTTAATCTGACTCATTTAGGAAATATATTGAATAACTTAATTTATTGGCCTATGAGTTTTAGAAGTTTTCTTCTTTCACATACCCCTTAGTTTTAATTTATTGTGAAACATGTTTCTGTCAGAAACTACTTTATTTGTATTCCCCTATCATTCACAAATTACTCCCAATTTAAGCAACAAAAAGTCTGTAGTTGAACAGTATTTTTCACTTTCACATTCCATTTTAAGTGGGCTTTAAAAAGCATAGCACATTAAATTTAATTAAATAATGGATTCTGGGTGATGATGAATAATAGAATGATGAATGAGTATAGGAAATTAATACAGAAGGAAAGCCATAGATAATCATGTACAGATAATGAAAAAGAAAAAACAGTATCATCTTTAATCATTTAAACTACCATGTTGCATCTACATTTTCAATATCTTCCAAAATATCAGTTTTAACCTAGAATACCAGTTATTATTTTTTGGAGGACTCAGTCCCTTTGAGAATATTGTAGGAGTTATGGCCACTCCTCTCTCCCCCCAAATGCACATATATGCAATTCATGTAATTCATGAAGCCATAAGTAAGCTATATTGTATTTCAGTATACTATGAACTTGAGGTTTAAAATTATTAATTGAGTACGAGGAGGGTCATTTATGCCCACACCTATTTCTTAGTGATATTACTGGTCGAGAGAGAATTAATCCAAGGCCAAAGTGTACCAGAATACAAAGAGAACATTTACAATAAAATTTAGCCTCTATATGGAATACATGATATCAAATAGATCACATTAGAGGATACCAAATATTTTATAATTTGTTGGCCAGACAGCCCAAATTTCTCATTTTAGGTGCATGCTCTGTATGTGACATCAAAAACAGTTTTCCTACACTACCATACACACATATTCACTAATTTTCTAGTTTATTCAACTCATGTAGAAACTAGGCTGGACAGATTAAGTCGAACTCCTTTAGCAGTTTTGTGTAATATCTGAGTGAGAAATTTCCAGAATGCCAGTTTACATTTCTATATCTTGTCTCATGGGCAGCATGGAAAACAAAACAAAACAAAAAAAAAGGAATAAAATACAAAAAAGTTACTGATACAGTCATTATGGTGTTAGCTTTTCGGAGAGAATTAGCCCTGGAAAGAAAGTGCAACATAAAGCAGGACAAGCCAGGGCAGAGTTCTACACATTCCAGTGAAAGTTTCCATGCAATTCTGTCCATGGGTATACCCTTAAAGGATGTGACCCAGGTGAGACTTACCCGCTGTAGGCAACTAATCTACAATGAGCAAATTATCCTCCCCTGAGGGGCAAGCTATAATGTCAGCTATATGCTTCAGAATGAAAAAAAATCATGTTCCTAGAAGAGGAAGAAACCAGGGGCTAGCAGAGGCTTGTCTAGAAATGGAATTGAAATATAAGCTGAAAATTTTTGGTTGATTTAAGTGGAGAGGGTGTTCCAATAAGGTTACTAAATATTTTTGACAGGCAACATATTGTGATAGGAGAACAATGATGGCTTTGCACATTTAACAAATTCTGGCACTTTAACGTGTCCTAAGGAGATGAGTGATGAAGATGAGCTTTTAAAATTGGAATGGCTTTGGCTCCATGTGGAATAGCTTTAAAAACTAAGTATATTGACCACCTAACATAAACTATTTCTTATTTATTTCTCCAACCACTTTTTTCTTTTCACAAATATATGTGCATATATACATGGTTCCCACCACAGAACACTAGGTACCATGCACTTATAGAGGTTGCACAGTGCTGAGAGGTTTGAAAGGATGCCTGAAGGTGTCACAAAAACATGAACCCCCACTTACTGAATCCAGAAGATAGATCCAACACTTTTGCGTAGCATGTGTATTTATGGACAGCGAGAATTGAAAAGAACTACCTTATAATATAATTTAACATGGGTGTGAGTATGTTAGCTAGTGGGGTATGCTTATACCATGGAACTTTTAAGTGGTATTTTGTAAATGCAATGATGAGATTATGTGAAAAAAATTGCCAAATGATTAGAAATGCCATTTTATTCTTAGACACAGTCATTGAAATTTTTGTTTTTGTTTTTTAGAAAAGCTAAAGATGTTTAAAATCAGTGTGTCTGTGTCAAATACATGACAATTAAGGGATCGTGTTTTAGGCATAATATTCAAGCTATGTTTTGATACTGTCTAGTATAAACCACAAATAGCTCAACAGGTAATATTCACATGGCTGACCTTTATATCAACTGTTTAGTTTCTGTTTACTTGGTATAAATATATACCCTTCTATCATTTCCTGTAGAGCAAGTGGTGGCAGTCAGAAAGAAAATCAGGACAATGAAGTTAGCTTGTTAGTGTGAGATTACTAAAGCAGTTGCCTTGGATAAATAAACCATTTTAACTAGGTCAGTTGCTTTCCTTGCCATCATCAAAATTCTGGCAGTTTCATGATGATAAAAGATAGGTAAACTCAAATATAGATACTGATATAGATATAGATATAGATATAGGTATAGGTATAGATATAGATGATATAGATATATAGGTATAGATATACATGTACATATTGATACATATAGATATGTACATAGAGCTGTTAAACATGAATAGACTATATTAAATTAAATTACTTATATGTACCAGAGATATTCTTTATATTCCTTAAATATAAGGAAAATATATTTATAATATACTTCCACATGTAATTAACTATGTGATTTTTATCTCCTGCTTTCCATGATAATTTGGTAAATTAAATTGTTTACACACAAAATTTTAAAATCTCATATTCTTTTATTGAAACTTGGAGCCATTTAATATATAAACTAAAATCTCCTTTAAAATACTGTGGATTTCCTTTATTAAAGTACCAATTGCATACTTCACAGATATAGAACAAACACTTCAAAAATTTATATGGAACCATAAATGACCCTGAATAGCTGCAGCACTTTTGAGAAAGAAGAGCAAAGTAGGAGGAATCAAAATACCTGTTATCAAAATGTATTACAAGGCCACTGTAATCAAACAGCCTGGTACTGGCATAAGAACAGACACATGGAATAATGGAACAGAATAGAGAACCCAGAAATAAACCCAAGTCTGTATGATCACTTATTATTTGACAAAGGAGGCAACAGCATAAAATGGAGCAAAGGTAGCCTCTTCAACAAATGGTGTTGGAAGAACTGGACAGCTATATGCAGAACAAAATGAGGCTTGACCACCAACTTACACCATACACAAAAATAAATTCAAGGTGGATAAAAGACTTAAATATAAGTTGTGACATCATTAAAGTCCTAGAGGAGAACATAGGCAGGAAAATCTCAGACATTCCATGCAGCAATATTTTCACTGATATGTCCCCTAGAGCAAGGGACATAAAGGAAAGAATAAACAAATGGAATCTCATCAAAATAAAAAGCTTCTGCACAGCTAAAGAAAACAGCATTAAAATGAAAAGAGAACCAACCATATGAGAACACATATTTGCCAATGATACCTCACACAAGGCTTTGATCTCCAAAATATCTATAGAACTCACACAGCTTCACTCTAAGAAGACAAGCAACCCAATTTTAAAATGGTCAAAGAACTGGAACAGACACTTCTCCAAGGAAGACATACAGAGGGTCCAGAGACATATGAAAGGATGCTCAATATCACTAGCCATCAGAGAGATGCAAATTAAAACCACAATGAAACACCACTTCACACAGGTCAGAATGGCCATCATAAACAAAGCAACAAACAACAAGTGTTGGAGAGGGTGTGGAGAAAAGGGAACCCCAGTGCAGTGTTGGTGGGATTGCAGACTTGTGCAACCACTGTGGAAAAGAGTATGGAATTTCCTTAGAAAACTAAAAATGGAACTGCCTTTTGACCTGGCAATTCCACTGCTAGGATTATATCCTAAGAACCCTGAAACACCAATCCAAAAGAACCTACCCACCCCAGTGTTCATAGCAACACAATTTACAATAGCCAAGTGCTGGAAGCAACCCAAGTGCCCATTAGTAAATGAATGGATCAAAAAACTATTGTACATCTACACAATGGAATTCTATGCAGCAGAAAGAAAGAAGGAGCTCCCACCCTTTGTGACAGCATGGATGGAAATGGAAAGCATTATGCTAAGTGAAATAAGCCAGACAATGAAAGACACATACCATATAATCTCACCATTAACAGGAACCTAATCAACAAAACAAACAAGCAAGCAAAGTATAGCCAAAGACATTGAAATTGAGAACAGGTTGACAGTGATCAGCAGGGAGAGGTGAGGGGATAAAGGGAGAAAAGGGTGAGGGGTTTACAGGAACAATTATAAAAGACATATGGGCAACAACAAGGCATGGGTGGAAATGGGGGAGGGAGGTGGGGAGGACTAGGGTGGTGGGGATGGGTGGAGGGAAAAGACAGAAAATTGTACTTGAACAATAAAAATAAAATAAAATATTGTGGATTTCCTATGTATCAAATTATAGTCAGATACATTATAGAAAAGCCATACTCACAAACCTCCTCAAGACAAGCCCTCCTCTACTTTGGCTTCTGAGTGGAATAGTGTGAGATGGTGCCCTTAGGAGCCTTAGGAGCCCTCTGGTCCAGATAAGTTAATCTACTAATAAGAAAATTCACTGATTCTTGTCATTCTAAGCTCTTCACCAAAAAACTTGCAGTTACATTTTTTAATTAGTTTTGATCCCAAGGTCAAGTTCTATTGGCAGCCTTGTATTTTTTTTTCTGTTCTCTTTGTTCATTTTGTTCATTGGATTCATTGTTGATAGGTATGTACTTATTGCCATTTTATTGTTTCTCCTTCTTCTTCTTCTTCTTCTTCTTCTTCTTCTTCTTCTTCTTCTTCTTCTTCTTCTTTTTCTTCTTCTTCTTCTTCTCCTCCTCCTCCTCCTCCTCTTCCTCTTCCCCCTCCTCCCCCTCCTCCTCCTTCTCCTCCCCCTCTTTCTTTTTCTCTTTGTCCTCCTCCTCCTCCTTCTTCCCCCTTTTCTCCTCCTCTTCCTCTTCCTTCTTCTCCATCAAGAAGACCATTTAATGTTTCATATCATATAATACTAGTTTGGTGATGATGAACTTCTTTCACTTTTTCTTCTCTGGGAATCTCTTTATCTGCTTTTCAATTCTAAATGCTATCTTTGCTGGGAAGAGTAATATATATATATATACATATATATATATATATGTGTATATATATATATATATAAATTTGAAGATCTTTTGATGCCCAAAGACACTCCCTTGGGCACTATCTACAATTAAAAGAAGACAACTGGCATGTCAACATTCGTTCCTGAAATCTCCTTAGCCAAATGCACAATTTTGAGGTACTTTTTTGATCTTTTGAGCTACTATGGCTGCCAGTTTCATTATTATTATTATTATTTGCCAATATATAACACTGTCTTCTTTTTTTCAGCTTCCAAAGCAATTCCATACTATGAGGCTCCACTAAGCAGTCTTCTTGCTGTTTTTCCAGTCTTCTTCTGTTCCCCAACCCTAAAGACAAATGCACATGTTTTAGGTTTGTTACAGGAGCACATACTTGGATGTATCAGTTTCTGCTTTTGTATATGTGTGTATAAACACTTCAAAACCACTGGCTTAAAATGATAACTATTCTATTTGCTAATGAATTTGTGGGTTAAGCTTTGGACTGAAAGCTTGTGTCTCCTCTGCCGAAATTCATACATGCAAGAATTAACCCCAATGTAATAGTATTCTGAATGGGACTTTTAAAATATATTTTATTGATTATGCTATTAGTGGTCCAATTTTTTTCTCCCCTATGTTCTTCTCTGTCCTGTAACCCCCCTCCCACCATCACTCCCTTTTCCTTACTTCATGTGCATGGATTGTACATATAAGTCCTTTTGATTCTTCATTTCCTATACTATTATTAACCTTCCCCTGTCTATGTTGTACCTACCATTTATGCTTCTTATTCCCTGTACCTTTTCCCCATCTAACCCCTCCCCCTCCACTGATAACCTTCTCTGTCATCTTCATTGCTGTGATTCTGTTCCTTTTCTAGTTGTTTGCTTAGTTTGTTTTTGTTTTACTTTTAGTTCAGTTGTTAGTAGTTGTGAGTTTGTTGTCATTTTACTGTTCATTTTTTTATCATTTTTTTCTTAAATAAGCCCCTTTAACATTTCATATGATAAGGGCTAGGTGATAATGAACTCCTTTAACTTGACCTTATCTGGGAAGCACTTTTATCTGCCCTTCCATTCTAAATGAGAGCTTTGCTGGATAGAGTCATCTTGGATGTAGGTCCTTGACTTTCATGACTTTGAATACTTCTTTCCAGCCCCTTCTTGCCTGAGAAATCAGCTGAGAGTCTTATGGGAACTCCTTTGTAGGTAACTGTCTCCTTTTCTCTTGCTGCTTTGAAGATTCTCTCCTTATCTTTAATCTTGGGTAATGTCATTATGATATGCCTTGGTGTGTGCTTCCTTGGGTCCAACTTATTTGGGACTCTCCGAGCTTCTTGGACTTCCTAGAAGTCTATTTTCTTTGCCAGATTGGGGAGATTAACCTTCATTATGTTTTCAAATAAGTTTTCACTTTCTTGCTCTTCCTCTTCTCCTTCTGGCACCCCTATAATTCAGATGTTGGAACATTTAAAGTTGTCCTGTAGGTTCCTAAGCCTCTCCTCATTTTTTTGAATTTTTGTTTCTTCATTCTGTTCTGGTTAAATGCTTACTTCTTCCTTCTGCTCCGAATCATTGATTTGAATCCTGGTTTCCTTCTTTTTTTATTTTTTTAAAGGTTTTATTTATTTATTTTTAGAGAGGGAAGGGAGGGAGAAAGAGAGAGAGAGAGAAACATCAATGTGCGGTTGCTGGGGATCATGGCCTGCAACCCAGGCATGTACCCTGACTGGGAATCGAACCTGCGACACTTTGGTTCGCAGTCTGCACTCAATCCACTGAGCTATGCCAGTCAGGTGGTTTCCTTCTTTTCACTGTTGGTCCCCTGTACATTTTTCTTTATTTCACTTTTCATAGCCTTCACTTTTTTTCTATTTTGTTGCCATATTCAACCATTTCTGTGAACATCCTGATTACCAGTGTTTTGAACTGTGCATCTGATAGATTGACTATCTTTTCATTGCTTAGTTCTATTTTTGGAGCTTTGTTTTGTTCTTTAATTTGGGCCATATTTCTTTGTCTAGGCATGCTTGTTA